>NC_064830.1:46917327-47220358 GCF_024166365.1 Elephas maximus indicus
ATTCCTTCCTTTTCTATGCTTTGAAATACCTTTAGTAGTAGTGGTGTTAACTCTTCTCTGAAAGTTTGGTAGAACTCTGCAGTAAAGCCGTCCAGGCCAGGGCTTTTTTTTGTTGGGAGTTTTTTGATTACCGTTTCAATCTCTTTTTTTGTTATGGGTCTATTTATTTGTTCTACTTCTGATTGTATTAGTTTAGGTAGGTAGTGTTTTTCTAGGAATTCATCCATTTCTTCTAGGTTTGCAAATTTGTTAGAGTACAGTTTTTCATAATAATCTGATATGATTCTTTTAATTTCAGTCGGGTCTGTTGTGATGTGGCCCATCTCGTTTCTTATTCGGGTTATTTGTTTCCTTTCCTGTATTTCTTTAGTCAGTCTGGCCAATGGTTTATCAATTTTGTTAATTTTTTCAAAGAATCAGCTTTTGGCTTTGTTAATTCTTTCAATTGTTTTTCTGTTCTCTAATTCATTTAGTTCAGCTCTAATTTTTGTTATTTGTTTTCTTCTGGTGCCTGATGGATTCTTTTGTTGCTCACTTTCTATTTGTTCAAGTTGTAGGGACAGTTCTCTGATTTTGGCTCTTTCTTCTTTTTATATGTGTGCATTTGCGATGTAAATTGGCCTCTGAGCACTGCTTTTGCTGTGTCCCAGAGGTTTTGATAGGAAGTGTTTTCATTCCCGTTGCATTCTATGAATTTCTTTATTCCCTCCTTAATGTCTTCTATAACCCAGTCTTTTTTCAGCAGGGTATTGTTCAGTTTCCAAGTATTTGATTTCTTTTCTCTATTTTTTCTGCTATTGATTTCCACTTTTATGGCCTTATGGTCTGAGAAGATGCCTTGCAATATTTCGATGTTTTGGACTCTGCAAAGGTTTGTTTTATGACCTAATATGTGGTCTATTCTGGAGAATGTTCCATGTGCGCTAGAAAAAAAAAGTATGCTTTGCAGCAGTCGGGTGGAGTGTTCTGTATAAGTCAATGAGGTCAAGTTGGTTGATTGTAGCAATTAGGTCTTCCGTGTGTTTATTGAGTTTCTTGCTGGAAGTCCTGTCCTTCTCCGAAAGTGGTGTGTTGAAGTCTCCTACTATAACTGTGGAGGTGTCTATCTCACTTTTCAGTTCTGTTAAAATTTGTTTTATGTATCTTGCAGCCCTGTCATTGGGTGCATAAATAAATAATATGGGTATATCTTCCTGGTCAATTGTCCCTTTAATCATTATGTCGTGTCCTTCTTTATCCTTTGTGGTGGATTTAACTTTAAAGTCTATTTTGTCAGAAATTAATATTGCTACTCCTGCTCTTTTTTGCTTATTGTTTGCTTGATATATTTTTTCCATCCTTTGAGTTTTAGTTTGTTTGTGTCTCTATGTCTAAGGTGTGTCTCTTGTAGGTGGCATATAGACGGATCATGTTTCTTTATCCAGTCTGAGACTCTCTGTCTCTTTATTGGTGCGTTTAGTCCATTTACATTCAGCATTAATTATAGATAAGTATGTGCTTAGTGCTGTCATTTTGATGCCTTTTTATGTGTGTTGTTGACAATTTCATTTTTCCACTTACTTTTTTGTGCTGAGACGTTTTTCTTTGTAAATTGTGTGTTCCTCATTTTCATAGAATTTGACTTTATGTTTGCTGAGTCGTTATGTTTTTCTTGGTTTTTATTTTGAGTTATGTAGTTGTTATACCTCTTTGTGGTTACCTTAATATTTAACCCCTATTTTTCTAAGTAAAAACCTAACTTGTAGTGTCCTATATCGCCTTGTGTCTCTCTCCATATGGCAGTTCTGTGCCACCTGTATTTAGTCCCCCTTTTTGATTATTGTGATCTTTTACATAGTGACTTCAATGATTCCCTGTTTTGAGAGTTTTTTTCTTTTTAAAATTAATCTTAATTTGTTTTTGTGATTTCCCTATTTGAGTTGGTATCAGGATGTTCTGTTCTGTGACTTTGTGTTGTGCTGGTATCTGATGTTATTGGTTTTCTGACCAAACAATTTCCTTTAGTAATTCTTGTAGCTTTGGTTTGGTTTTTGCAAATTCTCTAAGCTTGTGTTTATCTGTAAATATCTTAATTTTGCCTTCATATTTCAGAGAGAGTTTTGCTGGATATATGATCCTTGACTGGCAGTTTTTCTCCTTCAGTGCTCTATCTATGTCATCCCATTGCCTTCTTGCCTGCATGGTTTCTGCTGAGTAGTCTGAACTTATTCTTATTGATTCTCCTTTGTAGGAGACCTTTCTTTTATCCCTGGCTGCTTTTAAAATTTTCTCTTTATCTTTGGTTTTGGCAAGTTTGATGATAATATGTCTTGGTGTTTTTCTTTTTGGATCAATCTTAAATGGGGTTCGATGAGCATCTTGGATAGATATCCTTTCGTCTTTCATGATATCAGGGAAGTTTTCAGCCAACAGATCTTCAACTATTCTCTCTGTGTTTTTTGTTATTCCTCCCTGTTCTGGGACTCCAATCATATGCAAGTTATCCTTCTTGATAGAGTCCCACATGATTCTTAGGGTTTCTTCATTTTTTTTAATTCTTTTATCTGATTTTTTTTTCAGGTATATTGGTGTTGATTCCCTGGTCCTCCAGATTTCCCACTCTTCATTCCAATTGCTCGAGTCTGCTCCTCTGACTTCCTATTGTGTTGTCTAATTCTGTAATTTTATTGTTAATCTTTTGGATTTCTGAATGCTGTCTCTCTATGGATTCTTGCAACTTATTAATTTTTCCACTATGTTCTTGAATAATCTTTTTGAGTTCTTCAACTGCTTTATCAGTGTGTTCCTTGGCTTTTTCTGTAGGTTGCCTTATTTCATTTCTGAGGTCATCCCTGATGTCTTGAAGCATTCTGTAAATTAGTTTTTTATATTCTGCATCTGGCAATTCCAGGATTGTATCTTCATTTGGGAAAGATTTTGATTCATTACTTTGGGGAGTTGTAGAAGCAATCATGGTCTGCTTCTTTATATGGTTTGATATCGACTGCTGTGTCCGAGCCATCACTAAGATATTGTAGTGATTTATTCTGTATTTTCTCACTGAGTCTTATCTTGTTTTGTTTTCTTTCAAAATACGTAGATGGGCTACTAGATTGTGCTGTCTTGATTATTGTAGCCCTTGACTCACTTATGTCGTATTACCAGCTGGTTTGGGCTGTTACCAGATATATAAGCCTAAGAGTCCATTCACTATTCTTGAGTAGAATCTGATTTTGGGTCACCAAGTGTGTGGTGTAGACTGTCACCTATTAACTTAGAGGAGTAGTGGTGATAGTTGTGTGCACCAGATTCTAGTAGCAGCAGGGGTTCACACACCGCAGAGGGGCAGGATGCTGACAGGCTTCCCCCAAGTGCCAGTGAGGTAGGTGTGTCTCTATTCCTAAAGCACTTTGGTGGGTGGGCTCTGCAGCAGTACCTTAGGCCCCCAATGCAAGTACCTCTACAGATTGGTAGGTGTCACCCTCCTTAGACCCCTAAGGCAGGAGGCTAGGTGGTCTGGGGGGAGTTTCAGCCCTCAGTTCCCTGTTGTGGGTCAGTGAGGGCTTTGTTGAATATGCAGAGGTATCAGACCTGGGAAACTTGTCTTTCCAGTAATCCGCTAAAACAGTTACAGTCAGATCCCTATCAGAAATGCTTTTGCATTATAATAGCCATCTTGTTCCCTGTAGGGATGCAAGCCCAAGACTATGGATCACATATGCTTGGCTGGAGCTGGTTCTGTGTTTTTAGTCCAATTAGGGAAGGATTTTTGGTCCCTGGGTTTTTTTGTAGCTGCTTCTCTCAGGCCAGGAGAATGGGTTAGGAAAAGACAAAAAAAAAAAAAAAAAAAAAAATGAAAGAAAGAAAAACCGCAGAGCAGTTTACTCTCTGGCTCAGGAAATTCCGGTGTTAATGATGCCGCCTGGGAAGGGGAGGGGAGGGTTCTTGCTGAGAGTTTTTATCATGAATGGGTGTTGGAGTTTGTCAAATGCGTTTTCTGCATCAATTGATAATAAATCAATTAAGAATACGTCTAACTAAAGATATGGAAGACCTATACAAAGATCATGTGGTTCTTGTCTTTTTTTTTTTTTTATGTGATGGATTACATTGATTGTTTTTCTAATGTTGAACCATCCCTGCATACCTGGTATGAATCCCACATGGTTATGGTGAATTATTTTTTTGATATGTTGTTGAATTCTATTGGCTAGAATTTTGTTGAGGATTTTTGCGTCTAAGTTCATGAGGGATATTCTTTTTTGTGGAGTCTTTACCTGGTTTTGGTATCAGGGTTATGCTGGCTTCATAGAATGAGTTTTGGAGTATTCCATCCTTTTCTATACTCTGAAATATCTTTAGTAGTAGTGGTGTGTACCCTTCTCTGAAAATTTAGTAGAATTCTCCAGTGGAGCCATCAGTGCCAGAGCTTTTATTTGTTGGGGATTTTGAAATTATCTTAATGCCTTCTTTTGTTATAAGTTTATTTAGTTTTTCTACTTCTGTTTGTGTTAGTTTAGGTAGGTAGTGTGTTTCTAAAAATTTGTCCATTTCCTCTAGGTTTTCAAATTTGTTAGAGTACAAGTTTTCATAGAATTCTGTTAAGATTCTTTTAGTTTCCATTGGGTCTCTTGTGATTTCACCTATCTCATTTCTTATTTGGATTATTTGCTTCCTGTCCTATTTTTCTTTTGTCAGTTTGGCCTGTAGTTTATCAATTTTGTTGATCATTTTGAAGAACCACCTTTTGGTCTTGTGAAGTCTTTCAGTTGCTTTTCTATTCTGTATTTTATTTAATTCTCCTCTAATTTTTATTATTTGCTTTTTTCTGGTGCCTGAGGACTTCTTTTGCTGATCTCTATTTGTTCAAGTTGTAGGGTTAATGCTTTGATTTTGGCCCTTTCTTCTTTTTGGATTTGTGCATTTATTGCTATAAATTGACCTCTGAGCACTGCTTTTGCCATGTCCCAAAGGTCCTGGTATGATGTGTTTTCATTCTCATTTGATTCTGTTAATTCGTTTTGTCCTTAATGTCTTTTATAAACCAGTCATTTTTGAGCAAATTTGATTTTTTTTCCTTAATTTTTCTGTTATTGATTTCTACTATTATGGCTTTGTAGTCAGAAAAGATACTTTGTAATATTTCAATGCTTTAGATTCTGTTAAGGCTTACTTTATGGTTTAATATGTGGTCTTTTCTGGAGAATGTTCCATGTGCATTGGGAAAGAAAGTATACTTGGTTGTTGTTGGATGGAGTGTTCTGTATATGTCTGTGAGGTCAAGTTGGTTGATTGTGGCATTTATATCTTCCATGTCTTTATTGAGCTTCTTTCTGGATGTTCTATCCTTCACTGAAAGTGGTGTGTTAAAGTCTACTACTATTATTGTGGAGCTTGTCTGCCTCTCTTTACAATGGTGTTATAATTTGTTTTATGTATTTTGGAGGCCTTTCGTTGGGTGAGTAAATATTTAATATGGTTACGTCCTCCTAATGTATTGACCCTTTAATCATTATATAGGGTACTTCTTTGTCCTTCTGTTTTGTCAGAAATTAATATTGCCACTCCTGCTCTTTTTTGGTTGTTGTTTGCTTGATATATTTTTTTCAATCCTTTGAGTTTTAGTTTGTGTCTTTAAGTGTAAGGTGTATCTCTTGTAGTTAGCGTATTGATGGATCATGTTTCTTTATCCATTCTGTCACTCTCTGCCTCTTTATTGGTGCATTTAATCCATTTACATTCAGTGTAATTATTGATAGGTAGGCGTTTCATTCTGTCATTTTGGTGCCTTTTTTTGTGTTGTAGACGATTTCTTTGTTCCACTTAATTTTCTGTGCTGAGTCACTTTTCTTTATGTATTTTCATTTCATCATTTTCTTTGTTGTGGGTTTTGTATTTACTGAGTCTTTATGTTTTTCTTCTTTTCTATTTTGATGTGTAGGATTGTTAGTTTCCTTTGTGGTTATCTTAATATTTACCCTCGTTTTTCTAAGTTAAAACTAATCTTTTATTCCTTTATATCACCTTGACTTCTTCTCCATATGAATGATGTATGACTACATTTTTATCCCCTCTTTTTTGTTTTAATGTTGTCGTCTTTTACGTAATGACATCTCTGTTTCCCTATTTTTAGTGTTTTAGCTTTGATTTATTTTTATTATTTCCCTATTTGGGTTAACATCTGGTTGCTCTGTCCTGTGTTCTAGTTTTGAGTTATCTGATGTTATTGACTTTCTAACTGAGGACTCCCTTTAGTATTTCTTGTAATTTTGATTTGGTTTTTGGAAATTCCTTCAACTTCTGTTTATTTGGAAATGTCCTAATTTCACCATCATATTTGTCAGACAATTTTGCTGGACATATAATTCTTGGTTGGTAATTTTTTTTTTTTTAATTTATTGTACTTTAAGTGAACGTTTACAAATCAAGTCAGTCTCTCATACAAAAACTTACATACACTTTGCTTTGTACTCCTAACTGATGTAGCCTCTGGTTTAATCATATTTACCGTATGTCTTTGGTGGTCTTCATTCTCCTTTGCTCCAGGTAAGTTGAGATCAATTGATGTATCTAAGATGGCCACATGCTAGAGTTTAAGACCCTGGCAGGTGATTTTTTCCTTCAAGGCTTTATATATGCCATCCCATTGCCTTCTTGCCTGCATAATTTCTGCTGAATAGTCCAAGCTTAGTCTTATTGACTCTCCTTTGTAGATGACTTTTTGTTTATTCCTAGCTGCTCTTAAAATTCTCTCTTTATCTTTGGTAAGTTTAATTAAAATATGTTTTGGTAACTTTCTTTTGGGATCTACCTTATGTAGGCTTCGATGAGCATCTTGGGTAGATATCTTCTTCTGTTTCACAATAGTAGGGAAGTTTTCTGCCAACAAATCTTCAACAATTCTCTATGTATTTTCTGTTACCCCTACCCCGTTCTGGTGCTCCAGTCACTCATAGGTTATTCCTCTTGATAGAGTCCCACATAATTCTTAGGGCTTCATAAGTTTTTAAAATTCTTTTATCTGATTTTTCCTCAAATATGTTGGTGTCAAGTGCTTTATCTTCAGCCTCACTAATTCTGACTGCCATTGCCTCAATTCTGCTCTGATGACTTTCTACTGAGTTGTCTAATTCTGAAAAATTATAGTGAATCTTCTGGATTTCTGTTTGCTGTCTCTGTGTATTCTTGCAGCCTGTTAAATTTGTCATTATGCTCTCCTCTAATCTTTTTAAGCTCCACCGTTGGTTTGTCTGTGTGCCGTTTGGCTTGTTCTGTGTTTTGCCTGTGCTCCTGAGTACTGTATATTAATTTTTTTGTATTCTACCTCCAGTAATTCCAGGATGTTCTCGTCATCTGGAAGGTTTCTTGATTCTTCATTTTGGGAGCTTACTAAGACCATCATGGTCTGTCTCTTTATGTGATTTGATATTGACTGTTGTATGAGTTGGAATTGACTTGACAGCAGTGGGCAGCGGGTTGTCTCTAAGCCATCAATAAGTTATTGTATTTGTTTATTTTATGTTTGCTTACTGCATCTTCGCTTCTTGTTTTGGTATGCCCAAATAGGCTGGTTGTGTGAGCTAGTTTGATTGTTGGTGCCTTTGAAGCTCTAACGTTCTGTCACCAGGTGGTTAGAGCTGTTACTAGGTATGTGAGCCCAAGAGTTTATTTACCTTTTGTGTATAGATTCAGCTCAGGTGTCCAGGTAGTAGGTCACCAAGTGTGTGGTGTGGGCTCTCACCTACAGTCCTAGACAGGCAGGGGTGATTGGTATAGGCACAGGTATCTGGCTGCAGTAGGAGGTCATGTGCTAAACAAGGCAGGGGGCTGACAGCCGCCCCTGAGTGCCTGTGTTCCTGTTCCCTAGAGCACATAGGTGGATGGGTTTTGCAGTCGGACTATGAACATCCAGTGCTGTTGGCTGAAAGGACTGGGAGGAATCACTTTATTCTTAGACCCCTCTCGTAGGTCACTGTGTGGCGTGGGTGGAGCCGCCAGTCCTCAGGCCCCTGATGTGGATGGGTGAGGACCCTGCTCTAATAGGCAGAGAGGTCAGATGTCACACACCTGCCTCTCTACCGTATAGCTGATACAGTTGAGATTAGACTTCAGATATATACCCTGCTATACTGTGCTGATGAGAGCCTATGCTGTTGTAAGGGGCCCCCACAGGTCTATGCACGGGTGAAAGACATTCGAAGTTTGTGAACCCCTTATGACTGTGCTGAGGAAAAGGAGCTGTTTCTGCCGTGAGTTCCCAGCTTAGGGGAGCTGGCAGATTATTGTTTCCTGTTAATTTGTTTCCTCTCCAAGGCCAGAAGGATGGCTCAGTGGGCATAACAGGTCCTACTCCCTGCCCAGGGAATGCAGCAGTCTCTGAGGCTGCCTTGGGACCTGGTGCAGAGCAGGGAGAGGTCAGATAAATAGGAGAGACATTTTTCCCCCAAAGGGGTGTTTTTTGATCTGCGCAGTAGGTTAGTCTCATGTACTTACCTTTTACCAATTGAGTGCCACTTTTCCCTGATTCTGGAGATGTGAGTGGACTCCCTACTGCTTGGTCTCTCCTGATGTGGAAAGCGCATCCCAAAATTCCACTGCTTGTGTCACTGTGCTCATGCCAGCAGATCCAGCCTGCGTCGGTGCCAGTTCCTGCTGGGTCAGGTCTAGCAACTCCTCTCTGCTTCTGAACCGCCTTTCCCTCCCTCTTCCGCTCAGTCCAATTCCTCAGCTTTGCCTTTGATGTTCAGGGCTCCTAAATTGTCATATATAATTGATTCACTTGTTTTTTCAGGTCCGTGTTGTAAGAGGGACTACGGGAAGTGTCTGACTTCTCTGCCATCTTGGCCCTGCCAGCTCCATTCTCTTTTAGCACATGTGATTTGTGATTGTCTCCAGTTAATGAGGGTGTAGTGCCTGGGGGCTGAAATAACTTGAAAATAACCAATTGCCTAGTTGCCATGAGTGCCAGACAGTCTAAGCCAGGTGACCTACTGGGTGGGTGAAAAGGCGTTATTAGCTCCTAGGGTACTAGTCCTTTCTGTCTTCAAACACAGAATCACCTGGAAAAAGTCTCTAACTCTCAGAACTTAGAGCAACCTGGAGAGAAGAGGATAGGGTTTAGCTTTAATAGGAAGAATAGTATGATAATGGAAAGGGTATCAGAACAAGAGTCTCAAATGGGATAAGGGAAGAGAAACTAACATTGAGCACTTTCTTCAATGCCTGGCTCTGTGCTAGACACTTTCACACATGCATTGTCATTTATTTCTTATAACAATGGCTACTTCACTGTTACATAGCTACAGGGTGCATGCTCAAGGGACAAAAATAACAAGCTGCTTGCATTTAAGAAGTATATGATTATTTGCAAAAGCTGTGCAAACCTGTTGCTTCCCATAGTCCCCAAACTTAGCATATATGAGAAACACAAAAACATGTAAACTCTGCATAAAAAATTTCTGTAGCTAAAAAGATCACGATATTTGTGCAGTTCTTAAGTTGCATGACAAACTTGCAGAACATTTCATATATCCAAATGGCATACTGCAATGGACTTTTTTTTGCCTCTAAAAGAGCTCTGGCTCCTCTACTGCCTCTTCCTTGATTGGGTAAGGTTCAGGGGGTTATAGAGGACAGAGTGCAAGGTGCTCCCTAGACCCTGGATGGGGTATTGTGCTGTTTCAAGTCCTCTAGGATGAGAGGCAAGAAGACCAGGGGATAACCTAGTATTCTAGCTGCAGCCAGAGCCAGGCAATGCAGGCCAGTTGCTCTAGCAAAGCTTTCTTCTGGCATGCGTGTAGGCACGCAGTGCTTCTTTGTCCTAAAAGTCCTTTCTAGGTTCTGACTAGGGTTTAGAATTCCGTAGTAGATGTCCTTTTTAGCACTTAATTCTTTAAATTTTGATTTCCAATGGTTATCATCTATATGAATCCATTTAATAATTTACGACCCATTCAAAAAAACACAGAAGATGTTAATTGTAAGTGAAGGAAGACCACTTCAGCCTGGGCACATAGGGCAACACATTAGCTTTCAGAAGCCAGGAGCAGGTTGAATAGCCAAACCACAGTAGAAGCCAGGGACACAGCGGGCTGAGAACCACGGGAGCTGAGGGCATGAATTCTGCCAGAGGTCTCTCCTCTGGTATCTCTGCTTCTCTCAGCCTGATGGCTTTGTTCTCTCACGCTGGCATCTCCACGTATGGGATGTGACTACTGACAGTTTCTTCTGCCCCTGGAGAAGGACTAACCTGCATTTGGTTCCCAAATTCACAAATCTTGAGGAAAGAACCTGGTCCGTGGCTGGATCCATTAGCTGTTCCCGAGGGTCTGAGGGGTAGGAACCGGACAACTCTTTCAGGAGCTATGTGGATTGGGAAATAGGGGTAGGGACTAGAAGAAAGAGGGACTTCCCAGGAGAAGAGAGGGTGCCAGGCAAACAACATCACAGGTGTCCACTATGTCAACTACTACTTTAAATCTTTTTTTATTCCCTTACAAAGAACTGTGTAAATTATTTAGGTCAAAACTTTACCCACCTTTTCTTTAAGTTTTGGAGACATACTGTCATTGTGTGCCGTCACATCGATTCCATCTTATAGCGACCCTATATGACAGAATAGAACCATTTCATAGGGTTTCCTAGGCTGTAGTCTTTACGGGAGCAGATTACCAGGTTTATTCTTCCATCGCAGCAGCTGGTAGGTTCAATCTACCAACCTTTCAGTTAGCAGTCAAGCACTTAACCATCACTCTACCAGGGCTACTTATGGATATGGTAAATGGTGATTATATTTATTCTAAATGAGCTTGTGTAAAAAAGTACTATTGTTTTCTTTTGTTTTGTTGGGCTCTTGGGTAGAAAGTCTGGTACAAGGTTTGTATTAGTAAGTGTGGGTAAAATCACAGCTCAGAGATATCTGAAGATGTGGTTCCATGTAATTGGTAAAAGAGTTGCAGAAGTGGACACCTTTAAATAAGCCCAGAAAAAGCTTTTAATCCAACTGAATAAGAAGATAGTTGTTAGGGCAACAGGGGAAACCCCACACTCCCAGATTCCTTCTTTCAAAACCCTGGTGGGTAGAGAGCATGACAGAAGAGAAGGAACAGTAATTGCTTCCAGTCAGAGTCCTGGCTGTTTTGCAGAGATTCCTCTGCACCCAGCCTCTCTGGCCTCCTGGAGAGAAAGCTCCACTTCACACACCTTTTAGAATAAAGCTGTGACTATTCAAAGAAAGTTAGTGTTTCGCAAGGATCCCTCTGTTAGCTATAATAGCTGATGGGACTGTATTTGACCAGCTGAATCATGATCATCATTATTTTAAAACAGCTAGGGTTTTTTCCCCCAACGTTATTTGTACAACATGTTCTTTTTTAGGGTTTTTTCCCCCAACGTTATTTGTACAGCATGTGTTTCAATTTAGTTTTATAAACAGCAGCTCTAACCAACGTATTAAGAGTGAGTACAGCTTCACAAGCAGATTCCTGCATAAATGAGAGCAATGAAATGGTCTTTGTTTATGAAAATAATAAATAAGATATAAAATTTAAAAAAAAAGCCTACCCCATACTTTATCATGACATCTAGAAGTGGTGAACTCAAGATGTCCTTTTGGAAAACATGGGCAGGTGGCAACAGCTCTAGACTGGTGTCCTGTACTAACCCCGTAAGCACTGGCTATTTCAAGTGCGTTGCAGTTGTACTTTCCTGACCTGACAATCTGCTCTTCTTATTTTCACTGAGTACAGTTGTTAATCATAGAATGTACCTAAATACACGTTATCGAAGGAAGGTTGATATTATTATAGCCTTACAACCCCATGGTCTTCATCGACATCTGTGTAGAAGCCACCCTCCTTTAATGAGTCTTGTAAAGATGTCAAATGAATACATTTTATTTAGTATAGTATCTGTTTTGAATACCCCATAGGTGCCTGATGCAGGCAGGGTAGTTTACTCAGGATAATAAAACCAAAAAACCCATTGCTGTTGAGTTGATCCTGACTCATAGTGACCCTATAGGAAAGAGTAGAACTGCCCTGTAGGATTTCCAAGGCTGTAATCTTTATGGAAGCAGACAGCCACATTTTTTCCTGTGGAGCACAGCTTGTGGGTTCGAACCACTGACTTTCTGGTTAGCAGCCGAGTGCTTAACCATTTTGCCACCAGGGCTCCATACTTTGGGTAATAAGAGAATAAAAAATAGTTCCTTAAGTTGCTTATAGTCTTTTAGAGCATAAAGGACTTAGACAATAAATAAAGAACAAGTAATTGTATAGTAACTCTAAGTCACTGAGATGTTTTCTGCGCATGGGTTTTCAAGTTTTTATGCCTTTCTTTGACCATTGATACCGAGTCTTTTTTGTGCTCAACAGCATGCTACGGGGTATAGCATCATGGTTAAGAATACAGGGTTCTGAGTCAACATACATGAGTTCAAACTCATCCTCTCCAGTTAATAGCTCTGTAACCTTAGGCAAGTTATTTTAATCTCTGGGCCTCAGTGTCCTTATCTGCTATTGAGAATAATAATACTACCTATAAGATTTTTTTTTATAAGATTGTTGTGAGGATTACCTGAGATAATGCATGTAAAGCACTAAGTAAAGTGACTGTTGTAAACACTCAGTAAATGTCAGCTGTTATTATTAGGCATGACAGGAAGTAGAAGAGCTATACCCTTCTCTCAAGAAATTTACCATCTGTTTGGATTATATATACTCCTCAAACAACATGGGGAATTACCAAAGCAACATGGTGAAAACTACCAAAGGCAGACCTAGATCAGATTGTAGTTGAAAGGAATCTCAATGGAAGCATGAGTTTGCAATTAGAGTTAAAGAAATTAAAGCCACACCAGTTAAGGAAAGGAGAGAAAGGACTTTTTGATATGGGGAATGGCAAGTGAAAAGTGTTAGTCAAGATCTAGTAGAATATATGGGGAGTGGCCCAATTTGTCTGGACTAGGTAGGGAGAATCTTTTTACTCCCATTTTACATGTGGAGAAACCAAATCAGAGGTACCTCTCCTAAATGCTACCTTCGTAAGAGATATCAAGAGAATTTTTAACCAAGAACTTGGTATATGGTGGCAATAGGTCATAAGTAAGCCTTTGGAACCCCTAACCCAGTGTTGAAATACTGTATGGAAAGGAGGAGGCTCAGGGGTTGGGAGTCACACCAACAGGCAAAAGAGCCATCCACTGGGGACCTATTTATTGCTCTTCTTCACCTGTGTGGTGCGACTTTACTCCCGTTTGGATTTGTTTTGCTTTCTGATTATAATTTTTTCCCCGACACTGGTACATACCCCAGCATTTTGTGAAGAAGAAATGACCTGAGTTCTGGAATGAGTAATGTCGTGATTGGACAGAGACCCCTTTGCAGTGAGATTAAGGTCCTGTGCACATAATTTTCCTTGTTCTTAAATGCTTCTTCTGCTTAGATCTAATTCTGTTCCTAGCATATTCATTGTTACATCTTAATGCCAAGAGAATCCAAATTCAAATTTTGATTGGGGTTGCTTATGCTGCCATGAGTCAGAATCAACTCCATGCAGTCAGTTTGGTTTGGCTTGGTATGCTGCTATGTAACAGTGAGTCAAGAGAAATTTTTATCCTAAATCTCTCTGTCTTAAGTAATAAGAGACCACTACTGATTCTCCATAAGGCCACCTTTGACCACCTTCTTTAAACTTTCATTCTCTCTCTGCTCCCTGTTCCTTTCCTTGGTTTATTTTTTCTCTGTAACATTTATAGCATACTATGTATTTTACGTATTGTGTTAAATCAGTGAATGAATGGTAGCACCATAAGAGTCTTGTTTTCTCCTACTTGAAAAAACATGGCTTTAAAAAATCTAAATTTATGTAATTTGATGGTGGTGTATCTATATTATCAAAATACTGGAGCCACTAAAGTAGAAACATCACTTGCTACATTTTAAAATAAGATTCCGTTATGTTGTTTGTTGTTGTTGTTGTTAGGTGCCGTCGAGTCAATTCCAACTCATAGCGACTCCACGTACAACAGAACGAAACACTGCCCAGTCCTGCATCATCCTCACAATCATTGCTATGCTTGAGCCCATTGTGGCAGCCACTGCGTCAATACGTCTAGTTGAGGGTCTTCCTCTTTTTACCTTACTCTCTACTTTACCAAGCATGATGCCCTTCTCCAGGGACTGATCCCTCCTTGTAACGTGTTGAAAGTAGGGAAGATGAAGTCTCACCATCTTTGCTTCTAAGGAGCATTCTGGTTGTACTTCTTCCAAGATAGATTTGTTCGTTGATTCTGTTATAGACATTTTAGTTTGCTTACAGCTTGCCAAAAACTCCTCCCTTTTGTATAATGAGGTGCTTTACCCAAGGAATCATGATTATTTCCAAGTCTAACTTAATACTATTTTAAATGTAACTCAACATGGTGCTTACATGATTTTCGGTATACTATATCCACCACCGGAAACCACCACCGGAAACCCTGGTGGCATAGTGGTTAAATGCTACGGCTGCTAACCAAAGGGTTGGCAGTTCGAATCCGCCAGGTGCTCCTTGGAAACTCTATGGGGCAGTTCTACTCTGTTCTCTAGGGTCGCTATGAGTCGAAATCGACTTGACGGCACTGGGTTTGGGTTTGGTTTTGGATATCCACCACCACCACTAGTTGTAATCAGCTTTGACACATGATGACTGCATATATGTCAGAGTAGAATAGTGCTTCGTAGAGTTTTCAATGTTAATTTTTTGGAAGGAGATCACCAGGCATTTCTTCTGAGGTGCCTCAAGGTGAACTCGAATTTGCAACCTTTTGGGTAGTAGCCTAGTGTGTTAACAGTTTGCACCACCCAAGGACTCCTGTATAATAGCTTCGTTATAGTCATTACGCCCACAGATTGATTTTGCTAGTAATGGTTACAGCGTTATTGTAAGCCTTTTTGAATTGAGAAATACAATGGCTTTTATATAATTTTCCTACGTGACTGGTGGTTTATAATATTTATGCTTCAGCTAATGCCTGTCATCAATTAGTTAATTGGTAGTTTGTACCTATATTGACACTTCTGGTCTCAACATATAGGGGCTTGTTTAATTGTTGCTGTCTTTATTTGGAATAATTAGCATATCAAAGGGTACAGCACAATAATAAATTGTATTTGTGTTTACTTTCATTTCCAAGGCTAATTGTTGCTTATTTTTCTATACCCTTTTGATATTTAAAAAGAGCCCCAGTTGAAATTAGGTATATAAATAAAACCATTATGACCTAAACAGAGTTGTTGATTCTTATTAGTAAATGTATCCTCTGCTGCTACATAGTTCAGATTTGAGTTTTTTTTTCAATAAAATCCTAAGTAGTCATAAACTTAAGGAACTAAAGAAATCAATATTGTGAATCTTCCTAACTAAAAGCATTTTCTGTTTATTTCCATTAGCTTTATACTATGAATTTTGAAACTCCAAATATTCCTCTGGTTAGAAGAGCAAGTTCAGTGGTTTACTTCATTCATTTACTTGTTCTTTCAGTCATTCATGCATTTCTTTTTTTCAACCAATTTGATATGTATGTTATCATTTTCCAGACACTAGAATCCAAAGATGAGCAGGAGAAGCTCCCAGCCTACAAGAACCCATAGGAACCCCTTTCTGCTGTAGTCAAGTGCTGAGCCAAATCCACTGTTATATTTCAGCAAAAAAGTGTGACCACTCTTTATTGTCTTGCCATATGTATGTCCGTGTTTGATATAAAGGTAGGAGGCAATATTCCTCTTTAGCTTCAGCAGATTCGGCATCTTTTCCATTATTTTAGCGTGCTATTCTTTCAGATAGCACAGATAGAAAGCCCTGAAAATGTATACTTACACATTTTAAAATGTCCCCTACTACACTGTAATCACCCCTTGTTTTCCAGATACTTCCATTAGTGGTTACAGTAATCATCTGTAATGTTAGCTTCTAAGAACCATGGTACAAGAGCTTCTTTTACAATTTCCCAGATGGGAAAGAACACATGTACAAGCTTGTTAGAGTTGCAGAAACTGGAAACAACACTGTGTGGATTTATATTTTTGGAATTCTCTGGGTTTATTTAAGCACTCAATGTTAACTTGGGTATCCATTAGGAATCAAATACCAATTCAGGGGAAACTCATGTGCCACACCAAGAGGAATAAAACATATTAGTTTGTAAAATGAACTCTTAGAAATAACTATTTTCATATTCAGACTAATGTTTCTTGTACTCTTTGCAGGATGCCAGATGATGAATGTCGATTATATAAACTGGGGTCATTTCGTTTGTTTTGAGGATTGTCTCTCAGCATTTCTGTCCTTTGCTTGAATAGTAGTGAAATGAGAAGTTAAAAAGTAGAAAAGGGAAATAATTCTAAATTATCCATAGGCATCTAGAATGAAGCCTTTAATTAAAAAGAGTTTTCAGTGGCCCCAAGTTGTTTGCAGTGAGTTTTTGCAGGTTTTTGTGACAGGTGGTCATAGCCTTCAGCCTTTACCTTTAACAAGGAAACTTAGTTGGTGGGGAAGGTATCTGAAAATCATTATGATTTCTTTTTTATTATCTTACGGCGACCAATATAACTATAAAGAGAACTGCTTCTATACTTCAATTATAAAATGAATTTGCCCCTATGAATGTGAAATTTTTTAGCTCAATTTTAACATGAGTTTCAGATATTTAATGAGTGTTACAGTCATGTTATTTAACCAGGTAGTTTATATTTGTTGAGGACCCAAAGTACTTTAGAAATTTTTCCATCCTCATTTTACAGAAAGGACAATTCAAGGTTGAATACTTTATCATCTATAAAAGGGCAACAAGTGATAAAAAAGCTCAAACTCTCAATCCTTGTTCTATTAAAACCACTAGATCTGGGGAACTTGGTGTATGGGGGTGGGGAGCAAGGAGTCAGCACTTAGTTTGCAGACGTGTTTGGTAACAGGAGCTTCTGTAAAGTCTGTTCCTGAAAATCAGTAGATGTAGAGAGTAAACCTCTCTCTTCTTTCTCTCTCCATGGGGTTGCCATGAGTTGGAATTAGTTCGACAGCAGACAGCAAGAGGTCTGGTTTTTTGTAAATGTTAGGAATTAACGTTCATTCCTTCACTGATTAGGTCATACATTCTGCAAACATCTAGTGGTTTCGAAGTTCCAGGTACTGTGCTAAGGCCCTCCCTTCCCCACCTTTCTCAGTTTGGAAAAAATAATGCCATATTTCTTATATCATAAAAAAAAACCGCATAAAAATATATTCCAAATGTTTTAAAAATCTACATGAAAAAATAAAATTATAAAAATATTAGGTAAAAAATAGAGACATAGTTTTTAAAAAAACCTCAGGGTGCGAGGAAATACTGACTAGATTTCACTCCATTAAAAAATTTAACTTTTCTCTGATGGCAGAAGAGCTTTTTCTGTAAAAACTTCCATATTGTCTGACTTGTTACGTGCCTAAATTTTGTAATGGAAAACCAGAATTAGCTGAGAAGCTAGAAAATAAAGAATGTAAAAGGAGCTTTAGACCGAAGGAAGGACATTGTTACTTTCTTCTCAATGCTTGTGGGCACTGATTCTTAAAGTTTAGGTTGAGTCCCCCCTGGGATGGCAGCTGAGCCTCCTGAGGATCTATAAACTAACCCAGCAGTGGGGCTGAGTTCTTACCAGTCCCTATGGGTGACAGATGTGCAGTTCTATTTAAAAAAGTTCTATTAAGTTTGTTTTTTTTAATTATATTTCACTCGGAGCCACTACCAACCAAAAGTAAATTATTAAGGTTTTCAAAAATTTGGTATTCACAAATTCACTGATTAGGTCATACATTCTGCAAACATCTAGTGGTTTCGAAGTTCCAGGTACTGTGCTAAGGCCCTCCCTTCCCCACCTTTCTCAGTTTGGAAAAAATACCACTCAAGTTTATTTTAATTCAGTATTTTACTCAGAAGCCTGGCAGACACTGGGTGCTTGGAACATGCATAGAGAATTTAAGTCCCACCCTTTTGATTCAGGACACTTCATCAGTGTTGGCTTGAGTTAGTTATGACATGCAGTTGCTGCTATTCTCGCCTTTTAATTATAGATTACAGTAAGGTTAGCTTTCTCATTACTAGCATAGTTTATTGTGGGTTGTTTGGTTAACTCCATGATGTTTCATGATGCATATTTGCATCAACAATGTTTTGTTTTATAATTTTCTTTTAACTAGACTTTTAAGATATGTATGCCTGTGGTTTACATATGAATCATCCATAGTAGTTTTGCTAAAGTAGATGTGTACATAACCTTCCTGCCATTTGCTTGTACAGTGACACACTTTATGATGATAGGTGTCCTGTGAAGCTTTGCTGTCTAAATAACTTACGACATACTGTCAAGGTAGGCATAATTAGATTACTGGATATCTTAATGTTTTGTTGGTGTTTTATAATATAAATCATGTTTATTACTCATATTCTCCCCATAAAAAGTAACTTATAAGCCACTCATGTATTGGAGCAACATGTTTACTGCAATTTGTTAATTGTGTTTTTGTCTAATTCTTTGTTATCACCAGATTTGTGTTTTCTACCAGGGAAGTGAGGTAAGTGGGCCTGTGGTCAGAAAGTTTGGAAGCCATCACTCTAGGGGAGTGACTAGGTATGCAGCAAAGGATGTGCTGAGGCACTAAGGTGGAATATGGGTAACTCATAGCCAATGGCCTCCGTGCTGGTGGACTATGAGATAATCACTGATAAGATGTTATGGCAATAGGTACTAATGACATTGTGTTTTTCACCTTCTGTTTAAGGATGCAAATGAAGACCCTGGAGAAGATGTGGCCCTCCTTTCTGTCAGTTTTGAGGACACAGAAGCCACTCAGGTGTACCCCAAGCTATACCTGTCACCCCGAATTGAACAGTAAGTACTAGTACCGTTAACTTCATGTAACTTGGAGGTTCTACTTGTTAACCAAACATGTCTTGATATTTCTTTTGCCACTCTTGAACTCTTAAAATTATTTCTCTTTATTGACTTTTATTCTCTTAGAAATGAATAGTATTAGTTTAGGTTGCAGAGTAAATGTAGTATTTGCCACTGCAATCTTTTGATGAATCTTGGAGTCGTGCAATTTGTGAAATGAATACTATGCCTTTGTAGAGAGAGCAGAGTAGACAGATTATGTCTGAAATTATGTCTCTCTCCAAATGCTCTCTGGGGTACTTACAGTTATAGTCTGAAGAGGGCTACTGAACAAACACCTGATCCATTTCTTTTTACATATTTGTATATGTTATAGTTATTTGTAAAAATGTGACTAGTCTCCTTAAAATATTCAGCAAAAACTTATTCGGAAGTTAGTAAAGGCAGCATTAAAAGTAGGTGACGTAAATTTTTTTGTTTTTTGCAAATCTGCTGCAAAAGACCTCTTCAATGTGTTAAAAAGCAAAGATACTGACTGCTTTGAGGACTAAGGTACACCCGACACAAACCATGGTATTTTCAATCACCTCATACGCATGCAAAAGCTGGGTAATGAATAGGAAAGACTGAAGAAGAATTGATGTCTTTGAATTACGGTGTTGCCGAAGAATATTGACTGTACCATGGACTGCCAGAAGAAAGAACAAATCTGTCTTAGAAGAAGTACAGCTAGAAGTGAGGCTGATGACACTTTGTCTCACATACTTTGGACATGTTATCAAGAGGGACCAGTCCCTGGAGAAGGATATCATGCTTGGTAAAGTAGAGGGTCAGCGAAAAAGAGGAAGACCCTCAACAACATGGATTGACACAGTGGCTGCAACAATAAGCTCAAATGTAGCAACAATTGTGAGGATGACGCAGGACCTTGCACCATTTCGTTCTGTTGTACATAGGGTTGCTATACTTGGAACAGACTGAACGGCACCTAACAACAACAACAGCTTAAAAAGATGACATGTTTGAAAATTATTTTCCTTTGTCTAAATGGCTTCTATAACTTCATGCAACATGCAGGCTTCATGGTAGAAGTAGTTTGGTATCATACTTGTGGTTTTTACCAAGTAACTTTACTCATCAGTAATAAATTATACAAGGACTAGTCTCATAGTGCGCTTATTGTTGGCTAAAATACTTCAGAGGCTTACTTCAAAGGAAGCTGAAATTCACTGAAAATGGATTATAAGCAGATTTGGTTGGGAATTTCTGACAGGACAGATTTTTCATCAGTAGAGAGTAGGTTTTTTTTTTTCTTTGCTCTAATTTCTTTTCAGTGGAGAGTTTTTACAGACTGTGATTGAAATGTGTTATTAAAGATCTCTGCAAGGCAGTCGTCAGGATTGGCTGATTTCTGCCAGTGAGTAGATGTGTTCACCATCTGTCTTAGTCATCTAGTGTTGCTATAACAGAAATACCACAAGAGGATGGCTTCACCAAACAGAAGTTTATTCTATCACAGTCTAATAGGCTAGAAGTCCAAATTCAGGACGTCATCTCCAGGGGATGGTTTTCTCTCTCTATCCGCTCTGGAGGAAGGTCCTTGTCATCAATCTTTCCCTGGTCTAGGAGCTCCTCAGCACAGGAACCTCAGATCCAAAGGACGCGCTCTGCCCCTGGTGTTGCTTTCTTGGTGGTATGAGGTCCCCATGTCTCTCTGCCCACTTCTCTCTTTTATATCTCAAAAGAGATTGGCTTAAGACACAATCCAGTCTTGTAGATTGAGTACCACTTCATTAACATAACTGCCACTAATTTCATCTCATCAACATCATATAAACCCACCCAGTGCCCTCGAACATCACAGAGATAGGAAAATCACACCAGATGACGAAATGGTGGACGATCTCACAATACTAGGAATCATGACCTAGCCAAATTGGTACACATATTTTTGGCGGACACAATTCAATCCATGACACCATCCAACATTCATATATAGCATTCTTTGGCCTCTTCTGACCTTAGTTGCTTTAGTTCGTGAATCATGGACGTATGATTTTACAAACTGGTATGACACAGACGTGCTTCCTCAAGCGTAGGAGATTGGAAGCGTCTATAGAGCAGGCAATCTCTCATTTATTTATGTATCTCTGACAGTACCTTGTACAGGATTTTGCAGTCGTAGGGGCTCAATGAATGCTTTAGTTTTTAATTGAAAATACTAAACCATATCAGTCAAAGGGTGCTGGAGACAGTGCAGCAAAGTGGTAAAAGGGAAAAGCTCTGGAGTCAAGCAGATCTGGCTTAACCCAGGGTCTGCCACTTACCAGTTGGCACAGTATTTAACATCTCTGAGCTTGTTTCCTCATCCATAAAATCGAGATAATAACACCTATTTCATGTGTTGTTTTGGGGATTGTGTTAAATACTGTTCAGAAAGCATTAATCACAGTACCTGGCACTATGGCAAACACTCAGCAAGTAGTATCTATTGATGTTATTATTATTAATATAGTTCATAGGAGAAGAATGAGTGAGTGGGTGGATAGCAGGGACAAGCTGAGGCAAAGAAGGAGAGGACTGGTAAATAAGTGAGCAAATACTAGTTATAGAGTAGCCACTCAGTAAGTACTTAGTGAGTTAAATTAAGGGGCGTTTCAGTGATGAGAAAAGAGAGTTACTGAAAGAATCACAAGGCGTGGCGTAAGAAGAACATGTAAGTTAAGCTGCAGCCAAGAATTTGCCAGCTCAGAAAAACAGTTTTTCTAGCAGCCAGGTTATTTTTTCTTTGAAGTTACAGCACCCAGTTTGTAAATAAAGTTGCTAATAAAATATTTCTCACTTTAAAAATGTAAGATAGGATACAAAAAATCATTAGTGAAGGGTGTATTTCATAAGTTATTTTCCGTTTCTAGAATCTAGCTGTCTACGTTTCCCCCTCTTTTTATGTTAAGAATTGGCCACAACTTTACCTTTCCAAATCGACTTCCTATTAAATTCTCCTTAAGTGGCCTGGCCTGCAGCTAGACCTGGTCACTTGAAGTTCTCTTAATTCACCTGTAGTCCCTTGTCTCTGTGCCTTTGCCAAAGCTATTTCCTTCATGTAAAATGGCCTTCTCAAACCCCCTCTTCCTGGTGACGTAGTGTACATTTTCTAAGGCCTTCTTCAAAGGCCATCTCTACCAATCATTTTCCCAGAGCACAATTAGTCCAGCCCTCTCCTGAATTCCTGTAACACTGAATTTATATCATGCTTACCATCTGCTCACTATAGCTTTAATTAGTAATGTACATTTTTTAATCTTTTACTAAATTGCAAGCTACTTAAGGGCAAGGAACAAATCTTTTCATTCCTTTAATGCCTTGCACAAATGCAAGGCACAGTCAACAACTGCCTATTTGGTAGTATTAACTAGGTTAATAAGTAATTCTCAGAAAAGGATTTGAAAATGCTGCACTGAGAGACCTTGCATTTTTCCTGGTTGATGCAAGTTCACTTTAGTAGAACTGTATTTGTAGTACCAAAGAAAACTACCAAAACTTATTACATTCTTAAGTAGCAGTTTTCAAAATGAGGTTTAAAGTAGAAGTGGTAAAATTGGGGTATGACTTTTTAAGTGTTTACATATCTGCTACAGTTATGAATATTTTAGGTAACTTTTGCAGAGCTTAAGACCTAGAACAGAAGTAATGTCATTTCAGAAGGGCCAAGATCATGAGATAATGTTGTAAGAGCTGAAGGAGAGGGACAGGTACTATCACTGGTATTGTGTTAAGCTCTCATTTGTTTTCTGTGTTTTATGCTATCCTGTCAACTCTTAGCTATTCAAGTGTTGATTATAGACTCAGACTTGGAGAGTTCGTTCAGGAGTCACAGGAAAAGCATCCCATGTGGACCCACCCTAGGCCGATGCCAGACTCTCCTTAGTTGAGGCTTATACACCTTTTGGCTTCTGCTGTAGCTCTTTCTAGGAAGTCTCAAGCCCCATGCACTACATAGGACAGTCAGGAACTCAGGGCAGACCAGTAACCTTATCCACGTTAGGTAAAAATTGGCACGAGGAGCCTTGTGTCCCCACCACCTGCTCTCCATGGGCATCAAGAACTACCTTGACCCCACTCCAATCTGGCTGTCATCACTCTGCCCCAGCTTGTCCATGCAGTGGGTAAGGCTATTACACTCACATTAACTCATTCCACAAATAGAAAAAGAAAAACGCCACTTCTGGGTCTTGTCATCACACGTAGGAAAAGGCTCAATTTGTTGTACCCTAAAGATTTCTAGGGACAGGGATAACCAATGTCCCCAAATTAGACATCCCTACAAATGAGAACATCTGGCAGCTACATTGGGTAGAAAACATTTAAGTGTGTTTGATTTGATGAAGCTCTGCAATGCAGTCTCACTTCTGGATCCTGTTTACCACGGTCCTGGAATAGCTCCTCTGGGGTGCTGGCAGCCTGTGCACATGACTGCACACTCTCATGGTGCTGAGTGCAGATTGTTTCCTGTTCCTCACTGTGCATATACATGGCTTGCAAAGTAAACGCCTTCCGAGAAGAACTTTGTGTTCTCTTACACAAGGGACATTTATGAAATACCCATATTTCAGGCCCTATACATTTGTTTTCCAAGGAACCAAAACCAATCAGTTGAATTAGAGACTAAGTACTGTTCATGAAAGAAAAAAAAAGTTAGTGGTGAGTTACGCAAAAGAAAGCTAGTGATGAATTGTGCAAAATGGATTTGGGTTAAATATTAGGAGAGGAAAGAAACTAGTTTCCAAATCTTATAATTAACTAGTTTCTAAGCCTTCCCCCCCACCCCCACCCCAACCCTGGCAGAAAAGCTGTGAGTTTTAAGGTTACGTCATCAGGACTGCACTAACCTCACTCAATCTTTCCCTCCTTCTCAGAGTGTTGGCGGTTCCAGCAGTGAGACCAAAGGTTAAACAGGCATCAGAGACCACACAGTCCTCTTCCCCAAAGGTGTGGGCCCTTTTCTTTGGCTTGAGCCAGTTTGTGGGAGTGGTTTGAAGAAAACCAGCTTTGTCACTCCCTGTGCTGTTCCCACTTGGTGGATAAAAAGAGGACTTCAGCCCCTGAGGCAGACCAGGTGGCATCTTTCACAAGTACAGAATTTGTTTTTAGAACTTTTTGTTGTTAAGTTACAGTCCGTCTTGGAAATAAGTACTCAAAGCTTACCACCCCAAAAATGCTCACCATTAGCGAGGCCTGTGTGCATGCAAATGTACGTGCATTCATTCTTCCAGGCCAGGAGAACTGAGCAACTGTAAGGGCCTTTGCTAGGTGCCTTAGAAGGTATAAAGATTAGTGAGATATGGCCCATGTCCTTTAGTTAATACAGTAAGGGAGATAGGAACAAGTATGGTATGTTACAGCTTTTGGGTCAGTAGAAAAGGCACAAAAAGGCTTGGCACAGAGCCCTCTGTTCCTCTACTTACTGACTGGCAATCTTGGCTCAAGTTACTTAACTCTTTGAGCTTCATTTCATCTTTTCTAAAGAGGATAAGTCTGGGTTTTAGTTTCATCTACTCCAAGGGAGAGCATACAAATGTAGTGCTTGGTGCATGGTCAGTGTCCAGTTAGTGAGGCTCAAGTTTATAAATACATAAGAAAATACTAATGAAGTACTGTAAGTGGCCAAAGGATGATGTCATGGATTGAATTGTGTCCCCCCAAAATATCTGTCAACTTGTCTAGGTCATGATTCCCTGGTATGATTGTATGATTGTCTACCATTTTATCTTCTGATGTGATTTCCCTATATGTTGTAAATCCCATCACTATGATGTAGTGAGATGGATTAGTGGCAGTTATACTGATGAGGTCTACAAGATTAGGTAGTGTCTTAAGCCAATCTCTTTTGAGACACATAAGAGAAAAGTGAGCAGAGAGACACCGGGGCCTCATACCACCAAGAAAGAAGCACGGGGAGCAGAGAGCATCCTTTTGACCCGGGATTCCTGCCCAGAGAAGCTCCTAGCCCAGGGGAAGATTGAGGAGAAGGACCTTCCTCCAGAGCTGACAGAGAGAGAAACCCTTCCCCTGGAGCTGAGACCTTGAATTTGGACTTTTAGCCTACTAGACTATGAGAAAATTAATTTCTCTTTGTTAAAGCCACCCATTTGTGGTATTTCTGTTATAGCAGAACTAGATGACTAAGACAGATGGGGATATCACATTTGCATTTGATATGGGGGAGAGGGGCTTTGAAAGATTTTGGAAAGCCTGAGTCTTCCAGTTTAATGTGTTTTTTTCTAGGAATTAAATATGCAATACTGTAATAATACAAATGTATTTGTTTAGTACTTTAAATTGTTCAAGCTGCTTTTTACTTTACCATCCCAATTGATTCACATGATGAGTATTCCCAGCATGTGTTTATAATATGCCTGTTTTACCCTATAACCTGGAGTTCTTAGACCCTTTCTGAACTCCTTCACTGCCTCTACTGTACTTCCTTTTTCTACCCATCAAGTTTTTAAAATTATGTTTCCTGTGATTACATCCCTAGACCTCTTTTGTGACCTTACCACTTTGTGGATGTTCCAAGCCCCACTTCTAATCCCAACTTTTCTCCCTGTTTTTCTTATCTGCTTTTCTAGGTACCTGATGCGCATGTGGAAACCCTGGTGGCGTAGTGGTTGAGTGCTATGGCTGCTAACCATTGTCCTTGCTGCTGTCGTTACCTAGTTCAGTCCTTGAATTTCCATGCCTCCTGATTGGCCTTTTAACTTCCAGTTTCTTCTGATTTTAGTCTGTTGAGCAGAAGACTATCAGATGAATCTCCTCGAAGCAAGTGCCAGTCATGTAATATCTTTGCTCAAAACCAATGCCTCAACCCTTTGCCAGCTGAATTAAGTACACATCTCTCAATCTGATATTCAAAGTGTTCTGCGTTGTGGTCCCAGCTGATCTCCCCAACCAAATCTAGATGTGTATTCTGTTGTTCAGCCAAGCTCTGTGTGTGTGTGTGTGTGTGTGTGTGTGTGTGTGTGACTGCCTGAACACACTATTTATTTATTTGTTCGTTTGTTACACTTCCATACCTTTGCTTGGGCTGCTCTTTATATCAGGACATTGGATTTATTTCTCCCTCCTAAGGGTTTGTGAAACTTCTATCTATCCTCTTAGATTTTCTCAATCACCACCTCCTCCATTAAACTTTTCCTAATCA
The DNA here is from genome assembly GCF_024166365.1 of Elephas maximus indicus. Taxonomy (NCBI): domain Eukaryota; kingdom Metazoa; phylum Chordata; class Mammalia; order Proboscidea; family Elephantidae; genus Elephas; species Elephas maximus. The sequence goes on from NC_064830.1 coordinate 46,943,413, forward strand.
CTTCTACCTGCCTATCCAACAAGACTGTGCTTTTCCCTCCTGTGTTTGTGTCTCTGCTGTGACATTGAATTCCTGGACTATAAACTCCTTAAGGGTTGGGACCAAGGTGTATTCATCTTTGGATCTGTTACAGTCTAGACTATGTATTCATCTTTGGATCTATTACAGTCTAGTACGTGTATTCATCTTTGGAGCTATTACAGTGTAGTATCATATCTTGTTCATGGAATGGCAGTTAGTAAATGTTTATCAAATTGGTTTGATAGCCATATTTTCCTCGTAAGTTACTTTCCCAGTACTGAATATGAGTTACGCCAAACTTACCCAGATTCACTCATTCTGTTTTCAATGTGAGTACTAGCTTAGCTGGTCAGTTTTCACATCAGCTTGAGTGTTTTTAAGGTCTCTTGGTTCAAGCACTGTGCTGTCTACCTGTATTCCAGAAGCCCTGGACCTCAGTTCCATTTCTTTTAATGTCTGGTGACAGACCATGGAAGGGAGGTAGCTTCTTACTGAGTTACAGTTCAAGTTCCAGCTGTAGGAGCAGGTGCCCTGTGTCCCCTTACCCCTCTGTTTCCATCAGGTGAGGCTAGTGAACTACAAGCACATCTCCTGCCAAGCTGGCCCTGTTCTGGCCCCAGCCTGAGCTCACCGCAATATTCACTGGTTCGGTTCCTTGGAAGGGCAGAAAGCTTTGACACTGTGATGGTTAATTTTATGTGTCGGCTTGTGTGTCAGAGTCACTTTCACAGGTACTAGGGTTAGGACAGAAACCCTGGTGGCATAGTGGTTAAGTGCCATGGCTGCTAACCAAAGGGTCGGCAGTAGGACTTCAGTATATCTTTTGGGAGGACACAATTCAATCCATATCAGCAGGAGTAAGCTGAAACTCAACCAAAGGTCTAAGGAAAGTGGGAGGGGGAAAGCTGAAAATTAAAATACTACTAAGAATTACGGGTTAGTGAGGATATTAAATTTGGATGAGTTAGATAAAATAAGAGTGCTTTAAAAGCAATAAAGAAATTAAGCATAGTGTAATTTTCTTAATTCAATACTGATTTTCAGCATCTTAATAGAATGGAATATAAAATTTTTTGTTTTAGATTCTCAAAAGATTTTTTTAGAATTGTTTTATAAGTTTGCCTTTTTTTTTATTATTCATTCCTACATCAGTTGTCTCAAAAAAGAGACCCCAAATCACTCATGGTGATTTTGTGTCAGGATTTAAGTAATACAGCATCATAGTAAACATCATAATTTAATTTAGCCTTACTCATGTTTACTTGAGTCACTGAGATAATCCTATAATAAATATTGTGCTCCTGGAGGGTTTTTTCTTTGATAAATATACAGTCCTGAGTATGTTAAGACAACCAGCTGTCTGGAGAAGATGTGTACTTGGTTTTAGTGGAGTGAGCTGTCTCAGCCTCTAAGGACTTGAGATGTTCGGTTTACTAGTCTGGGAGCAGGGCCAGAAGGGTTCTTCGTGACTTAGAATGGAATTCTGAAAAGTAAGTTCAGCAAGTTTTCATTAGTGAGTTTGGCCTTTTGTCTTGCCTGAGCCTCCCAAAAGATCAAGAGCTCAGCCTCCACTTTGAAGCAGTACAAAAAATAACGAGAATGGAATTTAGATGGGGGAGAAAATCAATCAGCCCCAAAAGGTTGTATTTTTGGAAGCATTCTGGTATATAACTCCCACCTCCCCAGCTGCCTAAGTTAGTGATATCTGAGTGTTTTTATCTAGCTTTCTTTTTAAGCGGAAAATACACATTTAGAAATGTTTTTTTTTTTTTATATACATATGTGTGGGTTGGGTATACATATATTTGTGGTAACTCAAATCTCACTGGTTTGACACTTAACCTCTTAGTGGTTTTTTTTTTTTTTTTTTCCTTTTGTGTCTTTAGGCAGCTCTGTGCCTAATTTCTCTTAAATGCAATTCCCTATCTACAGCATAATGACCACCTAAAACTATAATGTAGAATAGGTCTTCATTTAAAAAAAAACCAAGGCTAGCGTCTTTCTGCTAAGCATCTCAAGGGTTTTGTGCAGAGTTTTTTTCCTGCAGTAAACAGGAGAAATTCATGATTTGCAGTATAACACAATAGCTCGCAGCAAATCTCTGGACCTGGTCATTTCTGTTTTGTTGTTGTTTTATTGTTGTTTTTCTTGTAGTGAAATATATATAACAAAACATCTGCCTTTTGTAACCCTTCATTACAAGCCTTTTTATTTACACAATTCAGTGACATTAATTATGTTCCCCATGTTGTACAACTGTTAACCACTACCCATTTCCAAATATTTTCATCACCTTTAATAGAAACTCAGTAACCCCTACACAGTACCTCCTCATTTCCCCCCTCATTATACTTGGACCCACAATCAACACCCATGGAAGCACCAGTCAAGAAATCAAAAGACGTGTTACATTGGGCAAATCTGCTGCAAAAGACCTGTTTAAAGTGTTGAAAAGCAAAGATGTCACCTTCAAGACTAGGGTGCGCTTGACCCAAGCCATGGTGTGTTCGTTTGCCTCCTAGGCATTTGAAAGCTAAATGATGAATAAAGAAGACTGAATAAGAATTCACACCTTTAAATTGTGGTATAGAGGAGAATATCGAATATACCATGGACTACCAAAAGAATGAACAAATCTCTCTTGGAAGAAGTACGACCAGAAGCAAGAAGTACATCCTTAGAAGCAAGGATGGTGAGGCTGTGTCAGGAGGGACATCATCCTTGGTAAAGTAGAGGGTCAGTGAAAAAGAGGACGGCCCTCAATGAAATGGATTGACACAGTGGCTGCAACGTTGGGCTTAAGCATGGCAACAATTTTGAAGATGGTGCAGGACCGGGCAGTGTTTTGTTCTGTTGTACATGGGGTCGCTATGAGCCGGTAGTGACTCGATGGCACCTAACAACAACAACAACCCGCCCCTGGTAGCCACTAATAAACTTTCATCTCTGCATTTGCCTGTTCTGGGTATTTCATGTAAGTGAGATCATACAATATTTGTCCTTTTGTGTCTGATGCATTTTACTCAACATAATGTTTTCAAGGGTCATCCATATCGTAGGATATATCAGAACTTCATTTCTCCTTATGGTTGAATAATAGTCCACTGTATGTATATACCACAATTTATTTATCCATTCATCTGTTGATGGACATTTAGGTTGTTTCCACCTTTGGCTATTGTGAAAAATGCGGCAGTGAACATTGGCGCACGCGTATCTGTTTGAATCCCTGCTTTAATTCTTTTGTTTATTTACTTAGGAGTGGAATTGCTGTGTCACATGGTAGTTCTACATTTAACTTTTGAAGGAACCACAATGCTGGTTTCCACAGAGGCTGCACCAGTTTACAATCCCCCCAGCAGTGGATGAGAGTTTCAATTTCTCCACATCCTTGTTAACATTTGCTACTTTCTGTCTTTCTGATTATAGCTCTCTTAGTGGGTGTGAAGTGGTATCCCGTGGTGGTTTGATTTGCATTTCCCTAATGACTAATGACCTTGAGCATCTTATCATGTGCTTAATGACCAATGTTAAGTTTTTATTCAAGTTTTTTTTTGTGTGTCTTGTTGTTGTTGTTGAGTTGTAGGAGTTCTTTTCAAGATTCTGGATATTAAGCCCTTATCAGATATATAGGTTCATATTTTCTGCCTTTCTATAAATTGTCTCTTCACTTTGTTGATAAAGTCTTTTGCTGCACAAAAGTTTTTAATTTTGATGAAGTCCAATTTATCTGTTTTGTCACTTGTCCTTTTGGTGTCATATCTAAGAATCTATTGTTGAAAACTAGGTACTGAAGCATTATTCTTATGTTTTATTCTAAGAGTTTTATGATTTTCGTTGTTACATTTAGTTCTTTGGTCCACTGAGTTAATTTTTCTATATGATGTGAGGTATGAGTCCAACTTCATTCTTTTTCATGTGGAGATTAGTTGTCCCAGGACTGTTTATTGAAGACATTATTCTTTCCCCCTCGAATGGGCTTAGCATCATTGTTGAAAATCAGTTTTCTGTAGATGTATAGGTTTATTTCTAAACTCTCGATTCTATTCTTTGTGTCTGTTATTATGCCAGTACCAGACTGTTTTGATTACTCTAGCTTTATAGTATATTTTGATCAGGAAATGTGAATACTTATACTTTATTCTTCTTTTTCAAGATTGCTTTGGCTGTCCAGGGCTTTTGTACTTTTATATAAATTTGAAGATTGGCTTTTCCATTTCTACAAAGAAAGCTGTTGGAATTTGTATATGAACTGCATTGAATCTGTAGATCACTTTGGATAGTAAATCCATTGTTGTCCAGTCGATTGTGACCTTGCCAACATCTTAACAATATTAAGTCTTCCAATCCATAAACATGGCGTGCCTTTCTATTTATGTAGTTCAGTATAGAAGTATTTTACCTTCCTGGTTAAATTTATTCCTAAGTATTTTTTTCTTTTAGATGCTATTGTAAATGGAGTTAACTTGCTTTTCAGGTTGCTCATTGTTGGTATATATAAATACAACTAATTTTTGTAAATTGGTCTTTTTTTTTTTTAATTCCATAGCATTTTCTATTTATAGAATGATGTCATCTGCAAATAGGGATAGTTTTATGGTCATTACTATTTTATGCACTGTTCATTTATATTTATTCAAAAGTAGAAAAATATTCTTCATGAAAGGGCTGGGATACAAAATGTTTAACAAAAACATTGGGCTGTGTTATAGGTAGGTGTGTTATACAAAGTGGAAGAGAAAATAGCTGAGAATGTTTCAGAACTGATGGAAGACGTTAATCCTCAGATTGAGGAAGTACAGTGAAGTGACTTTCAAACAGGCTAAGTAAAAAGAAATCGACCTAGATACATTATAATGATACATTATGATGAGACCGCAGAACACTAAAGACAAAAAGGAAATTTTAAAAGTTAAAGACAGGTTATTGACACAGACCTCTTTGAAAATTTGATGAGAGCCATGGACTTTTACCCCCAAAAATGTACAGATAGGAAAAGTTTAAATATAGTTGTGAAAGTTACATACCCTCCCCTGAAGCCAATTCATAAACCCCATTTAAAAGATCCTTGTTCTGGTGTTCAGCTCTGCATTTTTAATACCTTCTATACTATCTCATGCTGGAACAGTCACTGAAGCTTCAAATTTACTATCTAAAGTGTAAATTATCATTTAACACTTCTCATCTCGCCTCCCAAAACCTACCTTTCTCCTATGTTCTTTATTTTCATTAACGGCTTTAGTATTCTTCTAGTGACCCCAGCCCTGAAACCTGAACACCATATTTTTTTACCTTCCTCTCTCCATTGTTTCCCATAATTGAACAGTTGCCAGTTGATTTTGCCTCCTTGCTATCTCTTGCATTCATTCATCTCCTTACTGTATCCCCTAATCCTATTTCAAGGTTTATATGTTTTACTCTTGCCAGATTTATCTTTCTAAAACACAGCCATGATCGGTGTCACTCCACCACTTCAGCCTTATCAGTGCCTATTTACTGGACAGGCCATGCAAGAAAACTGCATGTTACATTATCCTGTCCAAGAAACCTCAGTGCCCACCATCTTCACAGCTCTTAAACCACAGACACTTGAACCACAGGTGGGCAACTGAGGAATATGTACTCTTGGGGATTCTTCTTAATTTGGGGGAACTTAACAACTATATTTGTTTTAAATATTACACACGCACACACACACTTATACTGTTTTATCCATCATTTTTAGGTGTCTTTTAGCAGGAGGACTCTTTAGGTTATCTAGTTGAACCAAATTGCTAGATATCATCCTGCATCGTTTCTTGATTGTGTTCTAGTTTTCTACAAGGATTGGCTGTGATTGTCGATGTATTCTGAACGATAATCCAGTGACGGTCTAGCCGTGTAGCTATGGAAACTCTTTCCTCTTCTTTTTCACTTATTATGATTTTATATTAAACCTCTCTCATTTGAGATAACTTATCTGAGCTATTTAATCATCTCTCAACAGGACCACTGAAATAACCTTCTAACTGATCTCCCCACATCCACTCTTTTCCCAGTTTAATCTAGTTGCCATGCTGCAGACCTAATGATCTTTTTAAGACACAAATCTGATCTCATAATTCTCTTACTTAAAAACAAAGTTCGTTTCCTCCTAAATGATCACCAATCAGCTTTATCTAACTCAGTGCTTTTTCCTATATCTCCCAGGCATATTTCTTTCTTTTGCTACTTATATCTGAGCTGTCATAAAGTTCTAGCATTTTTTTCTTCATGCTGTCTTGAAATCTGAACTCCTCCAAGTCTTTATTTCCTCCTATTCTGCAGATTCGGTTACCTTCCCATTTAGTCCTTTTTGTCAAACACTGGGTGGAACTGGAAACTAATGTGGAAAAAATGATGGTATAAAATTATGGAAAAAGTGGTCAACTCCATGAGGTAGTTATTCCCGTCCCTTTCACATGTGAGGACCTATTTTTAATGTCAAAACTTTTCACATGAGGGTGGGAGGAAGGCTTGACTACAAAGGGGCAGCACGAGGGAATCTTTGGGGGTGATAGAATTGTTCTGTAGCATGATTGTGATGGGGATACACAACCCTACACATTTGTCAGAACTCATAGTGTATATCACAAAGAGTGAATTTACTGTGGATAAAAATAAAAAATGTTGCTCAGACTGCTACAGATAGAAGTAATACTTTTAGCATTGAATGTTAATAAATGATGAATTCATGATGCCTTTTAAATGAATTTGTATTTTAGTAACCACAACAGATTCTGTATATGTTCGGAAAATGGATTTATGCATATACACCATTGTATATGTGCTCTATGCATGTGTATATATGTAGGTATATGTGTGTGTATGTATGTTTGTGTCTGTGTATATATGTGTGTGTGGGAACCCTGGTGGCGTAGTGGTTAAGTGCTACAGCTGGTAACCAAAGGGTTGGCAGTTCAAATCTGCCAGGCCTTCCTTGGAAACTCTGTGGGGCAGTTCTACTCTGTCTTATAGGGTCGCCATGAGTTAGAATTGACTCGATGGCACTGGGTTTGGTTTTTATATATGTGTGTGTGTGCAAATATATATATATAATTTATTCAGCTTTCAGACAATGTTTGTTGTCCAATAGATTAGTAGGCTGTTATAGTAACTCTAAGACGCCATGTTGGCATGAGGCCAATAGGTTGGGAACAGTCGTTATAAGGGATTTGTAAGTAATGGCCTCTTTTCTAGAGAATTCTATTGTTCATTTTTATTGATATTTGCTTTTAAATAAGAGCATGTTGTAACTTCTTTCTTGCTTTCAAAATAGCTTACATAATTACTATGTTATGAAGCAATTTATAACCTTGTTGTTTTGTATCAGAGTAGAATGACAGATTCATGAAGAGTCCTGCCACTCTCATGCCTCTGCCCAACATAAACACCTAGGTTTCCTAATTTAGCTCATGGTGGGGCCAGAGGAGCATTCTCCAGAAGGCATAAGGGTCCAGGGTACTGAAACCAACCAACACTTTGGAGCTTTCCTCTTGGGTTCAGATTGGAAGGAATTTGTTGTATACTTAAAAAGTCTTTGATGACTTTAGTACTTTTTTCTGTGGAACTTCTATTCCGCATGTAATAAATGATATTTTTTGTGGGGCTGCTGAGCATTTGGTAAGGTAACTGTCTGAAGTACTATGCTATAATCCCTCTCATCTACTACAGGGTTTCTCAGCTTCAGCACTATTGGCATTTTGAGCTGGATAATTCTTTTTTGTGGGGGGCTGTCCTGTGTCAGGCCTTGACCTCCCTGAAGGTCATGTGGTTCCCAATACTTCTACTTCTAGGGCTTTTGGCTCTCAGATGTTCCACTATTTTCTGATACCAATATATTTCTATCTACACAATAGTCTGGGAATTGACCTCTTATATTAATAAAGTATTATTTTGCTTAGTTTTCAGGCAGAATGTGGATATAGATGGGGGAAATGTCAGTTGGGTTTTAAAAATAAAGTTGTTCTACCTCTTCTTCTTCCTGAAAAGTATATGGTATTCATGATTTCAGTGGATAATTACTTTGTGCCTAGAGTAATGGCCTAGTGTTTGGTGTAAGAAAGTAATGACTAAGGTGTTTGATGTGTAAAATGCACATATAAAGAGGAACCTATTACATTGCTGTTGTTGGAGGAAACGTCTGACACTGATGTCAGATTTTACTGAGAAGTTTTATTTCAGGGCATGTAATTTGATCCTGGCATGTCTTGAGTCCCATAATATAGGACTAATGATTATATTGGAGTTTTTCTGTACTTGTTAAAATTCAGACATGCTGTTTTTTACCAACAGCACTGATGACTTGAATGAATGGAGAAGAATTTTGTTCAAAACAACAATTGATGAGTTAATACAATCTTGTAAATAGGACCATAATAGGGAATGAACATCCTGTCTGTGAACATCATCTCTTACAGACAGTTTCAACAAGACAAGAGGTCATCCTTGCAAAAGACCAAATTCTATTACCTTGCCAAATTTCAGCTGAACCAAACCATTAATTTGAAGAAGTCATACATCAGTAGAAATCTGTTTCACTGACAACCTTTTTCTCCTACGTGCAAAGAACTTTCCCTCCTACTTTTTAATCCCTCCCCTCCCCACTCCACCCCAGTCTTAAAAGTATGATGTAAGATTGGGTTGTTTTGTGCCAGGTTTTCATCCTGGAACAGATTTTTATAGCCATGTTTCTCTGAGAAAAGGAGTTTATGACCACATGGTGATAACACTTCCATGTTTTCATTTCCTCCTGTGACCCAGTACTTTTTTCCTAAATTCAACTTTGTCAGAGTGTAACGTGACCAACTTAATATGAGTTTCAGAGTTAAAAAAATTATTTTGAAAGCTTTTATGGATTCATTAACTGTAATATCACATGTGGTTCCTTGAAAAAACAGACTATACAGCATATTATTATTTTTAAAATTCTAGATTTTCTGTTCATAAAATAAGGAAACTCTACAAAATATTTGTATGTATTTGGACAATTGGTCTTTATTATTTATTTCTATTCTGTTAGGATTATTCACCAGAGGCTGTTTATTTACTTTTTTTTGCAAACTCTTTCTTAAAAATATAGATAAACTTGGCCTTACTTGCTGTTGGTCAGTGGGGAATTTAATGCTGAGAGTTCAAATGGTGGAAACAACTGAAACGATCATTGGTAGGAAAATGGCTTAGAATACTTTGGAATAGAATGAGGCAGTGAAAAAGAATTAGGTAGATTGCTATGCACTCACATGGAAGGCTTTTCAAGTTGAAGGGAAAGAGTAAATATCAGAAAGATTCAGAAAATGATATTTGTTTATGCTTTCTAAAAAAGTGCCAGATAGTAAAAGCGTAGTATATATTTTCTGTAGGGGAGTATGCATGTGTGTGTATATGCTGAATACTAATAATGGCTAACACTTAATGAGCACTTATATCACATGTCATTTTAAGTGCTCTGTACCTATTAACTTAGTCCTCACAACCCTGTGAGATTGGTTACTGTTACTTACTGTCCCCATTTTATAGATGATAAAACCAAGGTACAGAGAGGGTCACAGATTTACCAAAGCCACATACCTAGCAAGTGTCGGTGCCACCATTTGAATTGAGGCAGTTCTACTCTAGCAAGATTGAGGGTAAAGATCAAAGGGAACTTTAGTCTTATTGGTAATGTTTTCATTTTTTCCAGGGGGAATCTAGGCACTTTAATTGTAAAATCAAAACTTAATTTGAAAAAAAAAAAAAAGAAGAATTTACTGAGTATTTACAAAGTCTTTGATAACTTAAGGTCTTTTTCTGTGGAACCTCTGTTCCATATATAATAAATGCTGTTGACATTTTGGTTTTTTGGGTTGACATTTTAGGCTGGATAGTTGTTTTTTTGTGGAGAGTTGTTCTGTGCATTAAAGGATGTTTAGTAGCATCCCTGGCCTCTACTCAATACATGTCATTAATACCCAGATCTCCTCAGACATTGCCAAGCATCCCTTTGGGAGCAAAGTCCCCAGTTAAGAACCACAAATCTACTATCATCATTCCTCAGGGACCTTCAAGAGCCTATTTTTACCTGTGCTAAGCCTTAAAAACATCTTTCATTCACAACACTGAATTGTTTTCCTCTAGTAGAAATAAAAGTTGTCATGCCTAGGTCGTGCACAGCAATTAGACACTGAAATAAAATCATGGACTCTTTGGTACTATCCAGTTATTACCCTATTCCTTTCTTTCTCCTTAACTCGAAGCCTGTAATATTTACATATGCCATGTGTGCAACACAACCAACTTGTTTTTATAGTCTCTCCAGTTCAGTCTACCTCCTATCCTACCTTAATCTCAGGAAGGAAGGTCGCAGTTCTTGACTTGATGCCATATTTAAAGCGTGTCTCTCAGTTTATCTCTTCTTTGATCATTTTGTTACTTTCCATCCCACAGACAAATTGTTCCTAGTGAGTTCCCAGTTTCCTCACAGGCTTTGTTGATCAGAGGGGTTTTGATCAGCAGTTTGGGGTTGATTTTTGTGGCCTTATTGGAAGGGTTCCCCAACATCTTAACTCCAAGACTAACATATCTCAAAGACAAAGAGGACACAAAGCCTAATTCTGACTTTTGTCTGAGTTCTCAATCCTTGAGGAGACAAATGTAGTTCAGTCAGAACAGAAATCCTCACCTCTGCTCTCAGCATTCACTTTACAGGGTATCCTGACCCACCTCACCCCTATCACCCGGATGAAGTCTTTAGTGAAAAGCAAAGGTTGGCACTACTTAAGAGCACTGCTTTGCAATAAGACAGGTGTGGGTTTGAATGCTGAGTTGCCTGTTACTAGTTGTGTAAACTTCTCTGTAACTCAGTTTCTTCATCTGTAAGCCTCATAGAGTTTTTGTCAGGATTAAATAAGAGAATTGTGTGAAGTGTTTAGCATAGTGCCTAGCACATAGTGAACACTTGATACCTGGTAAGCTGCTTTTGTTATTATTTTCATTGTCATCAATGTTGTCATTGTCTTCCTCTTTCTGAAATGTTCAGGGACCCTATTTTTTTTTTTATTTTTATTGTGCTTTAAGTGAAAGTTTACAAATCAAGTCAGCCTCTCGTACAGAAATTTATGTACACCTTGCTATGTACTCCTAATTGCTCTCCCCCAATGACACAGCACATTCCTTCACTCCACTCTCTCTTTTTGTGTCCACTCCACCAGCTTCTAACCCCCTGTGCCCTCTCATCTCCCCTCCAGACAGGAGATGCCACCATAGTCTCACTTGATCCAAGAAGCTCATTCTTCACCAGTATCATTTTCTATCCCATTGTCCAGGCCAATCCCTGTCTGGAGAGTTGGCTTTGGGGATGGTTCCTGTCTTGGGCTAACGGAAGGCGTGGTGACTATGACCACCAGGGTACTTCTAGTCTCAGTCAGACCATTAAGTCTGGTCTTTTTACGAGAATTTGGGGTCTGCATCCCACTGCTCTCCTGCTCCCTCAGGGGTTCTCTGTTGTGTTCCCTGTCAGGGCAGTCATTGGTTGTAGCCAGGCACCATCTAGTTCTTCTGGTCTCAGGCTGATGTAGTCTCTGGTTTATGTGGCCCTTTCTGTCTCTTGGTCTCATAATTTACCTTGTGTCTTTGGTGTTCCTCATACTCCTTTGCTCCAGGTGTCTTGAGCTAATTAATGCATGTTAGATGGCCACTTGCTAGCATTTGAGACCCCAGATGCCACTCTCCAAAGGAGGTTGCAGAATGATTTCTTAATAGGTTTCATTATGCCAATTGATTTAGATGTCCCCTGAAACCATGGCCCCCAAACACCCGTCCCTACTACGCTGGCCTTTGAAGTGTTCAGTTTATTCGAGAAACTTCTTTGCTTTTGGCTTAGTCCAATTGTGCTGACCTCTTCTGTGTTGTGTGTTGTCTTTCTCTTCACCTAAAGTAGTTCTTATCTACTACCTAATTAGTGAAAACCCCTCTCCCTCCCCGCCTCTCATAACCATCAAAGAATAGTTTCTTCTCTGTCTAAACTTTTTCTCGAGTTCTTGTAATACTGGTCTTATACAATATTTGTCCATTTGCAACTGACTTTTTTTTTTTTAATTTCACTTAGCATAATGCCTTCCAGATTCCTCCATGTTATGAAATGATTCACTGTTTCATCATTGTTGTTTATCGATGAGTGGTATTCCATGGTGTGAATATACCATAATTTATTTATCCATTCGTCTGCTGATGGGCACCTTGGTTGCTTCCATCTTTTTGCTATTGTAAACAGTGCTGCAGAGAACATGGGTGTGCATATATCTGTTTGTATAAAGGCTCTTGTTTCCCTAGGATATATTACGAGGAGTGGGATTGCTGGATCATATGGTAGTTCTATTTCTAGCTTTTTAAGGAAGCACCAAGTCAGTTTCCAAAGTGGTTGTACCATTTTACATTCCCACCAGCAGTATATAAGTGTTCCAGACTCTCCTCATCTTCTCCAATATTTATTATTTTGTGTTTTTTGGATCAATGCCAGCCTTATTGGTGTGAGATGGAATCTCCTTGTAGTTTTGATCCAGATTTCTGTAATGGCTAATGATCGTGAGCATTTCCTCATGTATCTATTAGCTACCTGAATGTCTTCTTTAGTGAAGTACCTGTTCATATCTTTTGCCCATTTTTTAATTGGTTGTTTGTCTTTTTGTAGTTGAGTTTTTGCAATATCAGGTAGATTTTAGAGATCAGATGCTGAGTGGAAATGTCATAGCTAAAAACTTTTACCCAATCTGTAGGTAATCTTTTTACTCTTTTGGTGAAGTCTTTGCAGGAGCATAGGTGTTTAGGAGCTCCCAGTTATCTAGTTTCTCTTCTGCATTGTTGGTAATGTTTTGTATACTGTTTATGCCATGTATTACAGCTCCTAATGTTGTCCCTGTTTTTTCTTCCATGATCTTTATTGTTTTAGATTTTATATTTAGGTCTTTGATCCATTTTGAGTTAGTTTTTGTGCATGGCGTGAGGTACGGTTCTTGTTTCATTTTTTTTGCAGATGGATATCCAGTTATGCCAGCACTGTTTTTAAAAAGACTGTCTTTTCCCCATTTAAGTGACTTTGGACCTTTGTCAGATATGAACTGGTCATATGTGGATGGATTTATGTCCGGGTTCTCAATTCTGTTCCATTGGTCTGTGTTTCTGTTGTTGTACCAGTACCAGGCTGTTTTGACTACTGTGGCAGTATAGTAGGTTCTAAAATCAGGTAGAGTGACGCCTCCCACTTTGTTCTTTTTCAGTAATGGTTCACCTATTCCAGGCCTCTTCCATATGAAGTTGGTGATTTGTTTCTCCATCTCATTAAAAAACGTCATTGGATTTTGGATCGGAATTGCACTGTATCTATAGATCACTTTTGATAGAATAGACATTTTTACAATGTTAAGTCTTCCAGTCCATGAGCAAAGTATGTTTTTCCAGTTATGTAGGTCTCTTTTGGTTTCTTGCAGTAGTGTCTTGTAGTTTTCTTTGTATAGGTCTTTAATATCTCTGGTAAGATTTCTTCCTAAGTATTTTATCTTCTTGGGAGCTACTGTAAATGGTATTGATTTGGTAATTTCCTCTTGGATGTTCTTTTTGTTGTTGTAGAGGAATCCAGCTGATTTTTGTGTGTTTATCTTATATATTGACGGTCTACTGAACTCTTCCATTAGTTTCAGTAGTTTTCTTGAGGATTTTTTAGGGTTTCCTGTGTATAAGATCATGTCATCTGCAAATAGAGATACTTTTACTTCTTCCTTGCCAATCTGGATGCCCTTTATTTCATTATCTAGCCTAATTGCTCTGGCTAGGACCTCCAGCACAATGTTGAATAAGAATGGTGATAAAGAGCATCCTTGTCTGGTTCCCGATCTCAGGGGGAATGCTTTCAGACTGTCTCCATTTAGGATGATGTTGGCTGTTGGCTTTGTATAAATGCCCATTATTATGTTGAGGAATTTTCCTTCTATTCCTATTTTGCTGAGAGTTTTTATCATGAATGAGTGTTGAACTTTGTCAAATGCCTTTTCTGCATCAACTAATTAAATCCTCTGATTCTTGTCTTTTGTTTTATTTGTATGATGGATTACATTAATTGTTTTTCTAATGTTGAACCATCCCTGCATACCTGGTATGAATCCCACTTGGTCATGGTGAATTTTTTTTTTTTTTGATATGTTGTTGAATTCTGTTGGCTAGAATTTAGTTGAGGGTTTTTGCATCTAAGTTCACAAGGGATATAGATCCGTAATTTTCTTTTTTTGTGGAGTCTTTACCTATTTTTGGTATCAGGGGTTTGCTGGCTTCATAGAATGAGTTTGGGAGTATTTTGTCCTCTTCTATGCTCTGAAATCCCTTTAGTAGTAGTGGTGTTAAGTCTGAACGTTTGGTAGAACTCTGCAGTGAAGCTGAGGGATCCTAAGTTTTTAAAAATTCATTCCAGGTGCTATGCAGCAAGACCTTAGGTAGTATCAATCACCCGAATTAATTTAAGGTAAGCTGGTGGGGAAAAAGTGGTAATCAGCATCTTAAGTAAGTGACAGAAATTAAAGTTTTTGTAAGGAAATATTTGGACTTTTAGGGGTCACAGGCTTCACTGCACATAGAGAGAAGGGAGGGTTGCAATCATAGGACTTCAGTGCAGTTGGTAAGGTTCTAATTTTTAAATCCGAGCAAGTAATTGTTAAAGGTTATATCCAGAAACCTGCAGAGCTGGGGGACTGTTTCTTTCTTTCTTTTTTTTTCTTTGAAAATAAAGTCTGTTATTGAGTTTAGTGATTGTTCAGTTTTGACTAACTGGTCCCATTCAATGGAATTCTTTTCAGGTTACCTTTTTGTTCCATATTCTTGTCTTGAATGTGTGCACATAAAGTTTGATGTATTTCTGTCTTGAATATGTTCGCATAAAGTTTCACATCTCTGAGATATAAAAGCTTAATGGCAAACTGCTCACTAAATTATGGAGCCCTGGTGGTGCAGTGGTTAAGCATTTGGTTGCTTACCAAAAGGTCAGCAGTTTGAATCCAGCACTGGATCCTTGGAAACCCTATGGGGCAGTTTTACTCTGTCATACAGGGTTGCTATGAGTCAGAATCACCTCGATGGCAGCAGGTTTGGTTTTATTGGACTAAATTTAGCAAAATAATTTAGTATGACATTGATTATTAGATTTTCCACATTTACTTGAACAATAATCCCACTCCATTTTTATAGTTAAAAGAAATTAGGGTTTGTATTTGGCAGCATATTAATAATACTTCATCAATTACTGTAGAACTTCAGTGATATATTACATATGCAGGACTTATATGCTAATATATTTGTAAGTCTGAAAAATGAAGGGAAAGTATCTTATTTTTCATGTCCAAATGAACAATGCCTCATTTGGCTAAAAACTTATAAAGGAAAAAATCAAATTGACCACACTGCTATGTAAGGCCCTCCAAAATAAGGTAGACCCGACAGGAATATAAGACCTTTGTCATGACCATTTTATGATTAGGAAGCAAAGTACATAAGAATCACATTTGTTCGTATTGTGTAAGTCTGGGAGGACATATACAGTACATGGATACAAGATCCAGGGATGAGACTGTCCATACAGGTATTATAGTGATGACTGATCTTTTTTAAATGCTGAGATTAGGACAGTTTCTTCTCATTTATGAGCTGTGAAGTGTTTTTATACCAAAGCACCTTACTGTTGTATTTGTGGAGAAGAGGAGAATTGATATATCATCATTGGGCCACTTAGGATGTTGAGTGGCTGGGCTATTGAGTGACTCTGGATACTGCCCTTTTGGGGGGACCTTAAGGTTGAACTGGCCTTTTGATTTGAGCTAGAAGGCCTAGGAAGTCCTCAATCCCCCCAGTGAATCTATTCTGATCCTGGCTTGGATCTCAACCTGAAGAACTCCTACATGGATCATGTTCCTCAATATTTCCTGGACTTTTAAGAAATGCCAATTTGGGACTTTCAGTTCAGTACAGATTTAAAGGTGTTCAGGATTCTCAAAGGGGGTTCTAGAACTAAGGAGGTCTTCTTTATTCATCAGACTGTTACAGGTCTGCAACCAGACTAGAGGCAGAACAAAATAAGATATGGAGGATACGCCCATCCAGACTGAAACTTTGGAGCTTATATGAAGATCTGAAAGGAGCGATTTTGCCCTACATAATCTTTAACTGCTTACATGCAAGAAGACTGGAAAAGCTGTTAGTTGTAGAATCAAAAGCACAGATCTTTGGGGCTTACATAGATCCTGACCTTTGGCCAAAGGTTCCTGAACTCTTCTCAGATTTCAGTAGGCTACAGGACAGATTTGCCCTACCAAACCCCAGGGTGGAGGCTCCACTCCCACTTGCTTTTTGGTGCCTTGTTCTTTCATAGAAATTAAAGTTGTGTTTTCATGTTAACAAATCATTTTTAACTTTCTTCGACATCATTTGCTTACTTGAATTCACATCTTTAGGATAAAACCCTCATTGTACAGATTAAGAACTTTAAAAATATTATTTAGCCTTTTTCATTTTTTTTTTTTGCTCCCACCCTTCTTTTGATTTCTTTTTTTTTTTTAAAGAAGGAGAAATGTAAGAAAAAAAAATTATACATTAAATGTTTTAAAAACTTCCCATTAGGAAATTCTTTTGGTAAAATGAGCATGCATCAGAGCCTACTTTAGCCAATAGCATCTCTCATCGTGGATGTTATACTGATATTGTTGTGCAGGGCTATCCTGTGCGGGGCAGGACATTTGGCATCCTTGGCCCCTTCCTGCTGGAGGAACAGCCCCTCAATAATTGAGACCCACTTAATATGTCGCCATTTATTTCCATATACCCCCTAAGGGGATGGTATCACCCGAATTAAGAAAGAAGGCAATAACTTCTTTTTCTTTGAGTTCCAAATGGTAAGCTGATCACTTTGTTAGGCTGTTAATTTGAGAGCCTTAATTCTGTTCTTAGAAGAGATTTCTAGGAATCTTAGGAATATTTTACTCTTATTTTACAGTTGTCTGACCCATGGTTTTTAGATCAAGGCCTCATCCCAGAAATGATGTCACACAGCTTAGCCTGGAACCCTTAAGGTTTGGCTTTGCTTCCCTGGTTCCCTTACCTGATACGGTGACTTTCGAGTTGGGCTCCACAGAGGCATCTGCTTTGGTGCCACAATAAGGTTATCAGGACTGTGTTTACTAATTTTTTAAGTGTGGGCGGCCCCCCACCAATAAGTTGCATTTCAATTGGTATGTGTTTGTTGGTTGTTTGGACTCAGGAACATGTTTTGCCATGGAAACCATTCAGTCCATAGTTAGGCTACCAAGGAAACTGGTTGCACTGAAGGAATTCATCAAGCTATAGTGCCCAGCACACACATAACCACATTCTGAGAGACTGAACTCAGCCCATTCTGCCTGTCTGTAGTGGTTGTACAGCTTGCCTTGCTGGGGAATGGGACAGGGGGCCAGCAGTGATCCATCAACAGAAGATTACACAGGCTTAGTGTACCCAGTAGAAGGCGATATACCAAGAGGCCCCCAAAGCCCAGTTAGATCTCCTCTCTATGAAGTATAAATACAGGTCCAAGACCCATCTCACACCCCAGAGTCTAGAGAACTGGAGTCAGAATGAGTGCAGTGTGGATGAAGTGCTTTCCCTGCAACGAATGACTGTCTCTTTAAGGAGCCTGTGTGGGCCCCATGTCACCCAAAGAAAGCTGACCAGCCCAGTCAAGATGTGGAGCCTTCCCACAAGAGCTTATTACCCAGTGACCTAGGTTCTAGAATACTAATAGCAATCTATTTTCCAGTTATATAATATGTCACTAATCACCTTAACCATAGGAATTGGAATGGCGCTAGGCCCATTATACTGTTGTAAAGGCAAGGAGTGAAAATGGTAACAGCATTATTATAGCAGTGTGAGTTTTAAAAAATACTTCTTAAAAAATTTTATTGTGGTGAAAATATAACAAAACGTAATGCCATCTCAACAATTTCTACATGCACAATTCAGTGACATTGACGTTATCCTTCAAGTTGTGTAACCATTCTTACTATCCTTTTCCAAATCATTCCACCACCGTTTTCATAAACTGACTTTCCCCTAAGCAAAAACTCCTCCTTTCCGCCTCCATCCCATCCTATCCCTGGTAACCACTAATAATCTTTGGTTTCTATATATTTACTTATTTCATATGTGAGCACATATTTGCCCTTTTGTGACTGACTTATTTTGCTCAGCGTGACGTTTTCAAGATTCATCCATGTTGTTGCATGTACCTGGACTTTAGCTCTCTTTATGGCTGAGTAATAATATACCATTGCATGTATATACCATATTTTGTTTATCCATTCATCTGTGAATGGACATTTCAATTTTTTCCACCACTTTGCTGTTGTGAAAAGTGCTGCAGTGAGTGTTGGTATGCAGATTTCTGTTTGCATTCTTGCCTTTACTTCTGCTGGGTATGTTTCTAGGATTGGGATTGCTGGGTAATATGGTAGTTCTGTGTTCAACTTTTTCAGGAACCACCAAACTGTTTTCCACAGTGGGCATACTATTTTATATTCCCACTAGCAGTGAGTGAAATAGTTGAGTTTTCAGTATGCTGAGCACTGGGCACATAGTATTCAACCCTTTGGTGTTACTTCCTTGGAGGCTTCACTTAGTATCCTCCTTGTCACAGTGATGGCTTTATTTTCCTGTCTTGTTACCACCCTTTGAGGCTTTCTTATTTTAGTCTTATATTTCCTATCTTTGTATGTTGGCTTGGTAACAATAATTCAACTTTACATTTATACTGTGCTTCATACTTTACGCAGTGAATTCTCAGCTATTATCTTTGCAAACTAGGTAGCACGATTGCCATCCCTATTTTTCATAGTTACAATTAATGCTCAGATATCTTAAGGGACTTACCCAACTCTCACAGCCACTCTGGGCAGACCTTAAGCTAGAAACATAGGACTTCCAGGGCTCAGAGTTTTCTTCCCTCTACGCAATGTCGCCTGACTGTACTGCCTACTGTTTCATTTAGCTCTGCTTCCTCGATGGGTGAATGTCAGCTTTCTTTGAATTTTTATTTCAGGGCTAAACATGTCTCTTAGAGAACTAAGCTTCCCTTTCTAACTGCTTTAGTAAGTGTTCTTGGCACTTTAGCCCTAACATACCTTTTATTACAGCAAATTGGCACCTTAGGACAAGCTCCTGCCATAGTATATTTATTAGTGAATTGGTACCTTAGCATATTTTATAAGGTAAACTAATGCCTTCAGATATTCATCTTGGTGGTTAATAATCACATTTTGTGTTATATAGTGTCTTCAGCAAAAGCATATATTATCTTCCATTATATAGGGGAGGCTAACTGGTTAAATCACTTGTCTAAAATCTTAACAGTGGAAGAGGAAGAGAAGGAAACTGTCTTGGTTATCTAGTGTTGCTATAACAGAAATACCACAGTGGGTGGCTTTAACAAACAGAAATTTATTTTCTCATGCTTTAGGAGGCTAGAAGTCCAAATTCAGGGTGCTGGCTCTAGGGGAAGGCTATCTCCTTTTGTCAGTTCAGGTATAAGTCCTTGTCTCTTCTGAGCTTCTGCTCTTGGTCAGTCTTCATGTGGCCTTGTATGTCTCTTCCCCCATGTCTGCTTCTTAGCTTGCTTGTTTAATCTCTTTTATATCTCCAAAAAGATTGATTCAAGTCACACCCTACACTAATCCTGCCTCATTCACATAACACAGACAACTCATTTCCAAACGGGATTATAATCACAGGCGTAGAAGTTAGGATTTACAACACATATTTTCTGGGGGGACACAATTCAATCCATAACAGGAACTAACTTCTTTGAGGCATTCTTGTGAACCAGACAGTACTAGGTGCTTTACATCTAAGATCTCACTTCATCCTTAACAAAAACTCTGTGAAGCAGGTGATGTTTTATACTTTAGAGATGAAGAAACTATAGTTCAGACAAGCTAAGTAACTTACACTGCAAGTAAAATGCAGAGTAAATATTTAAAATCTAGCCTTTGCTGATTCCAAGGCTTATATTCTGTCTACTATGTTGCATGGCTTCCTCTCAGGCAAAGAGGACCATTTGCAGGGCTCATCGTAACAAACAAGAGAATGCCTTGGATGCATCGTGATATAGAGGAGAAGAGGAAAAGCTGGGGTACAGCTGTTCTTTTCCTGACAACAGCCATTGCCTGTAAAGACCATGTGAAAGCACTGTTGACAAAAGCTCTGACGTAATTTTGAACTTGTAACTAAGTTGAATTAAGGTAAACTTAGTTAACAGAGTGCAGTGTGTGTTTTAGTAGCTGTTAAAAGAGCACATGCTGGTAGACATCACCCACTCCGGGCCATTTAGAAAGTTGCTTGGAAAGAACGGTGCTTCCTTCTCTCTCAGGAAGGCAGTGAGGCCTGGGGACCAGCCTGGAGGTCAGGGCTATTGTGCTCTGGCCCAGTTGCTACCTCTAACTCCAGCCCTCTCTGGGTTTCAGTTTCCTCATCTGTAAAACACAGAAACTGGATTGGATGACCCTTCCAACAATTGCAGCTCCATTATTGCCCATAGAAAGTTCTTCATCATGCTAGTAGGAAAAGATTCTTCAGAAAACAAGAACGTGAGAATAATGAAAAACCTCTTGATACTCACCGTCGTTGTCAGTTATAGTTTGTGATAGGGAAACTGTGGTTAACAGCTCCCAGAGGCTTGGTTCTTCAAGAAAACTAGGTGATTATTACTGTAAGTTAGTGATAAACTAATCCTCCCAGGGCTGCTTTTATTTTAAAAGAAAAATTTTTAAAAGAGTAATATAAATAAATCTATTATGTTAGAATAAAAAAAAATTTGTTTTTTTTTTTAGTAAATAAACTTTCTGAGCAGGTATATTTTCTGTACATTTTAGCTACAACAAGCATCTCTCCTCTGCATGCTAAAAAGATCCACAAAGATTTGCAACCTACCTGGTAAGGATTTACAACTCTTCCTTTAGACAGTTTAGAATAAAGGTCTTTGGACCCATGAGGGTCTGCGTACTTATTCTCAATGATCAAGAAGTTATCTGCAAAAATAATTTGCTTTATAAACTTTTATTTCAATGATAATCTTAAAAAAATATGTATTCCTAAATATAAGCAGAGGTGTTTTTGTAATAGTATCTCTCAGAAAAGAGGGAATCACCTGTTTGGTTTGTTATAAATCCTCACATTATGGGATACACCCTTAATTACTTCAGTTTGAAAAACAGAGTATTGTTTGAAGAAGACATATTAGTCTGAGGTAGCATTGGTTCATGCTGCTTTTGGATGCTTGTGATCATCTGATGGAATCAGTTAAAAAAAAAAAAAAGAGGCTAAGGAATTTAACACATATTTAGTTAATATCCCTAAATATGCCAAAACCAAACCAAACCCACTGCCTTCCAGTTGATTCTGACTCATAGGGACCCTATAGAACAGAGTAGAACTGCCCCCATAGGGTTTCCAAGGCTGTAAATCTTTATGGAAGCCAACTGCCACATCTTTCTCCCAGGGAGCAGCTGGTGGTTTCAAACTGCACACCTTTCAGGGCTTCTTTCCTAAGTACAAGACTTCATAATTTTCAAGTACTGAGTGTCTTATAAGGAGCCCTGGTGGCACAGCAGTTAAAGCACTCGGCTGCTAACCAAAAGTTGGCAGTTCGAATTCACCAGCCACTCCTTGGAAACCCTATGGGGCAGTTCTGCCCTGTCCTGTAGGGTTGGACTCGACTCCACCAAAACCTTTTTTTTTTAGCGTGTCTTATAAAGGAGCCTGGTGGTACAGCTGTTAAAAGCTCGGCTATTAAGGAAAGGTTAGCAGTTCAAACCAACTGACTGCTCCGTGGGAGAAAGGCGTGGCAATCTGTTTCCATAAAGATTACAGCCTTGGAAACCCTATGAGGCAGTTCTACTCTGTCCTATAGGGTTGCTGGAAACCCTGGTGGTGTAGTGGTTAAGAGCTATGGCTGCTAACCAAAAGGTTGGCCGGCACGTTGAATCCACCAGGTGCTCCTGGGAAACCCTGTTGGGCGCAGTTCTACCCTGTCCTGTAGGGTCACTGTGAGTTGGAATTGACTGCACAGCATTGGGTTTGGTTTTTGGTTATAGGGTTGCTATGCACCAGAATCAATACAACAGCAGTGGGTATAGGTAAGTGTCTTGTAATTAGGCTTTTAAACGTTACTTTAAAAAGTCAGTAAGTGGTCATGTTGTAAAGAGCATGAACATGCACTTATAGGATAAATGAAAAAATCTCACTGTCCTAATGTTTGCAGATGATACTTGCAGCCAGAGATACCAGAGCTAGTATGTTTATACCCAGATTCAGAAGTACTGTATCTCCTAACACTTAAATGAAACACTATGCTAGATGATTCAAAAATTGGTTCTAAGAATGGCAAGATACCAGTGTTAAAGACACAAAGAGAATTTGAATAAAAATGTTTAATGTAATATGAGGAAAAGAAGCATCATTTCTAAACATATATGATTTTAATATGTGACTTTAAACATCTATGTATAAATAAGTATTGTAAGTATAAATTTAACTACGTTATCTGTGTTGCTCAAGGGTTATATATTCAAGTTGTCAAACCCTTTAAAAGATACCTTCATTGGAAAAATGAGGACTGGTCTTATATTCGGAGTCCCATTATATTTGGGCATCTGGCATGTGGTAAGCACATCTGAATGACTGAATGACGGCATCACAGCCAACCAGAGGCTGATGTGATTTCAGCGAGTGCCGCCTGGATGGCACCCAGCAGTGCGTTGGCTCTTGTGGGCTAATGAGAGAGAGAAGGGCAGAGTGGACCTACTACGTACATGATGCCTGTATACCAGGAAAAGGCTGAATCATGTCAGAACATGCTGTGGGAAGAAAGATTAGCATGGTTCAGCAAGAGAAGGATACTGGGAGAACGAGTCATTGTATGATACCCGGTAGTAGCAAGACACTAAATTCAAAAGCACTGATGTGCAGGCAGAGCGATAGTCACGTTCATTTCAGCAGTACATCATCATCCATCTATTAATTTAATGTTTTAATTTTAGATTATTTGATTTTACGTGTTTGTATTTAATTTATATGTTTGTTTTGATGTTACAGGATGTTACTGCTATAAGCAGAAGGTATTTATACCTAGGTTTTGTGTTTATAGATATTATTTTTAGTATAAGGTTTTCTTTTTTTAAAAAAAATAAGTCATTGTTGATTTATGGAAAATCACTAATTTATGGCAATCATCCAACATTGGTGATTTATGGAGAAAAAAATTTTGTTTCAAAGGGGGTCCATTTATCGCTCTGTTCCTGGGTGATGTAAATGGTTAATACACTTGGCTGCTAACTGAAAGGTTGGAGGTTTGAGTCCACCCAGAGCACTTCAAGAGAAAAGCCTGGCAATCTGCTGCCAAAAAATGAGCCACTGAAAACCCCGTGGAGCGCAGTTCTACTCTGACACACGTGGCACGAGTCCCAGTTGACTCAACAGTAATTGGTACGTATCGCTCTAGCTTAAGAAACACAACTATAGAAAGCTTACAGTATACTTTTTTTGCAGATTGAGTTTCCTTTTTTTAAATAACAGCTTTATTGAGATATGATTCACATACCATAAAATTCACCCATTCAAAGTATGCAATGCAGTGATTTAGTATATTCACAGAGTTGTATAACCATCACCACTATGTAATTCTAGAACATCTTCACCGTATCAAGGAGAAACCCCATACCCATTAGCAATCAGTCCCCATCCCTCTGCCCACACTCCCAGGCAGCCACTAATCTATTTTCTATCTCTATAGATTTGCGTATTCTGGGCATTTCATATGTCTGGCTTCTTTCACAAAGCAGAATGTTTTCAAGGTTTATCCATGTTGAGGCATGTATTAGTAGTTTATTCCTTTTTATGGCTAAATAACATTCCATTATGTGGATAAAACATATTTTGTTTATCTATTCATCAGTTGATGGACATTTGGGTGGTTTCTACTTTTTGGCCAGTAGGAATAATACAATGAGTATTCTTTCTTGTACAAGTTTTTTTATGGACATATGTTTTCAATTCCCTTGGGCTACAGTTTACTCTTAAGTTTGCCTCAGAAGGGAGTTACATACTCTTCATAAGGAATCAATATTTTAAAAACGCACTTAAACAGATTACCCTCACATTTTTAAACAGATTTCTAAGTGCCTTAGGATTTGTTTGAAATCTAAGATTAGTTGGCATTAAGTTAAAGCATCTAATTGAAATATTTATTTCTGGTTTTTAAAAGTTTGGAAAAATCATATTTCTTCGTATGTCTTTTGACATTTACTTCCATCTTAAGCTTCTTCTGTTCAACTAACATTTATGGAATTTTTCCTGTGTGCGCAAGCACTGTCCTAGGCACTGGGGAATCAAAGTTATATAAGATATGACCCTATCTCATGTGGAGCTCACAGGAAAGCAACATGTAAACAGCTCGGGGTGCTAAAATATCTGGGTGCTAGAGTACTAGTACTTGTCAGTACTAGTATATTGGGATTTATTTCTTGTTAATACAAAATGCTAGTATTTACGTTTTTAAAGTGTTCAGAAATCATACGGAAAAAATTAGTAAAACTAAATATTTCATTTTTAATATAAAAAAACAAATGGACATCTGACATACGCTTCTCTGCATTATAAGCCTAACTGCAGCCCCTCTGTCCTGGGCACCCTGGAACTGCCACATCAAATGCAGTGGGTCCAGTTGGACTTTGGAATTTTCTTGCCATGTTTAAAATATTTTCCTGAGTGGAGCTATCAAGATCATCACTGTACTCTGGGCAGTGGCCTTGATAGCAGCTTTGATTTCTCTCAGCCAGCTCTCCCCCTGGGAAGAAGTCCCTCAGCTTCAAGGAATCTGTCCCCCTCCCCCAAGTCTAGCCTCAGTCTTTTTTGGTTTTGGTGCAGGGAAGGGAAGTTGCAGGAGGCAAGCAGTAAAGAGGAGCTGGGAGACTTCACAGTGAAGGTGTCTGGGAGTGAGTGCTTAGTGAGGCAGGAATGGAGTCAGGAGAATTGGAGAGAGCCCAGGGTGGATGACGCTATTACCCACTCTGAAAGGATGCTATTATACCAACAGAAATATCAGCAATTTGTTTGGTAAAAATGGCTTGAAACCCGAATACCAAAAACCGGTATTGTAATCACTAAGAAATTTCTTTTGCTGTGGCACTGGGTTTTTAAGAAAGGGAAGGCTTCACAGAAGAGGTAACATTTGAGCTGAGTCTTAAAGAACAAGTAAAGGATCACCAGGTGCTAGGCATTGAGCCCTAATTACAGACCCAGTTGATTTGACTGGTGACTATTCCAAGAATTTTATATGCAGTTTATATGCCATTCCTTGCCAATAGCTCAGTCTTTAATTTAGCTGGGAGAGTAGTTTCTCTCTTGTTCTTCAGAGCCATCCTCTGCTTCATTCAGCCTTATCTCCTCTATCCTTACTTAAAAAAAATAATACCTCCCAGTAATCATTTGAGCAGTTCTGTGTGTTATTCTTGGTGGGTAACACTTTGATACATTAACACCTCCTAATGTTTCACTTGAAGCCCCCGCCCCCACCATGACTTTAGCATTTGAGGATGTAAAGACACATTCATTAGAAATTTCTATTGCCACATAAAGTTTTGTTTGCCATATAAATAGTATTATTTGCCAAACCTGTTCTTTGGGCTACTGTGTTGGTGTATTTGAAAATGCAAAATTTATGACAATCGCTTTTCTTCTGCCTTACATACACATGTAGTTTTTTTGATATTGTACTTTTAGAACACAGTTTCTCAATTCAGCTTCATTTTGGTTAAGATATTGGGATTAGTAGTCCAACCAGTTAAACTGCTGTTTAACTGAAACTGTGTTAAAAAGTAATTAGTATGTTCCAGTTAGTATTGCTGTCTTTGAGACCTCTAAATCTTGCTTAAATGTGTTCAATCCGAATTTTACTATTCTGTTAGATGGCTTTCTGCAACTCCAAAACAGTGCTTCTCAAAAGTGTGGTCAGAGAACCACCTGTATCAGCCTTGGGAACTCGTTAATCATGTAGGTTCCTTGAACCTACCACAGACCTAACAAATCAGAATTTCTGGGGCTTAGGAATCTGCACTTCTCTAAGCTTCGTAAGTGGTTGTATGCATGCTAAAGTTTGAGAAATTCTGCCTTGAAGTGGCTCAGCACTCATTCATTTGGAGTTACTACCTAATTTTCTCCAGGTACATACATGATTAAGTTTTATGCTTTCTACAGTCTATCTTTGATTTTAATTCTGTGAAGAATTTAATTTCCCCTCCTAGGATAAGGGTCATGTTTTACCCAGTATTCTACAAAGTTATGGAGAAGATTAGACTCCAATAATATTATCAAAGTCCAAGTCACTATAGCCTCTTATGCACATAGTGTGTGACTCTTTGGAGTCATAATGTTTCCTGCAAGATAGCCTAATCTGTCACTACTCCTCCAAGGGCAACAGACCTATGCGTGATGCTTGGGAATCACCTTCCTGGATCGTAGATGATTGCTCAGTACATTAGACATTAGAATACTGCTGGTCTAGGCTCTGGAGCCTTATAATAATAGTAATTAACATAATGATACTTTGTACTTCTCCAGTGTCTTTAAACTGAAGAAGGCCTTAAAAGTGCCATATTAAACGAAGTATGCAACTCGTTGTCAAGAGAGATCAGTGTTATGTTCTTCATTTTCTAGATCGAAAATTGAAGCAGTGTAAAAACGTTCAGTGTACACATTTCTCCTGGATAATGGCGTGTTCAACTTGGAGAAATAGAAATATTTCAAAGGAATAATTTATGACTTTTTTTTTGAGGGGGGCTACAGGAGACTATTTTGGCATTCCGAGATATATCCTGAATGGAAACAACCCTATTTTTTTTTCTCAAATTAATGCTTTTAATAGCTATAGGTGTTTAGCTGGAAAACACCATTGTTTCTCTTACTAGCTTTTCTGTGTATTAAATCCCATATGCCTCTGGCTTCTTCATTTTCTTTTTTCCCCCCTAGCATTCTGTATCTGTTAATCATTTCTAGACTCAGAGAAATAAAAAATAAAAAGAAGTTCTAGAAGGGAACTTAAAGATCATATAGTCAGGCCCCTTCACTTTACAGGACAAGATACTTGAGACTCAAAAGGTTAAATAAAAGACTTTCCCAAATGGCCCAGAAAGTTTGAGTACGTGCCAACAGTGGAACTATTAACAGAGTTCTTGTATCTGGTGTTTTATTATACATCTTTTCTCAAACGAGCTGGAGTATACATTAAATAAATACACCTTTTTAAAAAAAAATTTGTGTTGCTTTAAGTGAAAGCTTACAAATCTAGTCAGTCTCTCATACAAAAATTTATATACACCTTAATATATCCCTAATTGCTCTCCCCCTAATGAGACAGCACACTTCTTCCCTCCACTCTCTCTTTTTGTGTCCATTCCTTCAGCTCCTAAACCACTCTACCTTCTCATCTCCCCTCCAGATAGGAGATGCCACCATAGTTTCATGTGTCTACTTAATCCAAGAAGCTTATTTTTCACCAGTATCATTTTCTATCCCATTATCCAGTCCAATCCCTGTCTGGAGAGTTGGCTTTGGGAATGGTTCCTGTATTGGGCTAACAGAAGGTCTGGGGACCGTGACCACCAGGGTCCTTCTAATCTCAGTCAGACCATTAAGTCTGGTCTTTTTATGAGAATTTGGGGTCTGCATCCTACTGCTCTTCTGCTCCCTCAGGGGTTCTCTATTGCGTTCCCTGTCAGGGCAGTCCTCTGTTGTAGCCAGGCACCATCTAGTTTCCTCTGCTTTGAGGCTGATGTAGTCTCTGGTTTATGTGGCCCTTTCTGTCTCTTGGTCTCATAATTACCTTGTGTCTTTGGTGTTCTTCATTCTCCTTTGCTCCAGGTGGGTTGAGACCAATTGATGAATCTCACGTGGCCGCTTGCAAGCATTTAAGACCCCAGATGCCACTTTCCAAAGTGGGATGCAGAATGTTTTCTTAATAGGTGTTATTGTGCCAATTGACTTAGATGTCCCCTGGAAACCATGGTCCCCAAATTCCCACCCCTGCTACACTGGCCTTCGAGGCATTCAGTTTATTCAGGAAATGTCTTTGCATTTAGTTTTAGTCCAGTTGTGCTGACCTCTCCTGTATTGTGACTTGTCTTTCCCTTCACCTAAAATAGTTCTTGTCTACTATCTAATGAGTTAATACTCCTCTCCCTCCCTCCCCACCTCGTAACCATCAAAGAATATTTTCTTCTCTGTTTAAACTATTTATCCAGTTCTTGTAATAGTGGTCTTATACAATATTTGTCCTTTTGCAACTGACTAATTTCACTCAGCATAATGCCTTCCAGATTCCCCCATGTTATGAAATTTTTCACAGATTCATCACTGTTCTTTATTGATGTGTAGTATTCCATTCCCCCACGTGTCTGTCAGTTTGTCGTACTGTGGGGGCTTGTGTGTTGCAATGCTGGAAGCTATGCCACTGATATTCAGATACCAGCAGGGTCACCCATGGAGGACAGGTTTCAGCTGAGCTTCCAGACTAAGACAGACTAGGAAGAAGGACCCGGGAGTCTACTTCTGAAAAGCATTAGCCAGTGAAAACCCTATGTATAGCAGCGGAACATTGTCTGATATAGTGCTGGAAAATGAGCCCCCCAGGTTGGAAGGCACTCAGAAGATGACTGGGAAAGAGCTGCCTCCTCAAAGTAGAGTCAACCTTAATGCTGTGGATGGAATAAAGCTTTCGGGACCTTCGTTCGCTAATGTGGCACGACTCAAAATGAGAAGAAACAGCTGCAAACATCCATTAATAATCAGAAACTGGAATGTACGAAGTATGAATCTAGGAAAATTGGAAATCGCCAAAAATGAAATGGAATGCATAAACATTGATCTCCTAGGCATTAGGGAGCTGAAATGGACTGGTATAGGCCATCATATACTCTACTATGCTGGGAATGACAACTTGAAGAGGAATGGTGTTGCATTCATTGTCAAAAAGAACGTTTCAAGATCTATCCTGATGTACAACGCTGTCAGTGATAGGATAATATCCATACGCCTACAACAAAGACCAGTTAATACGACTATTATTCAAAGTTACGCACCAACCTCTAGGGCCAAAGATGAAGAAATAGAAGATTTTTATCAGCTGCTGCAGTCTGAAATTGATAGAACGTGCAGTCAAGATGCACTGATACTTACTGGCGATTGGAATGTGAAAGTTAGAAACAAAGAAGAAGGATCAGTAGTTGGAAAATATGGCCTTGGTGATAGAAACAATGCCGGAGATCGAATGATAGAATTTTGCAAGACCAACGACTTCTTCATTGCAAATACCTTCTCTCACCAACATAAACGGTGACTCTACACATGGACCTCACCAGAGGGAACACACAGAAACTGAATTGGCTACATCTGTGGAAAGAGACAATGGAAAAGCTCAATATCATCAGTCAGAACAAGGTCGGGGGCCGACTGTGAAACAGACCATCAATTGCTTACATGCAAGTTCAAGCTAAAACTGAAGAAAATCAGAGCCAAGTCCACGAGAGCCCAAATATGACCTTGAGTACATCCCACCTGAATTTAGAGACCATCTGAAGAATAGATTTGACGCACTGAACACTAGTGACCAAAGACCAGATGAGTTGTGGAATGACATCAAGGACATCATCCATGAAAAAAGCAAGAGGTCACTGAAAAGACAGAAAAGAAAGGAAAGGCCAAGATGGATGTCAGAGGATACTCTGAAACTCGCTCTTGAGCATAGAGCGGCTAAAGCAAAAGGAAGAATTGATGAAGTAAAAGAACTGAACAGAAGATTTCAAAGGACGGCTCGAGAAGACAAAGTAAAGTATTATAATGACATGTGCAAAGAGCTGGAGATGGAAAAACCAGAAGAGAAGAATACACTCAGCGTTTCTCAACTTAAAACAACTGAAGAAAATATTCAAGCCTCGAGTTGCGATAGTGAAGGATTCTATCGGGAAAATATTAAACGATGCAGGAAGCATCAAAAGAAGATGGAAGGAATACACAGAGACCTTATATCAAAAAGAATTAGTCGACATTCAGCCATTTCAGGAGGTGGCATATGATCAGGAACCAATGGTCTGAAGGAAGAAGTCCAAGCTGCTCTGAAGGCATTGGTGAATAACAAGGCTTCAGGAATTGATGGAATATCAATTGAAATGTTTCAACAAACAGATGCAGCGCTGGGGATGCTCACTCGTCTATGCCAAGAAATATGGAAGACAGCTTCCTGGCCAACTGACTGGAAGAGATCCATATTTATGCCTATTCCCAAGAAAGGTGATCCAACTGAATGTGGAAATTATAGAACAATATCAATATCACACGTAAGCAAAATTTTGCTGAAGATCATTCAAAAACGGCTCCAGCAGTATATTGACAGGGAACTGCTGGAAATTCAGGCCGGTTTCAGAAGAGGACGTAGAACCAGGGATATCATTGCTAATGTCAGATGAATCTGGCTGAAAGCAGAGAATACCAGGAAGATGTTTACCTGTGTTTTATTGACTGTGCAAAGGCATTCAACTGTGTGGATCATAACAAACTATGGATAGCATTGCGAAAGAATGGGAATTCCAGAACACTTAATTGTGCTCATGAGGAACCTTTACATAGATCAAGAGGCAGCTGTTCAGGCAGAACAATGGGATACTGACTGGTTTTAAGTCAGGAAAGGTGTGCGTCAGCATTGTATTCTTTCACCATGCCTATTCAATCTGTATGCTGAGCAAATAATCCGAGAAGCTGGACTATATAAAGAAGAACGGGGCATCAGGATTGGAGGAAGACTCATTAACAACCTGCATTATGCAGATGACACAATCTTACTTGGTGAAAGTGAAGAGGACTTGAAGCACTTACTAATGAAGATCAAAGACAGTATGGATTGCCACCTCAACATAAAGAAAACAAAAATCCTCACAACTGGACGAATGAGCAACATCATGATAAACGGAGAAAAGACTGAAGTTGTCAAGGATTTCATTTTACTTGGGTCCACAGTCAGCACCCATGGAAGCAGCAGTCAAGAAATCAAAAGACGCATTGCATTGGGTAAATCTGCTGCAAAGGACCTTTTTAAGCGTTGAAGAGCAAAGATGTCACCTTGAAGACTAAGGTGCGCCTCACCCAAGCCATGGTATTTTCAATCACATCATATGCATGTGAAAGCTGGACAACGAATAAGGAAGACCGAAGAAGAGTTGACAGTTCTGAGTTGTGGTGTTGGCAAAGAATATTAAATATACCATGGACTGCCAAAAGAACGAACAAATCTGTCTTAGAAGTACAACCAGAATGCTCCTCGGAAGCAAGGATGGTGAGACTGCATCTTACGTGTTTTGAACATGTTGTCAGGAGGGGTCAGTCCCTGGAGAAAGGACATTATGCTTGGCAGAGTACAGGGTCAGCGGAAAAGAGGATGACCCTCAACGAGGTGGATTAACACAGTGGCTGCAACAATGAGCTCAAGCATAGCAATGATCGTAAGCATGGCTCAGGACTGGGCAGTGTTTCTTTCTGTTGTGCCTAGGGTCCCTATGAGTTGGAACCGACTCGATGGCACCTAACAACAACAACAACAACAACAGTATTCCATTGTATGAATGTACCATAATTTATTTATCCATTCATCCATTGATCGGTACCTTGGTTGCGTCCCTCTTTTTTGCTATCATAAATAGTGCTGCAGTGAACATGGGTGTGCATATATCTGTTCATGTAAAGGCTCTTATTTCTCTAGGATATATTACGAGGAGTGGCATTGGTGGATCTTATGGTAGCTCCATTTGTAGCTTTTTAAGGAAGCGCAAACCAATTTTCAAAATGGTTGTACCCTTTTACATTCCCACCAGCAGTGTATAAGTGTTCCAGTCTCTCCACAATTTCTCCAGCATTTATTATTTTGTGTTTTTTGCATTAATGCCAGCCTTGTTGGATTGAGATGGAATCTCATTGTAGTTTTGATTTGCATTACTCTAATGGCTACCGATGGTGGGCATTTCCTCATGTATCTGTTAGCTACCTGAATGTCTTCTTTAGTGAAGTACCTGTTCATATCCTTTGCTCATTTTTAATTGGGTTGTTTGTCTTTTTGTTTTTGAGTTCTTGCAGTATCATGTACATACTAGAGATCAGACGGTGATCGAAAATGTCATAGCTAAAAACTTTTTCCCAGTCTGTAGGTAATCTTTCTGCTCTTTTGGTGAATTCTTTGGATTAGCATAGGTGTTTGATTTTTAGAAGCTCCCAGTTATCTAGTTTCTCTTCTGCGTTGTTGGTAATGTTTTCTATACTGTTTGTCCCATTCATTAGGGCTCCTAATGTTGCCCCTGTTTTTTTCTTCCATGATCTTTATCATTTTAGATTTCATATTTAGGTTTTTGATCCATTTTGAGTTTGTTTTTGTGCATGGTGTGAGGTATGGTTCTTGTTTCATTTTTTTTGCAGATGGATATCCAGTTATGCCAGTACCATTTGTTAAAAAGACTGTCTTTTCCCCATTTAAGTGACTTTGGGCCTTTGTCAAATATCAACTGCTCCTATGTAGATGGACTTATGTCTGGATTGTCAATTCTGTTCCATTGGTCTATGTATCTTTTGTTGTACCAGTACTAGGCTGTTTTAACTACTGTGGTGGTATAATAGGTTCTAAAATCAGGTAGAGTGAGGCCTCCCACTTTGTTCTTCTTTTTCTTATCTGGGGCCTCTTTCCCTTCCATATGAAATTGGTGATTTGTTTCTCCATCTTGTTAAAAAATGTCATTGAATTTGGATCACAATTGCATTGTATCTATATATCACTTTTGGTAGAGTAGACATTTTTACAGTATTAAATTTTCCTATCCATGAGCAGGTATGTTTTTCTACTTATGTAGGTCTCTTTTGGTTTCTCGCAGTAGTGTTTTGTAGTTTTCTTTGTATAAGTCTTTTACATCTCTGGTAAGTTTTATTCGTAACTGTCTTCTTGGAGGCCACTTTAAATGGTATTGATTTGGTGATTTCCTCTTTGATGTTCTTTTTGTTGGTGTAGAGGAAGCCAACTGATTTTTTGCATGTTTATCTTGTATCCTGATACTCTACTGAACTCTTCTATTAGATTCAGTAGTTTTTTTGAGGATTCCTTAGGGTTTTCTGTGTATAAGATCATGTCATCTGCAAATAGAGATACTTTTACTTCTTCCTTGCCAATCTGGCTGCCCTTTGTTTCTTTATCTAGCCTAATTGCTCTGGCTAGGACCTCCAACGTAGTGTTGAATAAAAGTGGTGATAAAGGGCATCCATGTCTGATTCCCAATCTCAAGGGGAATGCTTTCAGACTCTCTCCATTTAGGATGATACTGGCTCTTGGCTTTGTATAAATGCCCTTTATTTTGTTGAGGAATTTTCCTTCTATTCCGATTTAGCTGAGAGTTTTTATCGTGAATAGGTTTTGAACTTTGTCCATTGACTTTTCTTCATCAATTGATAAAATCGTGTGGCTCTTGTCTTTTGTTTTATTTAAATGATGGATTACATTAATTGTTTTTCTAGTGTTGAATCATCGCTGCATACCTGGTGTGAATCCCACTTGGTCATGTTGAATTATTTTTTTGATATGTTGTTGAATTCTATTGGCTAGAATTTAGTTGAGGATTTTTCATCTAAGTTCATGAGGAATATATGTCTGTAATTTTCTTTTTTGTGGTGTCTTTACCTGGTTTTGGTATCAGGGATATGCTGGCTTCAGAGAATGAGTTTGGGAATGCTCTGAAATACCTTTAGTAGTAGCGGGGCCAGGGCTTTTTGTTGTTGAGTGGTTTTTTATTACGTTTTCAGTCTCTTCATCTGTTATGGTTCTATATAGTTGTTCTGCCTCTGTTTGTGGTGGTGTGTTTCCAGGAATTCATCCATTTCTTCTGGGTTTTCAAATTTGTTACAGCATAATTGTTCATAGTAATCTGATATGATTCTTTTAATTTCAGTTGGGTCTGTTGTAATATCGCCCCTCTCATTTCTTATTCAGTTTATTTTCTTCCTCTCCGGTTTTTCTTTTGTCATTTTGACCAATGGTTTATCAATTTTGTTAATTTTTTCAAAGAACCAGCTTTTGGTCTTGTTAACTCTTTGAATTGTTTTTCTGTTCTCTATTTCATTTAATTCTGTTCTGATTTTTATTATTTGCATTCTTTTGGTGCCTGAGGGTTTCTTTTGTTGCTCTATTTTTTCAAGTTGTAGGGATAATCCTTTGGTTTTGGCCCTTTCTTCTTTTTTTCTGTGTGCATGTATTGATATAAATTGACCTCTGAGCGCTGTTTTAGCTATGTCCTAAAAGTCCTGATCAGAAGCATTTTCATTCCCATTGGACTCTATGAATTTCTTTATTCCATCCTTCATGTCTCCTGTAACCCAGTCGTTTTTGAGCAGGGCGTTTTTCAGTTTCCAAGTGTTTGATGTCTTTTCCCTGCTTTTTCTGCTTTGGTTTCTACTTTTATGGCCTTATTTTCAGGGAAGATGCTTTGTAATATTTTGATGTTTTGGATTCTGCTAAGGCTTGCTTTATGACCTATTTTGTGGTCTATTCTAGATAATGTTTCTTGTGCACTAGAAAAGAAAGTATAATTGTCTGCTGTTGGGTGGTGTATTCTGTATATGTCTATGAGGTCACGCTGGTTCATTGTGGCATTTAAATCTTCCGTGTCTTTATTGAGCTTCTTTCTGGATGTTTTGTCCTTCACCGAAAGTGGTGTGTTGAAGTCTCCCACTGTAATTGTGGAGTTGTCCATCTCACCTTTCATTGTTGTTAGAGTTTGTTTTATGTATCTTGCAGCCCTGTTACTGGGTGCATAAATATTTAATATGGTTAAATCCTACTGGTATATTGTCCCCTTAATCATTATATGGTCTCCTTTGTTTTCCTTTTTGGTGGATTTAACTTTAAAGTCTATTTTGTCAGAAATTAATATTGCCACTCCTCTTTTTTTGATTGATATATTTTTTCCATCTTTTAAGTTTTAGTTTTTTTGTGTCTGTAAGTGTAAGATGTGTGTTTTGTAGGCAGCATATAGACGGATCTTGTTTTTTTATCCATTCTGACACTCCCTGTCTCTTTATTGGTGCATTTAGTCCATTACATTCAGCATAATTATGGATAGGTATGAGTTTTTTTATGAGTTTAGTGCTGTCATTTTGATATCTTTTTTTCTGTGTTGTTGACAGTTTCTTTTTCCCACTTAATTTTTTGTGCTGAGTGGTTTATATATATAGTCTTTTCCTCTTATTCGTTTTTGTTGATTTTATTTCTGCTGATTCTCTATTTTTTTCTTGTGTTTCATTTTGATGTGTAGGATTGTTACCCTCCTTTGTGGTTATCTTAATATTTACCCCTATTTTTATAAGTTTAAACCTAACTTTTATTTCTTTATATCATCTCATCTTCCTCTCCATATGAAAGATCTATGACTACATTTCTTAGTCCCTCCTTATTGTTTTAATGTTGTCTTCTTTTACATAATGACATGGCTGTTTCCCTGTTTTGAACGTTTTTTATCTTGATTTATTTTTGCGATTTCTCTATCTGGGTTGACATCTGATTGCTCTGTCCAGCATTCTAGTCTTGGGTTGATATCTGATACTATTGATTTTCTAACCAGAGAACTCCATTTAGTATTCCTTGTAGTTTTTGGTTTGGTTTTTATGAATTCCCTAAACTTGTGTTTATCTGGAAGTGTCCTAATTTTGCCCCCATATTTAAGAGTTTTGCTGGATGTATGATTCTTGGCTGGCAATCTTGTTTCTTCAATGTTTTATATAAGTCATCCCATTGCCTTCTTGCCTGAATGGTTTCTGCCGAGTAGTCCGAGCTTATTCTTTTTGACTGCCCTTTGTAGGTGACTTTTCGTTTATCCCTAGCTGCTCTTAAAATCGTGCCTTTATCTTTGTTTTGGCAAGTTTGATCAAAATATGTCTTGGTGAGTTTCTTTTAAGATCTACCTTATGTGGAGTTTGATGAGCATCTTGGATAGATATCTTCTCATCTTTTACCACATTAGGGAAGTTTTCTGCCAACAAATCTTCAACAATTCTCTCTTTATTTTTTGTTATCCTTCCCTGTTCTGGTACTCCAATTACTCGTAGGTTTTTTGTCTTGATAGAGTCCCATGTGATTCTTAGGCTTTCTTAATTTTTTAAAATTCTTTTATCTGATTTTTTCTTCATATATATTGGTTCCAAGTGCTTTGTCTTCAATTTCACCAATTCTGCCTTCCTCTTGCTCAATTCTGCTCCTCTGACTTTTTACTGAGTTGTCTAATTCTGTAATTTTATTGTTAATGTTCTGAATTTCTTATTGGTTTCTCTGTATGGATTCTTGCAGCTTATTAAATTTCTCATTATGTTTTTGAATAACCTTTTTAATATCTTCAGCTGCTTTATCTGTGTGTTCCTTGGCTTGTTCTGCGTATTGCCTGATCTCCTTCCTGACCTCATTCCTGATGTCTTGAAAAGTTCCGTATATTAATATTCTGTATTCTGCATCTGCTAATTCCAGCAATGCACCTTCATCCAGAAAATCCCTTGAGTCTTTGTTTTGAGAGCTTATTGAAGCAATCATGGTCTGCTTACTTATGTCATTTGATATTGACTGTTGTCTCCAAGCCATCTATAAATTATCATATTAGTTTATTTTATGTTTGCTTAACATATCCTGGCTTCTTGCTTTACTTCATTTTCATATGTCCCATTAGGTTGCTTGAGTGAGCTAGTTTGATTATTTTTGCCTTCAAAGCTCTAATGTCCTGTCACCAGATGGCTAGAGCTGCTTTCAGGTATATCAGCTAGGAGTCCATTCACTTTTGTGGTATGGATTCAGCTCAGGTATCCAGGTCACTGATCCTCAAGTATGTGGTACAGGCTCTGTCCTACAGTTTTAGAGGGGCATGGGTGATTGGTGTAGGTACCGGTATCTGATTGCAGCAGGAGGTCATGCTTTGAACTAGGCAGGGGGCTGACGACTGTCCCCTGATTGTCTGTGAGGAAAATGCTTCCCTGTTCCCTAGAGCACACAGGTGGGTGGGTTCTGAAGATGGACCATGAGCACCCAGTGCTTTTGTTTGTAAGGACTGGGAGGTATCAGTTATCCTTCAACCACTGTCGCAGGTGGCCAGGTGATGTGGACAGAGCCACCAATCCTTAGGTCCCTGATGTGGGTAGGTGAGGTCCCTGTGTATTAGGTAAAGCAGTGTCAAGCATTAAATACCCACCTCTCTACCGCACAGCTGAAACAGTTGCAGTCTGCGAACAGGGTCTATTCTCCTGAAATAGGCCCACACAGGTCCATGCAGGAGGAAAGGTATTCAGAGTCCACGGATTGTTTATGCCTGGACAGGAACCGCTTCTGTCACGGACTCCCCAGGTTAGTGGAGCTGGCAGATTATCTTGTCCCCCAGTTGTGAATTTATTCCTTCTCCAAGGCCAGGAGAATGGCTCAGAATGCCAGAGAGGACCTATATCAGGCCCAGGGAAGTTGACAACCACTGAAGCCAGCTTGCGGGTGGGGGCATGGTAAAATATACACAAGTACTTAACTTTTGCTGAGAGCACCGTTCTTCTCTGGTTCTGGAGGTGTGAGTAGGTTGTGTGGCTGGCTGTTTCTCACTGAGGAAATTGCAGCTGAACACTACCACCAGCCTGCCACATTTGCTCACGGGAATGGTTCCTGAATGTTCCCAGTGATTCAGGTCCAGCAACTCCTCTCCACACTGAACAGTCTCCCTCTCTCCAGGCCACTCAGTCCATTTTCTAACTTTGCCTTTGATGTTCAGGGCTCCTAGCTTGCTATAAATATAATCGTTTCACTTGTTTTTTCGGGTCTTTGTTTTAAGAGGGATCACTGGAAGGACCTGACTACTCTGCCATTTTGGCCCCACCTCCTGGAATGCTATTTTTATTGTTTTAATTTAAAAAAATAGACCTTTTGCTTAAATGAATTTGAGTAGGTATGCGACATCTTTGAGTATCAGGCCAAATTTGATTCTATAAAACTAATTTATAAGTAGAACTTAATGGGAAAATGTGATTCACTCCATTAAAT
Source organism: Elephas maximus indicus (assembly GCF_024166365.1). Taxonomy (NCBI): domain Eukaryota; kingdom Metazoa; phylum Chordata; class Mammalia; order Proboscidea; family Elephantidae; genus Elephas; species Elephas maximus. The sequence continues at coordinate 46,981,619 of NC_064830.1, forward strand.
TCGGTTGATAAAAATGCTTCATAGCCAACTTTAAAGTGAATTATATATTTCTCTGTAGAAAACCAGTGTATTGGTTGGTAATGTTTAGACTTCTGTGAGAATGAAAAGAGTAAGTTCTTTCTACTTAAAGAACAGTGTAAGACTTTTTTCTTTTTAAAAATAATATCCCAATTATTTCCCTGCGTATGACAAATTTCCATCTCTCTGATCTTGACTGGAGAAGTTTCTCCTGGGCAATTTAGAAAACTAAAGAAAAGTATTTCATTATCTTCAACAAACATTTATCAAGTGCCTACTATGAGAAGGTCATATTCCCAGTTACTTGGAAAAATCCCAATTATCCAGAGGTGAGACTCCTGGCAACCTCCTGGAAAAGAGCCTTGCTCCCTGGACTCAGTACAAAGGAGACTGAGTCATAGTTAAAGACCCTATTTTCTTTTATACTGTTCAGCCAATCTTGATTAACCTAATTTTACACCCAGAAACCAAAATTAAACCCATTGTTGTCCAGTCAATTTCAACTCATAGTGACCCTATAGCATATATGAAATACCCATGGCATGTATGAAACAACAAGTTAGAAGGCAGATGGGTTGCTATGCAGAGATGTGCTTTAATAGCAAAAAAGACAGCTAGTTGCAAACAAAAGACAAGCTATATTTTAAAACAAACAAAAAAAACCCAACATATTAACTCATATTCCTATTGCTATCCCCCTATCATCAATCAAGTTTATACCACATCCGGATTCCGTGTGGCAAATCATTTAAGGACATGGGCTATGGGATCCGACAGGCCTGTTTCTAACCACCTACTAATGATATAATCACGAGTAATTTACTCAACCAATTAAGCTGAGCTTTTCTTCTTTATGTCAGAAATATCATGAAAACAATTAACAAAGAAACTAAAAAGATACCTATCACAACTGTACCAAAAAGTTAACATCCTTTCTGTATAATTGATCAGAAAAATACTTGAGATCCTTGTTATGGTTTCAATTGTGTCCCCCAAAAAATGTGTCAAATTGGCTATGCCATGATGCCCAGTATTGTGTGAGTGACCACCATTTTGTCATCTGATGTGATTTTCCTATGTGTTGTAAATCCTACCTGTCTGATATTAATGAGACATATTAGTAGCAGTTATATTAACAGGGCAGGGCTCAGTCTACAAGATTAGATTGTACCTTGAGTCATTCTCTTTTGAAATGTGAAAGACAGAAGCAAGCAGACAGACAAGGGGACCTCATACCACCAAGAAACAAGAGCTAGGAGAATGGCGCATAATTTGGACCTGGGGTCCCTGCACTGAGAAGCTCCTCGACTAGGGGAAGATTGATGACAAAGACCTTCCTCTAGAGCCGACAAAGAGTGACAGCCCTCCCATGGAGCTGGCACCCTGAATTCAGACTTCTAGCCTCCTAGACTGTGAGAGAATGAATTTCTCTTTGTTAAAACTATCCACTTGTGGTGTTTCTTTTATAGCAGCACTAGATGACTAAGACAATCCCAGTAGGTGAAAGACAAGAAGTAGTGTCATTCAATTCATGAAAACAGAAATAAAATAACTAGTGAATATGGCACAGTGTTCAGGTTCACCTAATGACCCAAAAATTCAAAATAAAATCAACAAAATACTTTCATCAGGCTTAAATCAACAAGACAGTAAAACTACACAGAGAACACTTTAGATGAAGAGGCTCACATAGGGAGAAAAGAGAGATTCAAAAGAAAAACAAAAATGACCACTTGTATAACATTAATCATAGCAGGAAAGTGAAAAAAGTGCTGATATGCAAACTATGCTCTTAATGAGGTAGCTCCTCCACTTTGTGTTTCACAATGGCCCTAACACTACAGGCAGCAAAGGAGGCTTCCGGGCTGGGATCCCTGCCACAATTTGGGATCTCTGTGCTACCACTCTTTGTTCCCAGTAAGAGTTTTGAGGAGTGTACATCACTTAGGACTGGCAAGCTTTACACTTATATTTATATTTTCCATTTCTTGGACAATTCTAGTCTCTGTCCCCTTCATTGCTTGGAAACCAGATTCTTACTTCTTTCAACATCATGCACTGTAGGAAGGCAGTATAACATACTGTAGCTCATGACTTCTCCCCCACTTCTTGAGCCTACTTGCCTAACGCAGCTTTTGCCTACATTATTATTACTTATTATTGTATGACTTACACTTTGAATTTTTACATAGAGATTATGGGTTTTTTTTAAGTAGAAAAAAATTTTAATTTGGCAGAGGAGGAAATCTTTGTTTATTCTTATTATGCCTTTGTCCTTCTTTCTCTGTTTGAAGTTATCACCAATGATTTAAACTGTCTGGCAGCCTCAATTCTGCTTTAGTTCATGCCTGGAAATTTTACTGGTGTGGAAAACATATTTTAGAGCTTTAACATCATCAACAAGCTTCTCTTTTCACTTGAATGGCTAGAGGAGAAAACATTTGGTCTGAAATTCCTACATTCTGAGGGAATTAATCTATGTGAAGGCATTTCAGGAGGTTTTTTTTTTTCCCCCCCTTGTTTTTGTTTGGGTTTGTTTGTTTGTTTTTAAAGAAAATTAAAGTGTGGTCATGTATTTATTCAACCGACATTTACTGAGCACCTCTTACATGTCAGCATTCTGCTGGCACTGCTTGGAGGGAGGGAGCTTGTAGAGTAAGGATGAGGACCTCGTACCCTCAGGAAGAAAACAGTCTTCTGGTGGAGCCAAGCCCAGAAGTAACTAACTAGAATGTGAAGTGGTGAGTTCTCTAATGGAGGTGTGTACACACAGCCAGAGAAACCTAGAGGAGAGGAGAGAGCTATGAGTTCTGTCCGCTAGGGGGTCCAAGAAGGACTCACAGAAAAGGTGGCATCTGAATAAGACCTTGAAGGAAGAAGATTTTTCCTGGAAATCAAGGAGAGGAAGGGCATTTGGGGCAGAGGGGACACGTGAACTAGGCACAGAATGCCTGGCATTTTCAGGGCATTGTAGTGGACCAATACGGATGTGTAAGGATGAGTGGTCCCTCATCTGCTCACTGCAGCTCAGTCATGTGCCTGAATTTAGATAAAAGGTAATAATCCAGAAGGGTTTGACTTCCTCAGAAAAAACCCAGGATGTTCTTTTTGCTGGGCTTGGCTCCCTCTTGTGCAGACCTTCCTGAATGTTTCGCTGTAGCGGATGCCCCTTGGCATGCCTCAGACACCTGTCCTGCCATGTTGATGTCTCTCTGGAGACATGAAGTTGAAAACATCTCTCCCTGTTCATTCAGCCACAGTGCGGGGCTGCCAAGGCAACAATTTAGAGGACGCATGTGCACCTACACACCATCACCCATGCATTCTCATGCTCATGCCATGCACACAGTCACACGAATATGCTTTTTTGTATCCCTTATATTATTCCTAATAAAGAACTGAGCCCACAGGAGGTACTTTCTAAATATATGGTGACTTTTATTTTGACTAGCGTCTAGCATGTACAAATACTACATACACATGTATCCAGTGAACTGAATTAAGTGAACATGGAAAGGGACACATAAAATGTTAGAGGGAAAAAAAGGAGGTAGGTGACACATAGTAATGAAATAGTGTGGGTTAATGAGCAAAGAATGTGACTTAGTGGGTGTTAGAGACAGTGATTGGGTGAATAGGAGAGTTTAAAAAGTATAGAAACTTGTGGTCTGTATAAGAGCTGTCAGAATCTGGTACATGAAAGATTTCTAATACCCATGCCTTTTTTTTTTTTTTTAACTTAGTATTATTTGTGGATTAGTACAAAGTTAAACTATTAGATGAGGTTCTCTGTGAATTTATTAATGCTGGTTTCTAATTGTGATGATCCTAATTTTTCCAGTTGTACGTAGCCAACTTTCCAACAGATTATCATTAGGGGAACTGAGAAACTGTTAAAACCAGGAAGACATCTTCATGGAATTATGGGTAGGCAGTTTTAAGTGAGTTATAAAGCATTTGAAGAATGCCACTGTAGGGTAGAGAGCACATGCCCAACCATTGCCATTGCTCCTTTGGAGGGAGGGGCACTAGTTGGTACATTCTTGTTTTGAGCTGCCTGAACCCCTGGGTGGCTCCAGGAATCTAGGTTAGTGCTGGAGGAAGCCAGTGATTCACGCAATGCTTGAGGCATCTTCCAGTCCAAATTATTCCAGAGCTTGAGGTTGGGAATGGTGGCAAGAGTTGGGCTGGTAGGAGGTGGAAAGCAGAAATTAGATATAGGCTATCAAGGATACTCTACATTATTTTCCCTGTTTTTGAAGAGTCTCTGGTTTGGTCCAACCTGCCAAAGTATTTCAAAGGTTCTTCCTCTTTTATTCTGGAACTACTTAGAACCCAGACGCTCCTTCCACTTTTCAAGCCAGAGCTATTTCCCCAAATCTGTGGCAGACCTGTTCAGTATCTTATCCTTAAACCCAATGAGCAGTGCCAAGGTCCAGCATTCACAGTGCAAAAGGGATTGCAAGTGGGTGTCTCCTTTTTGGCACTTGTCTCCCTCTGGTTTGCTCTTTTGCAGTCAGAGTCTTACACAGCAGTTACTTAATGCCAGGCTGGCACAGCTGCACCTAATTTAACCACTCATCTGTTGGGTGAGGCACTATTTCCATTCTGCAATTGGGGGAAACTGAGGGATGAAATCTTCAATTATTTGATTTAAAGCCAGAGATGTCGTAGGTAAGTAAATCTAGGACTAAACACTTGGTCATCTTTTTGTTTGCTCTCAATCTCAAACATACTTCCCTAGATTATACTGTTTCCTGTGCCCTCAATTAGTATAAATAGAAATTTTAGCAGCTACAGCCATGCCTTCAGACCAATTACACATTCTGAAAATGAATACCAGTGGTTTCAAATGAAACCTTTTGAATTTGTGTTCAAATGGCTAGGAGCTATAATTGTTTAATTAGAAATTATTTAGAGACTTTGCTTTTTTCCTGCTCTCTCCATTAGGTGCTTAGGCCAAGGTGAAGAGGGCTTGGCCTTTGGCCTTTGTAACTCATGGCTCACACCTGGGCAACAAAGATAAAGGGCAACTGAAATGTGTTCACAGAAGGACACTTATGAGAAACTAGACCTTGCAAAATAGTTAAACAGACAGACCTTACCTGGGTTTGAATTCTAGCTCCACTACTTGCTAGCTGAGTGATGCTAGGCAAATTATTTAGCCTCTCTGTGCCTCAGTTTTGTCACCTTTAAAATGGGAATAATGATAGTCCCTACTTCATAGTTGTGAGGGCTAGCTGAGTTACCACGTGGAGAGCAGTGAGAGCAGTGTCTGGCATACACTATTACACATGGTACAGAAATCAAACCGGTAGCCATTGAGCTGATTTCAACTCACTGCAACCCTGTAGGACAGAGTAGAATTGCCTCATAGGGTTCCAAGGAATGGCTGGTGGATTCGAAGTGCTGACCTTTTGGCTAGCAGCCGTAGCTCTTAACCACTGCGCCACCATGGCGCCATTTAGTAAGCACCCGATAAATGATGGCTGTTGTTCTTTGGCCTACTCTGTGTCAGCCTCCTCCCTGAGCACCGTTCTGTACATTACTTCATTTAATTTTCCCCACCAATCCTCTTCCTTCTGTGGCTAGAACAGTGTGAGTTGAACATTTGAATTTTCAAGCATCTTGACTAAATATGATACTGCATTGGTGACATTTTGATAGCTGTCATTACATGGTTTAGTTCCAGCATCTTTCAGCACATTCAGAAGCATCAACCTTTATATGTTGGGGCTTTTCCAGCAGCAATTATAGCCACAAATGAAGAAAAGCTATACATGTTCCCATAAAATATCATCAAGATTTGTGTCACAGTCCTCTGGTGACAAAGACACAAAGACTTATTTAACTGCTAGATGTCAGCCTTTTTTTTTTTCCTCAGATAAAATTAAACTGTAGAGTAACCACTCAATCCATAACTATAAGAATACATTTTTTTTTTTAACATAATTCTGTAGAAAAACAAAACTGGTACCAAATATCCTTATTTGTAGACATTTTCCTTCTGGGTATGTGGACAGGTAGAATGGGGTGCGCCAAATAAAAGATTTTGGAATTGAATTTTTTGGCATACTTTGAAGAAATCCTTGCTCTTCCCCACACTCCTTCCCCAGCCTTTCTCTCTGACCTTCTTCTGAATGTGAAGCTCTGAGTGCTGGTACTTGTTCCAGCCAACTTAGTAGGTGGGTCAGGATGAGTTTTATAACTACTTTTCTTAGCAGCCCCAACTGGCCATTCTCAAAATAATTCTGTTAAATGTGGCCTCTTGTGTTACATGGGGTAAGTCAGTAGATGGCTACTTTGGTGGGCTCTAGAGAATCAGAGAGCTTCGTTCCTGTGGGGGAAAAAGAGCATTTTTCTGGACTTGAGGCAGGTCACAGAAGACATTTATCTGAAAAAAAAAAAATCACAGGTGACTTAGATGACTTAAACTCCCTCTGTGGACCACGCAGACCTGCAGGCAAAAGTCTAGGAAAGGAGCATAAGACATAGTCACTTTTGCCTGGGAAGCCCGGACTGCCCTCCAGAGCAAGAGACACAGTTAATAAAATGCCAGATCTAGATTAGTGCCATGCGAAGAATGAAAAACTGAGAGCGTGGGCCTTAGAAAGGGGAGGTAAATGAGACGGTAGAGCAAGATAAGTTTTTAAAATAGCCAGAAACAAAGATAAAGAATGAGGAAAAGTCTATCCCTATCTTGACACGCGTTCTCCTGAGAATGAAACTTGTGTTAGAGGGTGGGGCTGATGGAACTGGATCAGAGGGCTCAGGTGTGAGCTCACATGGGCCAAGGCTCTAAAGGTGACGTGATCTAGGGTCACGGGAATGAGAACTGAGGGTACCCACTCCTCAGAGGTGCTTCCCTCAGAGTGCTGCCCACTGAAAATTGCTCTGTTGTTTCCATCTAGCTTCAGCAGTAGGCCTGCAGGTACTCACTTCTACTCAGCTGGGGAGGCAGAAGCTAACAGGTAATACCAGCAATTGGAGAAGAATTTTCCCATGGAAATCTCTTCTTAACAGAAATGCCTAGACTCAGTGACTGTCTGCAAGGGGCATCCAGTTTTTATGTCTCTCTCCGGTCACAAGAAAACAGACTCAGTTTGTTCTTAATTTCTTAATACCTAGGGTCATAGATATGGGGAAAATGCTAAGCCTCCTGAATGTGTGATGTTTGGTCACTTCACATGCAAGCATTACAGACACAGCGTTCGTGAAAACCTGTACAAATAGAGCAAGGCAATGCTGTGTGTATGATGGGTGTTTGCCCTTCCCTCCTGTGTGGTTTTTGTCGTGTCAAACACAACTGAGTGAGAGACCTCCCCCACAGTCCCCACTGAAGTTACTGGAGTGTATCCTGGCCTGGAATCAGCCTCTTTCTGGGCTGTCTGAGCAGTGTAAGCACAAATATCAACCCCAGGCACATAAGGACATGCAGAGGCCACAGAGTCTGTCAAGGCCTCTGTCATGTTCCCAATGAACAGATGTTCATCCCACAACATTTTTTTTTTCCTTGGGATTTGTTCAGTGCTTTTAAGAAACAACAAAACAGTTTATACTAATTATTCCCTTTTGCCACGTTTGCTTGTTTTTGTTGTTGTGTGTGTGTGTTTTTTTTTTTTTCTCTTTTCTTTTTCCCATACATTAAGAACTATGCGTGTGAGGAGATTCTGCCCAGCTGTGTTCTGGAACAGACCCTTCCACAGCTTAAACCAGGAACCCTTTGTTCCAGGATCTGAGAGGAACTCAGATTGCTGTGTCTTACGTATCTTGGCACTACTTCCCTGAAGTTTATAGCCTTTTTAAAATCCATTTCCTTTTTACTCCAAAAATGATCCATAACTTTTCTTAAAGTAAATAACTCCAGATCCCTTCATTGCTTCAGATGTGGTTTAGTCAGTATTTTATTTTATTCGGCAAACATTTATTAAGCATTCACTAAAATTAGTGGGTGGAGACTCTGGGTGGTAGAAATGGTTAACATGTTCAACTGCTAACCAAACCCAGAAGCACCTCAGAAGAAAGGCCTGGTAACCCACTTCTGAAGAATCAGCTATTGAAGACCCTGTGAAGCACCGTTGTACTCTGATACACGTTGGGATTGCTGTGTGTCAGAAGTTGATGGCAACTCGTTGGCTAAGTCTGGTGGGTTCCTTACCACTGACTGTACTAGGTATTAAAAGAGAAACCAAACCATTTTCTTATTCATTGGCTTGTTCATCTTTCCATTTACTTATTCATTTCTTTTATTCAAGAAATATTTATTTAGTTCCTTCTGTGCTCCAGGTACCGCACGGGGTACAGATGAATCAGTGATGAGCAAAAACACACATGTTCCTTGCCTTCAAGGAATTCCCAGCGTAGTGGAGGAGATAGACATGTACAAAACTAATTGCAATTCAAGGTGATACATGCTAAAATAGTAGGGTGGTCAAGGTTCTTTGAGGAGTGTGAAGTGTGTAACTGACTCTGCATCAAAAATAACTTCACGGAGTACTTGACATTTGAGAGTGTTCTAGAGAGAAAGAACAGCACATATAGAAACAAGGAAGTGTGAAAGAGTATGTTTGAAAAGTAAGACTGTTTCAGTGGGGTCAATACCTAGGATGCAAAGGCAGGAAGTGAAGGAGATAAAGCTGCAAAAATAAGTTGGGCAGCCAGGTTGTTAAGAGCAGTTTGCATGCCAGGTTTAAGAATCTGGACTATGTCTTATAGAAAAAGATGTGTGTTGGCGGGGGAGAGAAGGGTGCAGTGAAGGCTTGCAAGCATAGAAAATACATGTTCAGGTTTATGTTTTATAAAGGTGACTGGACTATGGAAGATGCTGGCTTAGCAGAGAGAGTAACTTGAGGTCAAAGGAGGAGTAATAGGGGGCTGTTGCAAAGGTCTGGGCAGTGATATATGGGTTGCATGACCGAAAACTGTGCCATTATCCTACTGCCCAAAATAGTTAATACCTAGGAGGAACACGTTTTGGGGAGTGGAGGGCAGAAGTTGGTGCCGAAAGAGTAAATTTGGATTTGGACTTTTTCACTTTGTTCATAAAGTGAGTCCTGGTGGCACAATGGTTAAACGCTTGGATGCTAACCGGAAGGCCGGTGGTTTGAACCCACCAGCCACTCCACAGGAGAAAAGACTTGGCGTCTGCTTCTGTAAAGATTACAGCCTAGGAAACCCTATGAGACAGTTCTACTCTGTAATATAAGGTTCCTATGAGTCGGAATTAACAGGACAGCACAAAACAACAACTTTGGTTTGTGCTCTGGAGGACTGAGCTATATGACTTAATCAAAATGAGCCTTCTTGCCGCTTGGCCTTTTGTTGGGTTCAGCAGCAGGAGATAGAGGGTGGCCCCCTTTCTGCTTTGTGCTGGTGTGGCCCTGGTTGCATTCTTTTACTGTATGACCATACTGTGGGGAGGCCCTCTCCTACAGCTACCATTCTCTGTTTCCAGCTGTGGGAGAAGTAGTGGCCTCCCACTCTTGCTAGCCCTGGGCTGCTTCTCTATCCCTTTTTAGCTTCGTTTAACACTGCCCACAACTTAATAAGTAATGCCTTCATTAAACGCTCTTCCATCTTCTCCTTTGAGTGTGCTGTCGGCTTCCTGACGTAGCTTCGTGACTCTGGTCTATACTGTGTGAGAAGAGAAAAGGGATCCTGGCTGGAATGCTGGAGAAAATCAGCTTTCAGAAATTATCGTTTTTTCGCAGCAGTAGAATCTCATTTATGCAGATCTTCCTCATTCTTATTTTGTGAATAATTTCAAATGTGCAATTCAGGCCGAATATCCAAACTAATTATGTAGGCACTGAAATTTGGCTTTGTCTTAAAGAAGGGAACTGGTAACCAATGACTAGCAAAACAATTTCAGAGGGAGTATTTAAGTAGCCTAACTGAGGAAACCATTTTCAAACATTCTTAAGGATTTCAGAAATATATAAGTAATCCTTATTATTTAATGACAAGTGATTTTTATTGATTTATTAAAGCAGTTTGCTAAGTCTCTTTGGTAGGCAGTACTTTGTCGGCTGAAATTTAGTTGCTCTATATATTCCAAAGTAGTTAACCTATATTATCTATAAAATTGAGAAAATAAAAATTTCCAGATGCCAAGTGCCTTTCCTACACTGCGTCATCTAATCTGTATTTCTGCCCCATGGAGTGTACCGTTAATACCTTCCCAATTACTGATGATGAAACAGAGACATAGAGAAGTTTTTTTTTTTTAAGTTAATTTTCTAAGAACACACTGCTAGTAAGTGTCATAGCCAAATTCATCTATGTGGTTTATCCAAATAAGTGAGTGTTTTCACTAATGCTTGGAAAGGCTTTCTTGGACCCCAAGGCTTTTTGTAACTGGCAAACTCAGGGAGCCCTGTGTAAAGCACTTTCACCTAAAGGCTATTCCTGTGGTCTAGACTCAGAAGATACCTTCTACTATTAGGGCCAAAATTGGCTGGGTAGGGTAAATAAAATATATCCTTTCTATTCTTTGGCTAGTATAAAATTGTATCTTTTGTACCAGATTAAATAATTAAGCCAGAATCTGATTTTCTTGGAAGGCTGTCGCTCAGAGGCCTGTGCAGTATGGTCAGAGTACACTTGATATTTTTATAAGCTGTGGCATTATTCTGGAAGTCTATGTGTGGCATCGTGTGGTATCACGGAAGTTTGCCCAGCTTGCTTTGTAGGAGCAACGATCACTCCTTCCAAAAAACCCATTGCCGTCGAGTTGATTCCAACTCAGCAACTCTGTAGTTGTAAACTCTTTGGTTGTAAATCGTTACAGAAGCAGACTGCTATATTTTTCTTTCACACATAGTGGCTGGTGGGTTCAAACTACCGACCTTTCAGTTAGCAGCTGAGTGCTTAACCATTGCGCCACCAGGGCTCCTTTTGATCAGTCCTTGTGGCTATGATGGAGCCCTGGTGACGCAGTGGTTAAGTGCTCAGCTGCTAACCAAAAGGTCAGCAGTTCAAATCCGCTAGCTGTTCCTCGGAAACCCTATGGGGCAGTTCTGCTCTGTCCTATAGGGTCTCTATGAGTTGTAATCAACTTGACAGCAACAGGTTAGTAACTATGAAGTTTTCTTTTTTGTTTATCCCAAGTTCTCCTCCCTTGTGAGGTTCTGAAAGGTGAAGGACGTGCAAAAGCAAAATGGTTAAAAAAAAAAAAATCGAAATGGTTTATGGCCCCAAATCCTAATTACCTTTTTTGTACAATGTACAATTGAAAGTTGTCAGTATATTTATGATTCTCAGAGGACAAGAACCATGGGTCTGGGCAAACTTATAATCTCCGAAACTTGTATCTTAAATGTATTTGAAGGACCTGCCTAAAAGTTGAATGGTTTCAAGTCATATCTGTAAAGGAGGCAGGAAGATATTAGTATCCTCACATTTGTTTATCCTTCCTTTCAACCAGTAATAAGGGCTTATATAAGTATATTATAACATATCAGCATAACAGAAATGCATTCAGCTATTTAAGAAAATAATGAATGGCATGGGAACAAATTTATTATACAAGGCATTCTTAGTTTTAGTGCAGTTTTAAGCTTTAATAACTTCAGAAGTACAAATGCTTCAGACTTTCAAAAAACATCATTTGGAAGCTTAATTATTAAATTTCTTCTCTACTTAGCTTTGTGAATTTGGGATAATTTATTAATTTTTTGTTTCAGATAACATTTGTCAGAGAGACTGAAACAACGCAATGTAATAAAAATGTATCTCAAATTTTACACATTATGTGTATTTTAAAATCCTAAACACAAAAATTATAAAACAGAAAGTTAAGTAGTAGTGATCATTTTTTTAAAGGAGGCTTTTTAAACAGTATGTACAGTTGGATTAGAATTATGTGAAATATGTATATATGTAGCATTGGAAATGGAAAGGAAGGCTGTACATCAAAATTAATGATTTTCTCAGGATGAGGGAATTATGATTTGTCTTAATTTTCCTCTGTGCTTTTCTCTATTTTTCACGCTTTCTACAATGAACATGTACTACTTTATATTCAACAAATGTTATTTAAATACTTTAAAGGATAGAGCCAATATTTTGACTTACTGTGATACTGACAGTATCACAATTAGTCTGTATAAAAAGCTGGGAATATTAACTCCATCAACCAATTGCCATTAATGTAATTAATTTGGCTATTAATGCTGAAATTAAGAACAATTAAAATATAAGGCATATTTCTCCCTAAAATAGCTAAAATCTATGCTCTATATCATTATGTTATATTGATAGTACCACATTTTTTAAAAGTTCTTTTTAGATGTTTGTGAACTACAGCAGAATCATATAGAGCAAATATCTGTAAAAGAGATTGGAGGGCTTTTTGTTGTTTATTGTTTTGTGTTTTATGGTTCTAAGAGATTAAACCAAGATTTATAAGTAGAGGTTACAGAGGAAAGTAATTTTAACTTTGTAAGAAATTCATTTCTCCCTCAGATTTTTAAACATTTTTTAAAGTAAGCATAAATCTAACAGTATGAAAAGATATACACGTTCAAAATCAAAACAAAAAGCAAAGAAACGAGTATAAAAGCTTATTCAACGCAAAGCATGGTTCCCCAGCCCCAGGCCCCTAGTCTTCCAGTTTCCTTCTGCAAAGGCACCCGCAGTCACTAGTCTGTGTATCCTTGCAGGAATGTACAAGTGTGTACGAACATATTCTTTTTGTCACTGGTACAGTAGCACACTGTACTCACTGTCTGCAGCCCACTTTTTTTTTTTTTTTTTTTAAACGCTGTGTCTTGGAAATTGTTCCATATCAATCCATGTAGATCCACTGGATAGCTATAATGTAACTGATTGATCCAGATCCTTATTAATGGACATATGAGGTTTTTTAGTCTTCTGCTACTACAGTTAGCGATGAATATCTTCCTACATACTCCAAGGACTACCATTCTAACTCACATTCTTCAAATAATGAGAGGTGGTAGTAGGATTTTCATATCCTGGTTGTACTTGATAGTTGTAAAAGCACTTTCCCCTATAGTAATCTCATTTGCCTCATTTGATTTGGAATGGCCTGTCTTCAGAAGTGGTTAGTTGTCTGCTGCTGGAGGTAGTCAACCACTGGCTGCATTTACAAGGTTGCTGTGGAGAGAGGATCAAGCACTGACTAGTGGGGGGTGGGTTCGGGCTGAGGAGCAGGGGGCAAGGCAGTCCAATAGGTCTTCCCTTGATGAAGTTTTTTTTTTTTTTTAAGTGGTTGATGTTTTCTTACTAACTGAAAATGGAAAGCAGGAAAATCTCATTGTGTTCTCATTGTTTTTCGTGTTTAGTTCCTTATGCCTGTTTTTAATTTAACTGTCATGGTTGAGAATGTCATTCACCCCTTGCTTGGGGCATCTCTCAATTCCCTAGTAATTAAATTATATCATTGATACCAAGACTGGCTCCCTTAGGGTGTATGTAGTACCTGAAACATTTTGCAGCTTTTAAGAGACTTGTCAATGAAGACTATAGATTGGGACCTCATTTTCTTCAGATTTTAAAAATGATCTCATTCTCTTCTCCTCAGGTAACTTAGAAACAATAGCTATTTGATTTCTTTGTGTATATAATTTTAGTACAAAGGACTTTCTTAATATGTTATATGCTACCCAGGGTTGACTTTAGAAACGTGATTAAAAGGGAAAAAAAAAGCAAGAGAAACTCAGGAAATATAACCCATCTTCTGTGTTTTGCTTCGTTTGTTTGTTTTTTGGAGGGGGAGAGAGTATGGTTACATTATCACAATACTATCCTGTCCTTAATATAACCAACTGTTCCTTTTTTTTAATCTGGTAGCATAATCAGATGGGTGCGTTTATTCAAGGCTTTGAAGAGTATCTGTGATAATATACATGGTTTTGTTCTCCCTATTTTTAGTTGTTTCATAGTCATTGTGTTGATTTTTCTCATTAAAAGGACAGCAGGTCTTAACAAAAGTTTGGAGGATCTCCTCTGAAGGGTTAAAGAGAAAAAAATGAGAATGTTCCCTACATACATTTAGCCCCAGCACAGCCACCCTGCGTCTACCTGCTTCCCTGTTCTCCTTTCATGGCTCCCACCAACAAGGAGAGCACTTTAGGCATCTGGGCCAGAATTCCTGGATTGTGGAACTCTGCCTAGCCATATCCTTTTTCCCTAGGACTTCCTGGAGGTGCTCTTTCTATCAACATATGTTGTCGTTGTTAGGTGCTGTTGAGTCTGTTCTGACTCATAGCGACCCTATGTACAAGGGAACGAAATACTGCCTGGTCCTGTGCCATCATCATAATTATTGTTACGTTTGAGCCTATTGTTGCAGCCGCTGTGTCAGTCCGTCTCCTTGAGGGTCTTTCTCTCTTTCACTAACCCTCTAATTTACCGAGCATGATGTCCTTCTCCAGGGACTGGTCCCTCCTGATCCAAAGTGTGTGAGATGACGTCTCGCCATCCTTGCTTCAAAGGAACATTTTGGCTGTACTTCTGCTAAGACATATGTGTTTCTTCTTCTGGCACTCCATGGTGTACTCAATATTCTTCACCAACACCATAATTCAAAGGCACCAATTCTTCAGTCTTCCTTATTCATTGTCCAACTTTCGCATGCATACGGGGCAATTGAAAATACCATGGGTTGGTTCAGGCACACCTTAGTCCTCAAAGTGACATCAATGTATATACTTCCCTGTTATGGCTGTACTCAGAGCTGTGTGTGTGTGTGTGTAATCAAGATGAACATGTATTCTTATACCCTCTTGTAGAGTAGAAGAATAAATCAGGTTACTGGATATCATCAAAAGAGCATTCCAGATATGCTTTCTGGGACTTGACAATTTAAAGCCATTTTTAAAATCTGAAACCTCACATTAGTTAGCCTTGTATGGATTATCGTTTGCTTTTGATAAGACCCTAATTGAGGAAAAACTGGCTAATGACATGTAAATAATAAGTGCCTCTATTTACTTTCTCCCCCTTTGGTGCAAGCCTTTAGGCCTCATAGGAGTTCAGCTCAGGACCAGGTAGACTCTCAGATCTAAACAGAAGAGAGTGGGGAGGGGATTTTTTGATTAGCTGCCTGAGAGGTCCTCAGTTCAGAGCACCAGAGGGTGTAGAAGTCATTAAAAGCAACTACAGTGAACCAGTGGTGCTCCAGTGGTCCAGCACCCAGTTCACTGAGCGCAGCAGAAGCAGGCCTTCTGGATCACACTGAGAGTAGCCTTAATGTGTGTAGACTGACGTCTTGCTAGGACCACAATGCCTAAGATCTTTCCTTGCTGTTTTTAGACTTTTAGCTCAGTCTAGGTCTTGATGTAGAATTGACGTGATACTGTACTATCTGTTTGATTTATCGATGCATCATCTGACAATGTACTGCCAAGAATCAATGACAGCTCTGTATTGCCAATAAAAATTTCTGGCAGGGTAAAACATTTCTGTGGTACAGGTTGAAACATGACCTTTCAGTTTGCAAGCTTTGGATATAATCCAGAAGAAACCAAAAAATGAAGACAAGATTGAGAAATAGGATTTATAAAGGTTAAGACAACTAGGAGGATGAAGAGAGAGATAAAAATTAACCATAAACTCCCCAAGTATAGAGGTATTCAAATGAAAAACAAAAAAATTATTAGAGGGTGGGATCCCTTGCTTTAGACTAGAAAAGTACCTTCCAGCCAATGTGTTCCTTAGAATTTTTAATTTTCCTGTTGATTTTCATAATAAAATTAAAAATGTGGTTTTCTATAAGCCTCAGTTCTAAACCTTTGGGAGGACCTGTTTACCCATTACCTCATTCAGTTATCCATCCATTCATTCACTCACTCATTCATTCATTTATTAAATAAATGTGTATTGGGCCCTAACTGTGTAAAAGGCACTGATCTGGGCACTGGGGATATAGCAGTTAATAGAACAGACAAAACTTCCTGCCCTCACAGAGATTACCTTCTAACTGGTGGAGACAGACAATAAAATAAACAAGCGATATGGAGAAAAATAAAGCAGGGAAGGGGGAGATAAGGTGTGGGGGTGGAAGTGGGGGTGGGGAATGAGGCTACTCTATTGGATATGGTGGTCAGGGAATGCCTCACTGAGAAAGTGGCATTTGAGCAGACACCTGAAGGAAGTGAGAGAGAGAGTGAGCTGTGTAGCTATTTGAAGAGGAACACTCCACAGAGTGCATCTTGTCAGTTTGTCACACTGTGGTGGCTTTTGTGCTGATGTGATGCTAGAAGCTATGCCACAGGTATTTCAGATACCACCAGGGTCACCCATAGTAGACATGTTTCAGCAAAGCTTCTAGACAGAGACAAGGAAGAAGGACCTGGTGGTTGACTTTTGAAAGTATTGGCCAGTGAAAACCTTATGAATAGCAGTGGAACATTTTCTGGTACACTGCTGAAAGATGAGCTCCTCGGATTGGAAGGCACTCAAAATATGACTGGGAAAGAGCTGCCTTCTCAAAGTAGAGTTCGCCTTAATGATGTAGATGGAGTAAACCTTTCAGGACCTCTATTTACTGAGGTAACATGACTCAAAATGAGAAGAAACAACTGCAAACATCCATTAATAATAGGAACATAGAATGTACAAAGTATGAATCTAGGAAAATTAGAAGTCATCAAAAATGAAATAGAACACATAAAGATGGATATCCTAGGCATTAGTGAGCTGAAATGAACTGGTATTGGCCATGTTGAATCAGACAGTCATATGATCTATCATGCTGGAAATGACAAATTGAAGAGAAATGGTATTGCATTAATCATCAGAAAAAACATTTCGAAATCTGTCTTGAAGTACAATGCTGTCAGTGATAGGATGATATCCATATGCCTACTAGGAAGACCAGTTATTCAAATTTATGAACCAATTACTAATACCAAAGATGAGGAAATTCAAGATTTTTTACCAACTTCTGCAGTCTGAAATTGATCAAACACGCAATCAAGATGCATTGATAATTACTGTGATCGGAATGCAAAAGTTGGAAACAAAGAAGATGGATCAGTAATTGGAAAATATGGCCTTGCTGATAGAAATGACACTGGAGGTCGCATGATAGAATTTTGCAAGACCAGCAACTTCTTCATTGCAAATACCCTTTTTCAACAGTATATTCAGCGACTATATATGTGGACCTCACCAGATGAATACACAGGAATCAAATCGACTACATCTGTGGAAAGAGACGATGGAGAAGCTCAATATCATCAATGAGAACAAGGCCAGGGGTTGACTGTGGGTCAGATCATCAATTGCTCATATGCAAGTTCAAGTTGAAGGTGAAGAAAATTAAAACAAGTCCATGAGAGCCAAAATATGACCTTGAGTATATCCCATCTGAATTTGGAGACCATCTCAAGAATAGATTTGACACACTGAACACTCATGACTGAAGACCAGACATGTTGTGGGATGACATCAAGAACGTAATACTTCAAGAAAGAAAAAGGTCATTTAAAAGGACAGGAAAGAAAGAAGAGACCAAAATGGATAGCAGAAGAGACTCTGAAACTTGTGTTTGAATGTAGAGTAGCTAAAGTGAATAGAAGAAGTGATGAAGTAAAAGAGCTAAACAGAAGATTTCAAAGGGTGACTCGAGAAAACAAAGTATTATAATGAAATGTCCAAAAACCTGGAGTTAGAAAACGAAAGAGAAGAACACACTCAGCATTTCTCAAGCTGAAAGAACTGAAGAAAAAATTCAAGCCTCGAGTTGCAATTTTGAAGGATTCTGTGGACAAAATATTGAATGATACAAAAAGTATCAAAAGAAGATGGAAGGAATACACAGAAGCACTATACCAAAAAGAAATGATCAGTGTTCAGCCATTTCAGGAGTAGCATATGATCAAGAAACAGTGGTACTGAAGGAGGAAGTTCGGACTGCACTGAAGGCATTGGCAAAAAAATAAAGCTCCAGGAATTTGACAGAATACCAGTTGAGATGTTTCAGCAAACGAACACAGTGCTGGAGGTGCTCACTTGTCTATGTTAAGAAATTTGGAAGATAGCATCCTGGTCAACCGACTGGAGGAGATCCATATTTGTGCCCATTCCAAAGAAAGGTGATCCAACAGAATGTGGAAATTATCAAACAGTATCATTAGTATCACACAAAAGCAAAATTTTGCTGAAGAGCTTTCAAAAGTGTTGGCAGCAGTACATCACAAGGAACTGCCAAAAATTCTGGCCAGATTCAGAAGACGGCATGGAACTAGGAACATCATTGCTGATGTCAGATGGATCCTGGCTGACAGCAAAGAATACCAGAAAGATGTTTACCTGTGTTTTATTGACTACGCAAAGGCATTTGACTGTGTAGATCATAACAAATTATGAATAACATTGCAAAGAATGTTAATTCTGGAACACTTAATTGTATTCAGAGGAATCTGTACTTAGACCAAGAGGCATTTGTTCAAATAGAACACGGGGATACTGCGTGGTTTAAAGCCAGGAAGGGTATGTGTCAGGGTTGTATCCTTTCACCGTACCTATTCAGTCTGTATAAGTAAAGGTCAGTCTGTATGCTGAGCAAATAATACGAGAAGCTGAATTATATGAAGAAGAACTCAGCGTCAAGATTGGAGGAAGACTCATTAACAACCTGTGTTATATAGCTGACGCAACCTTGCTTGCTGAAAGTGAAGAGTATTTGAAGCACTTACTAATGAAGATCAAAGACTGCAGCCTTCAATATGGATTTCACCTCAACATAGCGAAAACAAAAATCCTCACAACTGGACCAATAATCAACTTCATGATAAATGAGAAAAGATTGAAGTTGTCAAAGATTTCATTTTACTTGCATCCACGATCAGCGCCCATGGAAGCAGCAGTCAAGAAATCAACAATGCATTGTATTGGGCAAATCTGCCCCAAATGATCTCTTTAAAGTGTTAAAAAGCAAAGATGTCACTTTAAGGACTAAGATACACCTGACCCAAGCCACAGTGTTTTCAGTTGCCTCATATGCATGCAAAAGCTGGACAATGAATAAGGAAGAACAAAGAAGAATCGATGCCTTTGAATTATGGTGTTGGCGAAGAGTATTGAATATACCATGGAGTACCAGAAGAACAAACAAAACTGTCTTGGAGGAAATACAGCTAGAATGCTCCTTAGAAGCAAGGATGGCGAGACTGTGTCTCAGAGACTGTGGACATGTTATCAGGAGGGACCCGACCCTGGAGAAGAACATCGTGCTTGGTAAAGTAGAGGTTCAATGAAAAAGAGGAAGACCCTCGATGAGATGGATTGACACAGTGGCTGCAACAATGAGCTCCAGCATAACAACGATTGTGAGAATCAAGCAGGACCAGGCAGTGTTTCGTTGTGTTGTACATAGGGTCACTATGAGTCAGAACCAACTGGATGGCACCTAACAACAATAACATAATGTTATACTTTATCATTAAGTTGGTGTGGCCTGGTCCAGCCAGAAAAGTCCTGGATTGCAAGATTTTCCTTTGAATTCTGTGAGTTAGTTTTAATTTGCTTATATGAAGAGAATTACATAAAAATGACTGCAGATGTGAAGATGTATAATCAGTGGAGGTCATTAAGAGAAGAAAATCAGAGTTGCAGCAGAAGGGATTTAGGTTGCATGTAAGTAATCTTATAAGGCATTGGTAGTTTAGTGGTAAAATTTTTGCCTTCAACGTGAAAGACCTGGGTTTGATTCCCAGCCAGTGCACCTTATGCACAGCCACCTCTCATCTGTCAGTGGAGGCTTGCTTGTTGCTATAATACTGAACAGGTTTCACCAGAACTACTGGACTAAGATGGACTAGGAAGAAAGACCTGGTGATGTGCTTCCAAAATCAGCCAGTGAAAACTCTGTGGATCACAACAGTTCAGTCCACAATCCATTGTGGGGATGGCACAGGACCAGACACCATCTTGTTCCCTTGTGAAAGGGATCACCATGAGTCAGAGGCCTATGCAGCGGCAACTGAAAACAGCAACATAAGTAAACTTAACTTTCTGATGGCGAAGAGATTAGTAGTTCAAGATAGTTCATGTGAGCAGAGTGCTAGCAGTAACGCTGATGATAACAGTAGAGGTGATGGTGAGTGGCTGGTTTCTAGATATACTGAGATTGTTGAGGATTTTATAGATAGGATATGGAGTAAGAAAGAAATATCTTAGAAGATGTTTGTGTTTTTTAACTTTTTTTTAAAGGGGTTTTGTTGTTTTGCTTTGTTTTTGGTCATTGCTAAATAGAAGATTTATGTAACTGTCTAAAGAACTTTGAGTAATAATCACAGATGTATTATAGTAAAAGTTGCCAAAGGTAAAAATTTGGGATTTTTAATCCTTTAAAAAAAGACACTATGCAGCCTTGTCTCATGTCACTTTGGAAAAATTAGTCCGTTAAGATGGCTCTAACATAAGTTTATCACTATGTAGTTGCTTGTCTAGGCAATAAATAGGTATCAGTTGACAGTCATTATCTGGATACACTGATGTTAATAATAAAGTTTAAAAATACTGTAAAGCTGTCAAAGATTTGAGATTTCACAAAAGCTTTAAATATGTATATATATTAGTGAATACAAATCCATGATGATCAGCTCCTCAGTGGTTACTGAGTTAAGATTAAAACGTAGCTGCTAAAAATTTGGCCCTCCACCCACCTGCAGCTGTGGGATCTCTTGAAATTTACATTAAGAATGCCCACTATGTTTTTCATTAAATCGGGAGGTAATGGTTTTGTTACTGTTTACTCCCTTCTAGCTAGAAAAAGAGCAGCAGTAATACTTTTGCAGTTTGAGTCAGGCCTTTTATATTGATAATTTTTGGTTTCGTGGGTAAGGAAAAAAAATACCTTAAGATCAAATAAGAGATAAAGATTAGACGGACTTATAAAACGTAAATAACACATGTGAAGAACTTGCTTCTTACTTCAGTCAAATATACAAGACCAAATGAGCAAATCCAAAAGCAAGACCAGAAGGCAGGAAGAGACAGGAACTGGACAAGTGGATAAAGGGAACACAGGGTGGAAAGGGGGAGCATACTGTCACGTTGTGGGGACTGCAAACACTGTCAAAAAATAACATGTGTACAGATTAATACTGTGAAGACCAACTTTACTGATCTGAGCCTCTACTTGTGTTCTCATTATTTTAGAGCCTCAAAGGGTTCAGTGATATTTGGAACCCTAGAGCCTGTTCTGAACTGGGGGAGACCTGCTTTGGGTTGTATAGCAACCTCCTTCATGCCACCATTCAGCTTTTTATGTACTCACAGCCACAAATTTTCTAGAGAAAGCCAAGTATGAATCTTCAAGGGAATCGATCCCCAGGAATTGCTCTCTCTTTGCTTTTAGAGGGTATAGGGTGTATAGGGATATATCGGAGCTGGGGACCTCCCACTCAGCTACCAGGGTTCCCCTTCTGCAAGAGGATGTTGAAGTGTGCGCTGAGAAGAGTTGGGTAATTATGTTACATTTTTTTGTAGGGCTGCTCTCCTGAGAATCTCAAGGTTTCTGCTAAAATGTGTCACACATAGAATCATGGCTTTATAGTGCAATGGTGAGACATCACCAGAGCACCCCACTCCCCATACAGGTGAAAAAACTGTGCACAGAGACATCCTCTCCATGTTCAGAGTCACAAAGCCTGAAATTATGTAGGGTCAGTGACAGAAAGGATTTGGAGGATCTGTATGTAGTCAAGAGTTCCTGGCTTTTAAACAGAGGGTCACACTGGGGTTGGGGGATCAGCTATGGAGTTATTGCAAAGACTCTACAAATTCATATGTACACCAACTGTTGTTTGTAGGCTAAATAATGTCTAACATCTGCATACTGTTACTTTAAAAATGAATGTAGACTCTGCTGTGATTAATAAAATGGAATTTTATTTTCAACTATTACTGCATTCAAAGTATCTTTCATTATGTATCTTCTTATTGCACAGATCCTGAAAACATAACTAATGTCATTTGATGAGTCTGAGGGGTTTCGTTGTGTTAAAAAGTCCATCAGAAAGGTTGGGAAACAAATCTAATCGAACCTTCACACTCGTTTTACAGGTTGTTGTCATTAGTTGCCATCGAGTTGATTCTGGATTATGGCGACTCCATGTGCAGAGTAGAACTGCTCCATTGGTTTTTCAAGGCTGTGACATTTTGGGAGCAGATCTCCAGGCCTGTCTCCTGAGATGCCTCAGAATAAGCTCCAACTGCCAACCTTTCGGCTAGTAGTCAAACACTTTACCATCTATGCCACCCAGGAGCTCCATTTTATAGCCTTGAACACTGAAATCCAAAGGAGTTACCTGACTGGTTTAGGACTGAGGAATATGCCAGTGATAAAGCAAGGACTAGATCCTAGGTCTTTTGGCTCCAAATGAGTTTGTTTTTGTTGTTGTTGTTAAGTATGTCATTAATGTTGCTGTTGTTTGTGTTTGATGCTATCAAGTCAGTTCCAACTATAGCGACCCCATGTGATGGAGTAGAACTGCCTCATAGGATTTTCTTGGCTGTAATCTCTACAGAAATAGATTGCTAGGTTTTTTTTTTGTTGTTTTTTGTTTTTTTAATGGAGCCCCTCGGTGGGTTCGAACCACGAACCTTTTCGTTAGCATTCAAGAACTTAACCATTTGCTCCACCAGGACTCTTTATGTCATTAATAGTTTCATTAATTCAAAGCATCCCTATGAATTAGGAAAATTTACAGAATACATTTCTTCCCTCAATCTAACTGGAAAAAACAATAATGCGTTTGAGTAGATTCCGACTCATGGCAACCCCATGTGTCAAAGAGTAGACGTGTGCTCCATAGGATTTTTATGGCTGTGACCTTTTGGAAGTAGATCATCAGGCCTTTCTTCCAAGGTGCCTCTGGGTGGGTTTGAAGCACCAACCTTTCCGTTAGTAGTAGAGAGCTTGACCATATGTGCCACCCAGGCACTCCTCAATGTAAGTGAAGGCATACGATAGTGAAATATGAAGTGACCAAGCAATAGCTACACAACATGACAATGATGGTTCTTGGGTTTGCTTTAGAAAAGGCTGAACATTTCTCCAGCCCAGCAGTTATCTTATCATGGAGCTAATCACCAGTACAGACAGCACCTAAATAGGCTTGACAGGTGATCACTCTGTTATAGTTCTTACACAGATTCTGCAAACATACTGTCAAAGAAGCCACACAGCTCTTCATGTTCCTTTTGGATAGAAGATGCTGCACAAAAATAAAGTACATTGATTTGTTTGTGAGAGCTGAGAGCAGACACCAATATCTGTTCAACAAAGTGCGATAGTGTACAAAATGCATCTCCTGTTTTTATTTGTGTTCGTGTTTTTCTTGTTCATAGTTTGTTTTTGTTTTGTTTTTCAAGAAAGTGTTTATTTCTTGAGATTCACACATATAACTCTTTCCTCTCTGCTTTTATTCACACAAAACTAACTCCTACTCTGTTGAACAATAAAAGTTTGCCTTTGGGCATAAGTGTTGGTTCAGTAAATCCTATACTATTGTTGGCTTTCTTTTGTAAATGAAATAAATCTCCGTCTTAGTTCACAGAAGCTGCAATAATGGGCTCAAACATAGCAACGATTGTGAGGATGGTGCAAGACCAGGCAGTGTTTTGTTCTGTTGTAGGTAGGGTCACTATGAGTCGGAACCAACTTGACGGCACCTAACAACAACATTGTGAAAACTTTAACAAAAATCCAGGGGCACTGTGGCACCAAGAACCCTGATTAGCAAGGATTTCCTGGACTGCCTTCTGTTATTTAATTTTCCAGGTCAGTCTCTGTCCCTCTCTCTTTCTGTGTGTGTATGCTTGTGTGTGTGTGTGTCTGTCTGTCTGTCTGTCTCTCCTGCTCCCCAGAGTAGATTTAAAACTCATGAAACAATTAGTGTTTGATGCCTTACACAACCCGTTGATAGCCATTGCCATCCAGTAGATTCTGACTCATAGCAATCCTAGAGGACAGACTAGAACGGCCCCATGGGGTTTCCAAGGCTGTAGTCTTTACAGAAGCATACTGCCACATGTTTGTCCAGCAGAGCAGCTGGTGGGTGGAAACTGCCAACCTTTCAGTTAGCAATTGAGGGCTTAGCCACTGCACCACTAGGGTTCCATTGCCTTACACGTATCTGTTGCTATCGAGTCGATTCCGACTCATAGCCAACCTATAGGCCAGAGTAGAACTGCTCCATAGGGGTTTCCAAGGAGCTACTCGTGGATTCGAACTGCCAGCCTTTTGGTTAGCAGCCAAGGGCTTAACCAAGGCACCACCAGGGCTCCTTTGCCTTACAGATAGGAAGTATTTATTGTTAAATGAATCATTCATTGGTTTAAGCACGTGTACTACTTTGTAAAAACAAAAAAATAACCAAACCCGTTGCCGTCAAGTCAATTACAACTCATAGTGACCCTAGAGTAAGATGGCTTTTATTAAGTCACTTATGTTTTTAAGACTTTAACTTAATAATTTTCTTTCTTAGTTTATAATGAGATGGAAAAGGCTTGTGCTTCTACTGTCCTGATGAAACTTTTGTGCTACTGTCCTATGTTTATTGAGGCTAAAAAGAATAAACAAGGCTGTTTAAATGATGTGTGACTGTAATCCATTTATATTAAGAAATGGATCTTTGAAGAGGTTAAAAAGAACATAAAGGCAGGTATATAAGATACTCGTCAGCTAAAAAGGCCCCATCCAGTTGAGAGTTAAATTAATATATCAAAACCCCATTTCTTATGACAGTATATTTATATCAGAATGAAACTCCAGAGATAAATTCATCTGCTTGCAGACAGAGCTGTACACCTGAACCCCAGGTGGGTGTTTGTGTTTGGGTCTGTTTCTAGGTGGAATGATCTCATGTTCTGCCTTACCACAGAATTGTGCAACACTGGTACACACCTGTGTTTTGATCTTTAAAATCTGTCGTGGTTACACATCAAGCAATTTAAAATAGCTTTATGGATGATCCAGAATGCACGTCTGCCAGAAACATTGTTGGGCAGTTTTGGAGTTGACTTGGATTCCCGTGATATTAAACTTCAGTTTTACTGAAAAATATGGTAGGTTTCAGACTCCAGTCATTCCCTCAAGACTTCTCTCTGAATATATATTTGTGTACAAGTAAATCCCCTGGGTTGGGGTTCAATGCCTGGGTCACCTTATTCTAAAGGAGAAGAGGACAAACTACTTAGAAAGCAAACTAACTAGATCATCACATTACTTTTCTTTCGCAAATATTTGAAGTATTATTTGTTTACCCTTTTAAATGTGTATTATTCATAAAAGTTATTTTAAAATGTCAGTTTAAAGTGACTGTTAAAAGAGTTGGTCTTATGTGGAATAGCACTGATTTCTCTATTTAAAACCTGGTGAATATCCAACTTGTAAAGAACCAAGGGATTTAGTGTAGGAAAGGGTAAGAAGGAGTGAAAGAAGAGTTGAAGACAGGGCTTCCTTATTTCAAATGTGAGTGACTAATGAATACAAATTAATGTATTTCTGTCATGCCTACAAATCCATGATTAATTCCTGCCTTTTTTTTTTTTTTAGTCTACCACCATATTTCCAGGAAAAAATGTTGATGTGATAATTTTTTTTTAAATGTGTTTGTCTTATTTTAACTCTTTTATGGACAATTTAAAATATATACAAAAGTAGAATAGCTTAGTGAACTTCATGTACCCACCTAGTTTGCTTTATTGGTGGCCAGTCTTATTTTATCTCTACTCCCATCATTTCCCAGACTCGGCCCACCACTAGATTATTTTGAAGCAAGTTTAAAAAGATGTGGTAAGAATAGTTGTTTTATGAGGACATTTTAGAGGACATTACTGTCACAAACTTAGAGAGCAAAAGGGAGATGAAAAGTATATTCTAAAGACGGAGAAAATAGAAAAAAGAGGAGAGGAGAGGAGAGGGGAAAGACAAGGCAAAAGAGGAAGCTTGGACCCAGTCTCGAGGAATTGAAAGAGTAGAGTGAGGAAGGGTGGTAGCCTACCCCATTGTTCTACACTATTTATTGTAACATTGCCAATCAGAAGAGGAATTCAACATTTTTTTTTTAATTCAACATTTTTAATGAAGGAGAAATTAGGTTTTTGATTGTGTGTCACTGGTGGCTGTGGTATATGAGCCTTGATTGTTGACTATTCTTTGTCAAGTACACGTACCTCCCATGAGCACTTCTACAACTCAGCGAGATCTTGCCTGGGAAAGTGGCAGTAAGCAAGATATTATGCTCTTAGGGACCTGTACAGAATGTCAACTAGACTGAAGCATCTTGAGGGCAACAGTCATGTCTGTTTTGTGTAGCACTATAATGGCTTGCACAATGCCTGGCTCATGTGTGTTGAATTAGTGAATGTTTACATCTATGGCACTCTCATTTGAGGAAGTGAGAAGGAGTTGTAGAGTTCTTTTCACATATATTCCCCCGCTCCCAACCCCATTACTTTAAAGACAAAGCAAAGGCAGAGGTTGTTTTCCCAAATACAGTTTTGGAACATACTGAATTGTTCAAATCAGACATCCTTCACCCCTGCCCCTGAAAGGCATTGCTCTGTCTTTGATAGGTTTACTTTTAGTGTTGAAAATAGAAAAGAAATGACTTGGATTTTACTGTAAGGAAGGCTATACGGATACCCTTTATCACTAAAAGCATGTGTCACTTTGTGTTGACAGATGAGGGATAATAAGGAGGGTTAGTTGGCAAAACGTAGTCTAGGGAAAAAAATGGGGAAATTTTTTTAAAAAGAAAGACTGCTCATGCCCTCTCTTTCCTCTCAATTATTTAGAAGTTTTAGGAAAGGCATGTAGTGCCAGTTGCAGCTTATCTTAGCCCTTCCTTTGAAATATGGCTCACTTTTGGCTTTTAAGTGCCTTGTATGAAGGTAAAGATTTTATTCACAAAATTGGTTCCTGGATCATAGAGTCACAGGGAGCCGTTGTGGTGGTTCGAATCCACCCAACAGTTCTGCAGGAGAAAGACCTGTAGAGATTACAACCAAGAAAACTCTATGGGGCATTTCTACTCTGTCACGTGAGGTCATGATGAGTCAGAATCGACTCAATGGCAACTAACAACAACAGCATCAGTAGAGTCACGGGAACAGTTCATGGTATTCTTTGTGCTTTCAGCCTTCTAGTGTAAAATTTTCTACCTCTGTGTGTCTAAAATCCGAAAATCTATCTTAATAGTGGCCTCTGGCTTTCATCAACAGAATTGAAACAAACTCACACACACAATCTAGTCATTACAATTCTCTTCTATAACAGAACTACAGGATTTATTTTCTTAAAGATGTTTCTCTACGGTTTTTTTAAACATTTTATTGTGCCTTAGGTGAAAGTTTACATAGCAAAAACCTTTTTGAGGTTAGGTGAAAGTTTACATAGCAAATTAGTTTCCAATTCAATAATTCATGCACAAAGTGTTCCATGATATTGGTTGCAATCCCCGAAATGTGTCAGCACTCTCCTCATTTCCACTGGTTCCCCATTTCTGTTCCTTTGGTTCCCCTGCCCCTTCCTGCCTTCTCATTTTTGCTTTTGGGCAAATGTTGCCCTGTTGGTCTATAGTTGCTTGTTTTAAGGATTACATTCCTCATGGGTATTATTGTTTATTTTGTAGGCTTATTATTTGGCTGAAAGGTGATCTCCGGGAGTGGCTTCAGTTCCCTGTTAGAAGAGTGACTTAGGGCTATAGTCTCAGGGGTTCATGCCTTTCTTTTTATACCCAAGCAGTAGATATGTGTGAATTCTTTGAGTTTGAACCTGAAGGCTGCTTGGTATCAGAAATAAAATGCAAATCTGCCGACAATTGCATATGTTGTTGGATTCAGAAATATCCGCAAATTTTATAATGAGATATGGTTGATATTGAACTAATCTCCCTTAATTAACTATGCTATGATGACAGCTGTTTATTTTCCCAGCTTATACCTGTCTATCACTAATTATTCTTATTTTTGTTTTTAAATGAACACTTGACGGGAAAACTCTGTAGTAAGTTTGTATTAAGCAGCTGTCCTACAAGTGCAGCGTTGTGAATGACTGTCATAGCCATTAGCTTACACAGCTAAGGAACACAGCTCTCTTATTTATGTGCATTGAGATGCTGATAGGAAGAGGCTCAAAAAAGTTGAGGCTTGAATAAAATGATAGAGTAAATTGCAAACATAGACTAGATCCTAAGAATCTAATTTTCAGGTTTGAAGTTTTAATTTCTAGACCAAGGAGACTCGGAGACATATGCTACTCTGTGTGATCTACAACACAATGCCTGCCTTGTATATTTGCTTCGGATGCTTTCCATACTGTCATCTCTGGGCATACATCATGTTCTACATTCTACCTGCACATTCATCCACCTGACAGTGGCATAATGTCCAAGCCCTCTAACTGACTTGCCATTTAAAAAACTTTTAATGACTTTAAATTTGCCTTCTTTGTGGTGAATAAGCTTAAGACTGATTTACTATTTAAAAAAAAAAAAAAAACCTACAGGGCAAGGGCTTGAAAACAAGCTGATTATAATCTTAAACTACACTGAGAAAAGAGTAGGGCCAGAATCTAATAATGGACCTGGAATCACTGAAAATAATTCCTGGATATCAAAGGGTGGAATTTGGCCTATGTCTTGTAAATAGCTGCCTGTGTCTTGTAAATCTTGTAAACAGATTCAATCAGATGCTAACAGCCATTTGTCAGATTGTACATACCAGTCAGAATCCACTCAATGGCAATGGGTTTGATTTTTTTTTTTTTTTTTTTGGAAGACTGAAATGGAAGTGGATATAAGCCATCATGGAACTAGGATTCTCCAACAACAGGTGCTGGGGCCCACTGAGTACTGCCATCTGGATATGTAGGGAATGGTCTCTTCAGTGCTTTCTTTCTTTATGAGCTCCCTAAGGGCAAGGAAACAAATCCACAATTTGTTGAAACCCCTTAGTGCCTTGGCTATTTTTGAACACAGTAAACACATATTTAATATTTGTTTTTTATCTGCTAGCTGTATTGATCACACATTGGAGTTTCAGGCAAAATTTGGTTTGCTTAACTTTGTGAGTCCCTTCATTAAAAAATAATTTATCTCCTGTTTGCCCATCAGTATTCTAAGCATGTAGATTTACGAATAAGTCTAAATTATAGTTTTTATTCCCAAGGGACTTGCAATTTAGTTGGGCAGATACAATATGCATAAGAAATAATTAAAGGATCCAGCAACATGTATAAGAAAGTGTTAAGTTGTGTCGCACAAGTAGTACCCATTAAGTGTTACAAGCAGCAATAGTGAAAGGGACGAGATCATCATGGGCTGGAGTCTTCAGAACCTGGCACTTGGTAGTTACACAAAAAATATTTGCAATCAGAGGATGGGAGAACACAGAAAGAATAGACGTTTACATCCTTCCTTTGAAAAAGGATTGTTTTTGTTAAATACTGCACCCATTTCTCTGTAGCAACTCAAATATCCATCAACAGATGAATGGATAAACAAATTATGGTATATTCATAAAAAAACCCTTTGCTGTCGAGTCAATTCTGACTCAGAGCGAACCCTATAGGACAGGGTAGAACTGCCCTATAGATTTCCAAGGAGCACCTCGTGGATTCGAACTGCAGACCTTTTGGTTAGCAGCGATAGCTCTTAACCACTGTGCCACCAGGGTTTCTGGTATATCCATACTCAGTAGTAAAAAAGAATGTACTATTGATACACACAACAAAATGGATGAGTCTCAATTATGCTGCATGAAAGCAACTAGACAAAGAAGAATACATACTGTATCATCCTATTTATATGAAATTCTGGAAAACGCCCACTGATCTGTAGGACAGAAAGTAGATTGGTGCTTGCCTGGGAATGGGAGTGGGTTAGTTGTGGGAAGAAGGAATTGCAAAGGGTAAGAGGAAACTTTTGGGGATGATGGATATGTTCATTATTTTGGTTGTGGTATTGGTTTCTCGGGTATATACATACGTCAAAAGTCATCAAGCTGTACACTTGGAAAATGTGCAGTTTTATTGCATATCGGTTATTGCTCAAAGTTGAAAAACATAGGGTGGCTATGAGTCTAAATCAACTCCGCAGCAATGGTTTTTTTTTTTTTTTTCTTTTTTTTCTGGTATGGTCATTTTCATTTGCATGATGACATAAATCAAGGAGATATTTCCAACATGAGCTCAGAGTCCTGTTGATGTTGGCAGAAGATAACATATTATTCAAGGTAGAGATGCTAAAACAATCATAATCTGTGAGTCATTGTTAACTTGATGGGGTTGCTAGCTCCTGTTTTTAGCTTAAATTTGCATTTGTTTCAAGAATATTGCTGTTCAGCAATAGCTCTATTATGATACCTATGGAGAATACATTAGGCACATTGTAAAATTATATTTTGATTAAATCTCAAGTTTGTTTGAGATGGAGGCTAATACTTGTGTACTCTTGAGCCCCTGTTCCTCAGGAGTTAGGTGAGGTGCTGGTACTGAGCTAAGTGTACCCAGGACTACCTCATTTAGGAGTCTGACAGTCTGTGACCCTGGTCTGCCATTTGATAAATGTGGCCTTGGCAAGTGACTCATCATTGGGCCTCAGTTTCCTCATGTGTAAGATGACAGTAATAATACCTGCCCTGCTTGCCTCCCAGAATTGATGCAAGAATCACATGACAGCTCCTTAAAAGCATAAAAATGCAAGGGGCTATTGTTATTTCTTGCTCTCCTACCAAGGATCTGAGTTTACTTATCCATTGCTCAAGAAAACCAAAGGTTTTCAAACTTTGCAGTTTACAAGAAGGAAAATAGGGCTGTGTCATGTTATAACTTCCGTGTAGAAGCAGATGATGTCACTAAAACTTATGACACTATTGCCACAGGCACCCTACTCTGCACCTGCCAAAGCAGTTTTCTCTCTTTCCTCTTTTTTTCTACTCTCCTTTGTTTCCAGTTGCTTCATTCATCTATTCATCATATATTAAACACCTGCCAGGTACCAGGCCATGTAAGCAATAGCAATAAAACAAGGAAGAAGGCAGATGAGTCACTGCTTTTGAGGAGCTGACATTCCAGTGGGGGCTTTAGGTGCAGTTTGATAAATGTTATGAGAGGAAGAACAGGGTGTTCTGGAGCACCTGGGGAGAACCCCTAACCCAGACTTGGGGTGTCAAGGAAAGCTTACTGGGGGAAGAGACGTCTAAATTGAGACCTGAGGATATAAGTAAGGGTTAGCCAGGCAAAGAATGGGAGTGTTCCAGTCAAAGAGAACAGCATGTGCTAAGGCCTGGAGGAGAGCTTAACGTGCTGGAGATTAGAGTGTGAAGGCAAGTAGGTGAAAGATGGAGTGGAGAGGTTCTCAGGGGACAGGTAGTGTTGGGGTTCTGTAAGTCATGGTAAAAGAAGCAGGGAAGCCATGTGAGAGTTTTAAGCGGGGAAGTGACATAATTGGATTTGTCAGTTCCCCATCTCTGCAATAGGCTTCCTGCTTACACTTCCCAAAGTTCTTTGTGAAGTCCTGTTGGTGGTCCTCAAGATTAAGAAGGTTGCTGACCTCTTTGTAGGCGAGATTTTCTTGGGTAGAACTTAGCTTACAGTGACCAAACTGACTTTGTTTACGTTGTTTTTCTGCCCAGAAAACCGAAATCTCTCCAAATAAACAGTGACCTTCAGTGTTTCCCTCCCAGTTTGTTATATGGTTATAACATAGACATTTAGAATGGGAATGCTGTACTAGAGAAAAAGTTGTGCTCTAGCAGAGACGACGAGAAAGATTTCAATACAGTAAAAGTTCCCTGAAGTCAAATGCAATGAGATTTCTTTTTAAACAACACACACACACAAAAAAAAACCCATTGACATCAATTCTGACTCATAGCTATCCTATAGGAGAGAGTAGAACTGCCCCAAAGGGTTTCCGAGGAGTGGCTGGTGGATTTGAACTGCTGACCTTTTGGTTAGCAGCCGAGCTCTTAACCACCATGCCACCAGGGCTCCTTTTTAGCAATAAAACAACAAAATAAACCCATTGCCATCGAGCCGATTCCAACTCATAGCGACCCTGTAGGATAATTAATCTCAGGCTCCCTTTTCCAACATGCTACATTTGCATTTTTAAAAAATCTTGGGGACAGTGTGCTAACATTTGCAGGCCACAACAATATCATTAAGAAGGCTTCTGCAAGAAACATGTGGAACTTGAATTGCCCTACATATGGAAAGAAAATTCTATTTTCTCACCAGCAGAAGGAGGCATGAGATGTTTTGCCTATAGTGCAAATGGACTGCATTGTCACGTTAAGTCACATGGAGCTTCTTTACCCAGTTCCTCCTGGGACCAGAGGCACATCCGTGAGACATCTGAATGAGATGCGGTTCATGGGTCACACAGAGATGGACCCTACTTAACCTCCCAACCAAGTAAACTAACCAGACCGTAAAGGCAGATGTGAGAAGTGCTTTGCATTCTTCAAAAGTCATCCTTTGATTAAGCGCTAATGATTACTAGCAGTGATGGTTTTCCTTCTTTCTTTCTCATCTTTTTTTCCCCAGAAATACCTCAGAACAGAAAGCTTGTATGCCCCAATTTCCCAATAAAAGAAGTAGAGAGACAAGGGGTTAAATTATTTCCCATCGGTTGCAAAAAATACCAGTACTGGAGCCAAGACATAAATCCCAGGGCTCCTGCCTTCCCATTTAGACTTCCTCCAACAACCTACCTTGTCACTTAGAACTGCTAGACTCTCATCAGAGCTTCCAGTCATATTTTTATGGAATTCCAAGCCTTTATGTGCCAAGCAGCCCTCCCTCTTGGCTTTCAATTTATGCAAAGTTCACTTAACCTCAATTTTTTTTGATTTATTGTGCTTTAAGTGAAAGTATACAAATCGAGTCAGTCTCTCATTTAAAAATTTATATACACCTTGCTGTATACTAGTAATTGCTCTCCCCCAAATGAGATAGCACACTCCTTTCCTCCAATCTCTATTTTCGTGGCCTTTTGGCCAGCTTCTGACCCCTCGGTCCTCTCATCTTCCCTCCAGACAGGTGATGCCAACATACTCTCATTTGTCTACTTGATCCAAGAAGCTCACTCCTCACCAGTATCATTTTCTATCCCATAGTCCAGTCCAATCCATGTCTGAAGAGTTGGCTTTGGGAATGGTTCCTATCTTGGGCTAACAAAAGGTCTGGGGACCATGACCTCCGGGGTCCTTCTAGTTTCAGTCAGACCATTAAGTCTGGTCTTTTTTACGAGAATTTGAGGTCTACATCCCACTGCTCTCCTGCTCCCTCAGGGGTTCTCTGTTGTGCTCCATGTCAGGGTGGCCATCGGTTGTAGCCAGAACCATTGAGTTCTTCTGGTCTCAGGCTGATGTAGTGTCTAGTTTATGTGGTCCTTTCTGTCTCTTGGTCTCATAATTACCTTGTGTCCTTGGTGTTCTCCATTCTCCTTTGCCCCAGGTGGTTTGAGACGCATTGATGCATCTTAGATGGCCACTTGCTAGCGTTTAAGGCGCCAGAACCCACTCTCCAAAGTGGGATGCAGAATGTTTTCTTAATAGATTTTATTATGCCAATTGACTTAGATGTCCCCTGAAACCATGGTCCCCAAAACCCCGCCCCTGCTACCCTGGCCATTGAAGGGTTTATTTTATTCAGGAAACTTCTTTGCTTTTAGTTTAGTCCAGTTGTGCTGACCTTGCCTATATTCTGTTGTCTTTGCCTTCATCTAAAATAATTCTTATCTACTATTTATCTAATTACTGGAAACCCCTCTCCCTCCTTCCTCCCTCCCCACTCTCGTAACCATCAAAGAATATTTTCTTCTCTGTTTAAACTATTTCTCCAGTTATTATAATAGTGGTCTTATATAATATTTGTCCTTTTGCAACTGACTAATTTCACTCAGCGTAATGCCTTCCACATTCCTCCACGTTATGAAAGGTTTCACAGATTCATCACTGTTCTTTATTGATGCGTAGTATTCCATTGTGTGAATATACCATAATTTATTTATACATTCATGCATTGGTTGGCACCTTGGTTGCTTCCACCTTTTTGATATTATAAACAGAGCTGCAATAAACATGGGTGTGCATATATCTGTTCGTATAAAAGCTCTTAATTCTGTAGGATATATTCCAAGGAATGGGATTGCTGGAACGTATGATGATTCTATTTCTAGTTTTTTAAGGAAGCAACAAATCAATTTCCAAAGTGGTTGTACCACTTTACATTCCCACCAGCAGTGTATAAGTGTTCCAGTCTCTCCACAACCTCTCCAACATTTATTATTTTGTGTTTTTTGGATTAATGCCAGGCTTGTTGGAGTGTGAGGGAATCTCATTGTAGTTTTGATTTGCATTTCTCTATTGGCTAATCATGGTGAGCATTTCCTCATGTATCTGTTAGCTACCTGAATGTCTTCTTTAGTGAAGTACCTGTTCATATCTTTTGCCCATTTTTCAATTGGGTTATTTGTCTTTTTGTAGTTGAGTTTTTACAGTATCATGTAGATTTTAGAGATCAGACACTGATCGGAAATGTCATAGCTAAAAGTTTTTCCCAGTCTGTAGGTAATCTTTTTACTCTCTTGGTGAAGTCTTTGGATGAGCATAGGTGTTTGATTTTTAGAAGCTCCCAGTTATCTAGTTTCTCTTCTGCATTGTTCGTAATGTTTTCTATAAAGTTTATGCCATGTATTAGGGCTCCTAGCATTGTACCTATTTTTTCTTCCATGATCTTTATCACTTTAGATTTTATTTTAAGGTCTTTGATCCATTTGGAGTTAGTTTTTGTGCAGAGTGTGCGGTATGGGTCTTGTTTCATTTTTTTGCAGGTGGGTATCTAGCTATGCCAGCACCATTTGTTAAATAGACTATCGTTTCTGCATTTAACTGACTCTGGGCCTTCGTCAAATATCAACTGCTCATATGTGAATGGATTTATGTCTGGATTCTCAATTAGTTCCATTGGTCTATGTATCTGTTGTTGTACCAGTACCAGGCCGTTTTCACTGCTGTGGCGGTACAGCAGGTTCTAAAATCAGGTAATGTGAGGCCTCCCACTTTGTTCTTCTTTTCCAGTAATGCTTTACTTATCTGGGGCCTCTTTCCCTTCCATATTTAGTTGGTGATTTCTTTCTTCATCTCATTAAAAAGTGTCATTGGAATTTGAATTGGAATTGCATTGTGTCTATAGATTGCTTTTGGGAGAATAGACATTTTTACCATGTTAAGTCTTCCTAACCATGAGCAGGGTATGTTTTGTCCACTTATGTAGGTCTTTTTTGGTTTTTTGCGGTAGTGTCTTGTAGTTTTCTTTGTATAGGTCTTTTACATCTCTGGTAGGATTTATTCCTAAGTATTTAATCTTCTTGGGGTCTACTGTAAATGGTATTGATTTGGTGATTTCCTCTTCAGTGTTCTTTTGGTGTAGAGGAATCCAACTGATTTTTGTATGTTTATCTTGTATCCTGATACTCTACTGAACTCCTCCATTAGTTTCAGTAGTTTTCTTGAGGATTCTTTAGGGTTTCCTGTGTATAAGATCATGTCATCTGCAAATAGAGATACTTTTACTTCTTCCTTGCCAATCTGGATGCCCTTTATTTCTTTATCTAGCCTAATTGCCTAATTGCTCTGGCTAGGACCTGCAGCACAATGTTGAATAAGAGTGGTGATAAAGGGCATCCTTGTCTGGTTCCCAATCTCAAAGAGAATGCTTTCAGACTGCCTCCATTTAGGATGCTGTTGGCTGTTGGCTTTGTATAAATGCCCTTTATTATGTTGAGGAATTTTCCTTCCATTTGTCATGAATAGGTGTTGAACTTTGTCAAATGCCCTTTCTGAATCAATTGATAAAATCATATGATTCTTGTCTTTCGTTTCGTTTATATGATGGATTGCATTAATTGTTTTTCTAATGTTGAACCATCCCTGCATACCTGGTGTGAATCCCACTTGGTCATTATTTTTTTGATATGTTGTTGAATTCTATTGGCTAGAATTTTGTTGAAGATTTTTACATCTAAGTTCATGAGGGATATAGGTCTGTAATTTTCTTTTTATGTGGTACCTTTACCTGGTTTTGATATCAGGAATATGCTGGCTTCATAGAATGAGTTTGGGAGTATTCTGTCCTTTTCTATGCTCTGAAATACCTTTAGTAGTAGTGGTGTTAACTCTTCTCTGAAAGTTTGGTAGAATTCTGCAGTGAAGTCTTCTGGGCCAAGGCTTTTTTGTTGTTGTTGTTGGGCATTTTTTGATTACCTTTTCAACCTCTTCTTCTGTTATGGGCCTATTTAGTTGTTCTACCTCTGTTTGTGTTAGTTTAGGTAGGTAGTGTGTTTCTAGGAATTCATCCATTTCTTCTAGGTTTTCAGATTTGTTAAAGTACAGTTTTTCATAGTAACCTCATATGATGCTTTTAATTTCAGTTGGATCGGTTGTTATATCGCCTATCTCATTTCTTATTCAGGTTATTTGCTTCCTCACCTGTTCTTCTTTTGTCAGTTTTGCCAATGGCTTATCACTTTTGTTAATTTTTTCAAAGAACCAGCTTTTGGTCTTGTTAACTCTTTCAATTGTTTTTCTGTTTTCTGTTTCATTAAATTCTGCTCTAATTTTTATTATTTGCTTTCTTCTAGTGCCTGAGGGTTTTTTTTTTTTTCTATTTGTTCAAGTTATAGGGATAATCCTTTGATTTTGGCCCTTTCTTCTTTTTGTGTGTGTGCATTTGTTGATACAAATTGACCTGTGAGCACTGCTTTCACTGTGTCCCAAAAGTTCTGATAGGAAGTGTTTTCATTCTCATTGGATTCTATGAATTTCTTTATTCCATCCTTAATGTCTTCTATAACCCAGTTGTTTTGAGCAGGGTATTGTTCAGTTTCCAAGTGTTTGATTTCTTTTCCCTGCTTTTTCTGGTATTGATTTCTACTTTTATGGCCTTATGGTCCGAGAAGATGCTTTGTAATATTTCAATGTTTTGGATTCTGCCCAGGCTTGCTTTATGACCTAATATGTGGCGTATTCCAGAGAATATTCCACATGCATTAGAAAAGAAAGTATACTTGTCTGCTATTGGTTGGAGTGTTCTGTATATGAGGTCAGATTGGTTGACTGTAGCATTTTGATCTTCCATGTCTTTATTGGGTTTCTTTCTGGATGTCCTGTCCTTTACTGAAAGTGGTGTGTTGAAGTCTCCTACTGTAATTGTGGAGCTGTCTATCTCACTTTTCAATGCTGTTAGAGTTTGTTTTGTGTATCTTGACGCCTTGTCATTAGGTGCATAAATATTTAATATGGTTATATCCCCCTGGTATAAAAAAAAAAAAAAAAGGTTTTTTTTCCCCCGCTGGTATATTGTCCCTTTAATCATTGTATAGTGTCCTTGCTTGTCCTTTGTGGTGGATTTAACTTTAAAGTCTATTTTGTCTGAGATTAATACTGCCACTCTTGCTCTTTTTTGATTTTCATTCACTTGATATATTTTTTTCCATCCTTTGAGTTTTAGTTTGTTTGTGTCTCTAAGTCTAAGGCATGTCTCTTGTAGACAACATACAAACGGATCTTTTTTTTAATCTGTTCTGCCACTCTCTGTCTCTTTATTGGTGCATTTAGTCCATTTACATTCAGCGTAATTATAAATAGGTATGGTTTAATGCTGTCATTTTGATGTCTTGTTTTGTATATTGTTGATAGTTTCTTTTTCCCACTTAATCTTTTGTGCTGAGCAGTTCATCTTTATATATTTTTTCCTCTTATTCATTGTTGTTGATTTTTTTCTGCTGAGTATTTTTTTCTTGTATTTTATTTTGATGAGTAGGATAGTTAGTCTTCTTTGTGGTTACCTAAATATTTACTCCTATTTTTCTAAGTTTAAACCTAAGTTTTATTTCTTTGTATCGCCTTGTCTTCCTCTCCATATGAAAAATCTATGACTACATTTTTTAGTCCTTCTTTATTGTTTTAATGTTGTCTTCTTTTACATAATAACATCGCTGTTCCTCTGTTTTTGTCATTTCCCTTTGTGGGTTGACATCTGATTGTTCTGTGCGTGTTCTAGCCTTGGGCCGATACCTGATATTATTGACCTTCTAACCAAGGAACTCCCTTTAGCATTTCTTGTAGTTTTGGTTTGGTTTTTACAAATTCCCTGTACTTCTGTTTACCTGGAAATGTCCTAATTTCACCTTCATATTTTAGAGACAGTTTTGCTGGGTATATGATTCCTGGCTGGCAATTTTTTTCCTTCAATGCTTTATATAAGTCATCCCATTGCCTTCTTGCCTGCATGGTTTCTGCCGAGTAGTCCAAGCTTATTCTTATTGGCTCTCCTTTGTAAGTGACTTTTTGTTTATCCCTAGCTGCTGTTAAAATTCTCTCTTTATCTTTGGTTTTGGCAAGTTTGATTATGTCTTGGTGACTTTCTTTTAGAATCTATCTTATGTGGAATTTGATGAACGTCTTGGATAGATATTGTCTCATCTTTCACAATATCAGGGAAGTTTTCTGCCAACACATCTTCAACAATTCTCTCTGTATTATCTGTTGTCCCTCCCTGTTCTGGCACTCCAGTCACTCATAGGTTATTTCTCTTGATAGAGTCCCACATGATTCTTAAGTTTTCTTCTTTTTCTTAAAGTCTTTTATCTGATTTTTCTTCAAATATATTGGTGCCAAGTGCTTTATCTTCAAGCTCACCAATTCTGATTTCCAGTTGCTCAATTATGTTCCTCTGACTTTCTATTGAGTTGTCTAATTCTGTAATTTTATTGTTAATCTTCTGAATTTCTGATTTCTCTGTATGGATTCTTGCAGCTTATTAAATTTTCATTATGTTCTTGAATAACCTTTTTTTTCCTTCAACTCCTTTATCTGTGTGTTCCTTAGCTTGTTCTGCCTATTTCCTGAGCTCCTTCCTAATTTCATTCCTGATGTCTTGAAGAGTTCTGTATATTAATCTTTTGAATTCTGCATCTGGTAATTCCAGGAAGGCACCTTCATCCAGAAGATGCATTGATTCTTTCTTTTGAGAGCTTGTTGAGGTGATCATGGTCTGTTTCTTTATGTTCCTTGATATTGACTGTTGTCTCCGAGCCATCTATATATTACTTTATTTTATGTTTTCTTACTGTATCCTAGTTTCTTGCTTTGTTTTGTTTTGACATGCCTAAATGGCTTACTTTAGTGAGCTAGCTAGATTATTTTCGCCTTTTGAAGCTCTGATGATGTCCTGCTACCAGATGGCTAGAGCTGTTATCAGGTATATCAGTCTAGGAGTCCATTCACTTTTCTTGTATGAATTCAGCTTATGTGTCCAGGTAGCACATCATCAATTACATAGTACAGGCTCTGTCCTACAGTCTTAGAGGCACAGGGGTGATTGATATAGGTACCAGTATCTGGTTGCAGCAGGGGGGTCATACTGAACAAGCCAGGGTGCTAAGAACCATCCCTCAAATGTCTGTGAGGAAAGCTCATCCCTATTCCCTAGAGTGTACAGGTAGCTGGGTTCTACAGACAGACCTCGGGCACCCAATACTTTTGTTTGTAAGGACTGCGAGGTACCAGTTATCCTTGGACCTCTATCGCAGTTGGTTCGGTGACCTGAGTGGAGCCACCAGCCCTTATGACCCTGATGTGGGTAGGTGAGGACCCAATTGATAGGCAAAGTGGTGTCAAATATCAAACACCCACCTCTTCACTGCACAGCTGAAACAGTCGCAGTCTGCCAACAAGATTCTATTCTCCTGAAATAGGCCCACACATGTCCATGCAGGAGGGAAAGTTATTCAAACTCCGTGGACCTTTTCTGCCAGGACGGGAGCCGCTTCTGTCTTGAGCTTCCCTGGTTAGCGTAGCTGGCAAATTACGTTTTCCCCCAATTGTGAATTTATTCCTACTCCGAGGCCGGGAGGATGGCTCCAGGTGCTCAGCATGGCCTATCTCAGGCCCAGGGAAATCAACAGGCACTGAAGCTGGCTTGGGGGCTGAGGGTGCAGTAAAATATACGCAAGTACTTAGCTTTTGCCTAGAGTGGTGTTCTTCCCTGGTTCTGGAGGTGTGAGTAGCCTGTGCTGCTGGCTGCTTCTCCCTGAGGAAACTGCAGCCGAATGAATGCTACCACCAGCCCATTGCAGCTGCTCCCAGGAGTAGTGCCTGAGGGATCCTGGCAATTCAGGTCCAGTAACTCCTCTCTGCTTCTGAACCATCTCTCCCTCCCCCGTCACTGAGACTGTTTTCTGACTTTGCCTGTGATGTTCAGGGCTCCTAGCTCGTTTTAAATATAATTGTTTCACTTGTTTTTTGGGGTCTTTGTTGTAAGAGGGATTGCAGGAAGCATCTGGCTCTTCTGCCATCTCAGCCCCGCATCTCACTTACCTTATTTTTTGCTTGTTTGTACTTGTGTTGGTCATTTTTTTATCTTTCTGTTTTATAGCTTTACCTTTCAGATTTCTTGGCCTCTATTTTTTTTTTAATAGGTAATAATAACAGTAAATGACTACTGAATCCCCCCCTCCAGGTATCAGGATAGATTTTTGTTTGTTTTTATATTCAGATTTCTGTCTAGGAATATGAGAATTCCTAAGGGCAAAGGGTGTGGACTTGCTGATGTATGGCCTTGACCAATTTATTGAACCTATCTGAACCTATTCTTTTACGTGTAAAAATGCAGGTAATATTATTTGACTTACCAGGGTGATGTTATTGTTGTGAGTTGCTGTCAGTTCAGTTCTGACTCATGACAATCCCATGTGTGCAAAATAAAACTTCTGTATAGGATTTTTAAGGCCGTGACCTTTCAGAAGGAGATCACCAGGCCTATCTTCCAAGGTGCCTCTGGTTGGGTTTGAACCACCAACCTTTCGGCTTAAAGTGAGCACTTAACCATTGTGCCATCCAAGGACTCCAGAGCACTTTATTTTTTGCAAGTGCTGAGCAGTGTTTCTACTCTCTGTAGAAAATGGGCACTGACTTATGGCACATGGACTTACGGCATTTCCTCTCTATAGTTATCTAGGTGTCCTTCACTTAAACCACAATGGGAGGATGGAGATGAAGTGAAGGAGATTAAATAGATAAATTGCTGTTTTTATTAGATGAAATGATGGATTATGTTTACTCTAGCCATAGTTTAGAACACTAATAACCCAACCTGACTCCAAGTCAGAATCCTCAAAGAATTTGCTGGAAAATATGTATTCCATTTTCTGTTTCTCCCAGTACATAAGATTAAGTACCAAACAACCTCTGATTACAAATTCTGGAAATAAGATAAAATAAAATGCTCTCCTTAACTGAAAGATAGTAACATAATTTCAGAGACCAAAAATGATGTTTAAGAGGGAATCCACAGAAGTAAGTTGGCATTATCTTTCAACCCAAGGGCATCTGCCTAATCATGGTGCCTTTAAACTTAGGTTCTCGTAACTTATTTTGTACAGGGGGCAGGAGATAAATCTAAGGTTTTACCCAAGATAGAACGTCCATTAAGAGGGTTTCACATAAAATTGAGACCCAAAAGTGCTATACTAGAAATGAATTTATAGTGCATAAGGGGATAGCAAGGAAATGTGCCTCCCGTGACTTCGGTGTTGAGTTGAAGAGGGAAAAAAAACTCTACTGACAATTCACAACCACGGGCAGCTCTAAAGCAAGTTTGCAGCCCCAGTATACATTATCAGAATGGTCTGAAAAACTTCAAGCCAGGAATTTTCTTTTAACATAGTTTTGGATTGTTGATGCTCAAGGTATCTGGCAGAAGTGAATGCACATTCTCTTTAGAGGAATATACCTGCAACAATCCCTCAAAGAATTCTGAGATAAAGTTCTAAGCAACAAGAACTCACAAGGAAACAAGGCACTATGGCAAAGATCAGCAGAAATCAACAAAGATTTCAGGAATTAGAATTGTCAAAACAGAAGACAAAATAAGTACTTTTAAAAAAATGAAATGGAGGGATTGAAAAGGTGAATTAAGAACAAATAATTATAAAACTGAACAAGCAGATATGAAGAACTAAAAAGGAATTTTAAGAGAGAAGAATAGATAATTGAAATAAAAAGTCCAGTGAAGGTTTTAAGCATTGGATTAGAATCACCTGAAGTAGTGAAGATAGAGTTGAAGAAATTATCAAAACTGCGTTA
The DNA here is from genome assembly GCF_024166365.1 of Elephas maximus indicus. NCBI lineage: Eukaryota > Metazoa > Chordata > Mammalia > Proboscidea > Elephantidae > Elephas > Elephas maximus. The sequence goes on from NC_064830.1 coordinate 47,023,778, forward strand.
TAGAAACACAATGGAAAATAATGAAAGCTAGCTTAAGAGACATGAAAAAAAAAGAGTAAAAATGTCTACCATACATCTAATTGGAGTTCTAGAAGGAGAGAAAGTGAGAAAAAGTTCAAAGATGATATGAATAGGAAATTTCTAGTTATTGGAAAAGATCATTCTTTGGATCCAGAGAAAACAATGAATCCTAAGCAGGCTACATCGTATTTAAACTGAAGAATATCAAAGACAAAAGCTTAAAAGCAACTTGATCCACATACCTTCAAGGGGTCCATGGATGGAACTGTATTTCAATATAATCAATTTCTTTTTAAATCTTATGTTGTTGTTGTTTTTTAAAATATTATTTTGAGAAGGTATTTGTACATCCAAAAAAGTTAATTGTCTCTGTATGAGAGCGAAGGGGAGATCTAGAAAGAAATAACAGTTAAACCAACGGTATTTTTCAGCAACAACAATGGAAATTATAAGATAGAATAATATCCTCAGTTAGTTGAGAGAAAAAAAACTGTTAACCAATAGTTGTATACTTAACAAAACTGTTTCAGAAATGAGTATGAAAGGAAACTATTTTAGAACAAACTAAACCAGAGGGTGTTATCCACAGATACTCACTTAAGGAAAGTTAAAGGATATACTTGAAGAATACAGAAAGTGAACCTCGGTAGGAGATCTGAGATATAAGAAATAATGGTGAGCAAAGAATATGGCTACCTTGAGAATAAAATTTATACAAATATTTAGTATATAAAATAATACCTGTCAATAAAACATTAAAAAAGGATAGAATCAGGATATTAGTGAAGATGATAAAAATTGAAGTAGTCTAAGGTCAATATGTTGTTTGGAAAGAAGATGGAAATGCAGATTAACACAAGGTAAATTGAGTATGTCATGTGAAAATGTCTAGGATAATCACTAGAATATAAACGGTAAAGAAAGAAAATTGAACTAGTAAAGGGAATAAAATGGAATGGAATAGAAAATGAGAATCTAGTTAATCTAAAAGAAGACAAGAAAGGAAAGGAAAAACAACAAAAAACTAAAAAATTAGAAGATAGAAATGAATCCAAACATATCACTTATCATAATTAATGTTAATGGACTAAACTCTCTAATTAAAAGTAGATTATCAACCTGAATTTAGAAAACCTAGCTACATTCTATTTACAAGACTGACCTAAAATATAAGAAATCATAAAGTTTATATGTAAAAGAAAAGAAATAAATACACCAGGCAGATATCAACCAGAAGAAAACTGGTGTGAGTGTGTGTATTAATCTTAATACTAGAAATAAAGAAGATTACTGCATAATGACAGAAGTTTTAATTTATCCAAAAGGTGTAATTATAAAGCTTGTATGGATAACACAGCCTCAAAAGCAAAAGCTGACAAATTTCCCACTATAGTGAGAGTGTTTAAACGCATCTCTTTCAGTATTAGTAGATCAAGAAGATTTAAAAAAAAAAAAAAAACTGTAAGGATATTGAAGACTTAAGCACTGAAATTAATAGCTTGAGCTAAATAATATATATGGAATATCACACTTAGCAATTGGAGGGTACACATTCCTTTCAAGCACTCATAGAATATGAAAATTGACCACGTATTAAGTGATAAAGCAAACCACAGCACATTTTAGTGAGTTGAAATAATTCAGAACATTTATTTTTAGCCATTACGCTACAAGGCAATAGTAAAAGATAACGGAAAAAAAAAAATCTTCATACAGAGAATAGACAAATCTCCCATGCAAAAAAATTCTGATAATTTATGTAGGTATTCCCCCTCAAGGATGTGGAGTATAATTCCCCACCCCTTAAGTGTGGGCTGCACTTAGTGACTTCTTTCAAGGGTTACAGCATGGAAAGGGACATGGCTGGGGGTGGGGGGGACTGGCTAAATTTACAGTGAAATGTGACAGACAATGGATCAAGGTTAACAGTGATAAGTCATGTTGATAGCATGCATCCTTGGGGTGACATGATGAGAATGACACTTTCCCTCCATGGCCTTCTCACCAAAAATGCCAGTGTAATCATGAGAAAAATATGAGGCAAACCCCAGCTGAGGAACATTCTACAAAATACTTTGCCAATACTCCTTAAAACTGTCAAAGTCATCAAAAACAAGAAAGTCTGAGAAACTTTCACCATCAAGAGAAGCCTAAGGCAACATAACAACTAAATGTAATGTGGTATCCTGGATAAGAACCTGGAACAGAAAAAGAGCATTAGGTAAAAATCTAAGGAAATCTGAATAAAGTAGGGACTTCAGTTAATAGTAACATATCAATGTACCATGCTAACGTAAGACTTTAACAGTAGGTAAAGTGAGTGGAGAATATATGGGATTTCTCTGTACTATCTTTGCAACTTTTCTATGAATCTAAAACTATTCTAAAATGAAAAGTTTATGTTAAAGAACCTTCATTTGTCTGCAGATTCTAAAACACGCTTCTAAATAATTCTCATGGCAAAGAAGAAATCATGGAAGCAATGGAAATTAGAGAACATTTAAACCAGAATGATAGTAAAAAAAAAAAAAAAACTACATACTGGAATTTGTGAGATGCAGGTAAAGCTGTACTTAGAGGCAAATTTATAGCTGTAAGATGTTTATGTTGGAAAAAAAGATAGGCTACAGATAAATGATCAAAGCATCCCACTTAAGAGGTTAAAAAATAAAAAACAGTGAAATACACCCAAAGAAAGAAGCAAATAATAAACATAAGAACAGATCCACTCTTAGTAATATGTTCTAAAGAAAGTCTTAAACATACGTACCTAAAATGTTTGTAGCAGCATTGTTTATATTAGCAGAGTGTTGGAAACAGCCCACAGGTTCATCAACAGTGGAACAGATAAATGAATGGTGGAACAGTTATACAATGGAATAATGCACAATAATGGAAATAAAGGACTATAGCTATATATATCAACTTCAGTGAATCTCCAGCACTAAATGTTAAGGAAGTCTCAGAAGAGTAGATACGGCATTATTTCATTTATGTACAATTTTAAAGCATATGCAGTTAAACAGTATCTTTTTATAGAAACAAACATAGTAAAAATTTTAAAGGCAAAGGAATTATAACACAAACTTTAGGATACTTTTTACTTCTATGAGGACAGAGGTGGGACTGAAGAGGAATTTACAAAAAAAAAATTTTTTTTTTTTTTAATATTCTGTTCTTAGGCTGGGTGATTACTATATGAGTGTTAGTGTACTTTTTGTTATTTTTATACCTTATGCTTATGATATAAATACTCTCTGTATCCACAATGGTTAATAAAAACCATTTTAAAATATATTTTTCTGCGCTTCTTACCTGGAGACTGATTCTGTGAGTCTCACTGAGGTCCTGAAGTCTTGATGAAATCTCTTAAAGAGATAGCACTCAATACTTCCCTAACCTTCCAAATAACAATGAAAACCAACGCTGTCCAGGCACTCACTAAGGTCCAGGCACACTATTCTAAGTGATTCACTTATTTAGTCCTTACAGCACTTGTGCCCACGAGGAAGATACAGTTAGTCACAGTTATGCCTTACACATCAAGAAATTGAGGTGTAGAAAGGCTATGGAATTTGCCCAAGGTCACAAGGCTAGTCTCCAGAGTCCAAGCCAGCTACTGTGGAAGGTCGGAAATATTGTGGAGAAAAGTGGGATTTGAAAATGTCAGGAAATATGAATAAATATGTTTTTTAGGCTTAAGGTGCTATTTTTTATTTTATCTTACTCCTTAAAATAACATGGGCATTGAATGTTAATTCTTTTTCTTTTGACTCTTATCTAAAATTGATAATACTGTGCATTAAAGTGCCACTTAAGATGTTTAGCTGGTACACAATGAACCATCCAAAGTGACAATACTTTCATAAATAATAAATTTTACTTTTATAACACCCAGTTCCTGGGCAAACACACATAGTTGGCTCTGTTAAACAGAAAATAGAAGGTGATTTTTTTTTTTTTAATTTTAAGCTTTCTTCATTTTTACAGAAGCATTTTCCCCCATACATTTAAAACATTTGATGTCTTAAAAATAAGCTAACATTCAGCTTTACAGAAATAGATGTATTACATAAAGTGTAATTTATACACGTAGGCAGTCCCCAGTTATGGATATTCCATACCAAGCCCAGTGGCCTGAGCACTTCCTGCTAGGAGGTTCCCTTTTCCGTCCTCCTTCTCAGGCTGCCCCCACAGCTATTCTGGACCTTCTGCAGAATGACAGCAGGAAGAGAGGAATTCTGAGCCTTGGGCCTCTGGGCAGGCACACTGTAGCCCAGCTGCAGACTTGCAGGCCTGTCCATCTGACCTCAGGCCCCTTCCTATTCCATATCCAAAGCACCTTTCTCCCTCCTTGCCTTTAGCTCCAATGACTAAAAACCAGGAAAGCCAGAGTCTGGGTCTTCTTTTGGCCTTCAGATATTAGAGTGTATAGTTCACTGAAATATTTTTCATTAATATCAGCCTTACCTCAGGCCGTTACGTAAGCAAAGACCCACTGTGGTGTACACAGTCTTTGGTCTTGACCTGCAAATACAAGTAGAAGGGAAAAAAGAAAGAAAATAATCCTTTAATGCCCTAAATGTATTCAAAATCAATTCTAACAATAACAATCCCACCCTCCCCCTAAAAAAATCCTAAAGCAGGCCTGTTGTGGGCTTTAAGGACAGAGTCCATGGGTGTGGATTAAGAGTATAACTGTGTGGTAATTTTGACAGCAGAGCAAAGGAAAGAGCGTTCTGACCCTGGGTCCCCACAGGGCCACTTCCACTAACTGCCCTGGGAGCGCAGACCCAGAAATGCCTGGTTTATATAAGATTATTGAAAGGTAGAATTTTTGACTTGTTGGCTTGAGTTTGTATACCTGTTACCATGGTTCTGTCCCAGCATATCTTCCAGTGCTTTATTCTCACACCTCTTGGACTCGTTTCTATAATGCAGTGCTAATCCCTTTCCTGGGTCAGCCATGAGAGCAAACAATTGATTTGAGAAGCATTGTGCCAGTTGGTGTAATCCCAGAAGCAAAGTGGCATGTGTTACATTACATGCTGAATTGACTTCTTGGCTAACACACATCCTTTGCTCTTTCATTACTTGCTTTTAGCAAGTTGCATGTTTTACGCACATATTCTTGGCTAGGCTGGCACAGGTAAGTATCCTACAGCTTTTCCTGTTCCCAGCCTGCATTTGCTGTTTGGACATCTTTAGGTTTTCTAGCAGATTTCAGTCTTTGTTTCTACATTCCAAAAAGTCACAAATGACTTGGTTCAGTGGTATACACCCAACAGCCAGATTCGTGCTTGGCAAATAATAAAGCATTCATTAAATTTTTTGAGTGAATTATTATTTTGTGCAGTAGAGGCTTTTAGATCAAGATTCCATCCCCTCATCTTGAGTAGAGAAAACCGAGGCACAGAAATGTCAGTGCCTTGCCTCGTTACTTGGTTGACTTACCACATAGGAGAAGCATAGCTTCCAAAGGGAATCAGTATCTCCTTTATCATCTTCAAGTACCAGAAACTACTGAATTGTAGCTCGTGGGGAATGAATATATATGTATTTTTTCTTCAAGTCCAGTAGTTCTGGGGCAGGGTGGGTGGAAATGAATAAACAGGAATCTTTCTTGTATACCACATGGACATTTTAGATATATTTGAGTATTGGGAAGACAAGTGTTTCAAAACACACCCCACCCAGTTGATGCTCCTCTCTCCACCTCCCCACGCAGCAGCACACAACCTCTGAGAGTCACTGCTCTGAGTTTTGCTGGCTGGAGTGACACAAGTAAGGCTCTATCCAAGGAAAAATAGTGCTGTAAGCATGTTTGATTTCTGGCACTTCCTCTGTATCACCTACTTTCCTTTTTCCAGATCCTTCCTACCACCAGCACTTCTGCCTCCCTTCTGACCCCATAAACACACATACACCCCACCCCCTCCTACCCCGGTCATCTGATTTTGTTAACTCATTGTTAAGGTGCTAGTTCTTGGTGGCTCCCAGAGCTCCCCACAATTTTAAGGGATACTCACTTGGGATGATAAAAATCCCCAGACTACAGAAGCTATGATAGTAGCTGCTCCCACCACTTCCTGCCCCCTCATGAGAAAATAAAACAGGAAAACCTGACAAGCCACTTCAGAAAGGTTGCCAATTCACTCCTTGAACAAAAATTGATTATCCAGTACAGTCAGAAGGTATGACCCAATTCTAACGTCTCGGTTCCTGCCTCTTCTGGGGGACTCAGCCCGCTCCCATAGACCATGATTAAACCTTGTGTGGGCTCAGCATCTCCCCCACACCAATACAAAAGAGAAACCAGATCAAACAGTCTGGACTTACAGCTCATCTTGCTAGTGCTGCTTTCCTGAGCCCTGTTGCCTCTTGGACTCAAATCCTGACTGTCCTCTTAGGCCTGTGCACCTGCTTCTTGTATCAGCAGACCTCCCTGGACCTGGCTCCCTGCTTGCCTACTCTTGTAGTAAATGTCAGACCCTGGCCTTTCTTGGCTTAGCAAAGAGGCTGACAGGCCCCTCTTCTAGCATTAATAGGGAAGAAAGATTGTGATGATTTTCTTTTCTTGATTGCTGCCATGTTCTCATCTGCCACTTCCACATAATTACCCCCTGGTTTGTCTTCCATCGCTACCGTTCCCTTAGGACTCCCTTCCTGTGGACGATGTTCCTGCCAAAGTCAGTGATTTTTTTCTCTTTTTCTATTTTAATCTCTTAAACATTTAATTAATAGAAAAATTGAAACATTTAAAAAAAAACTAGAAAGTGTAATGAACCTGATTTACCCATTGCCCAGCGTCAACAGTCACCAGTACCCGGCCAATCTTGTTTCATCTGCACCCCACCCATTCTTCTCCCCCTTGGATTGTTTTGAAGCAAATCCCAGATGTCACATTATTTCATCAATAAATTGTCTAGTATGTCAATGTGTATCTCTAAAAGAGAAGGATTTTAAAAAAATATATAACCGTAATGCCACTATCTCACCTAAAAAATTAACACTTAACATTAATTTCTTAATGTCATCAGATATGCAGTGTTTACATTTTCCTGAATGCCTTATATATTTGTTAACAGGTTTTTTTTTTTCCAGTTGGGCTCCAAATAAGATCCATATATTGTTATTGATCAGTGTGTCTTTTAAGTCTCCTAATCTGTAAGTTTCTCCTCTATAAGGTTTTTTTTGTTTGTTTGTTTTGTTTTTGCTTATAATTTGGTGTTGCTGTTATTGTTGTTAAAGAAACCAGGTCATTTTCACAGTCTGGATTTTGCTGATTATATTCCTGTGACATCTTTAAACATGTTTCTCCCCTATATTTCCAAAATGAGTAGTTTGTCTAAGGTTTGGTTAGACTTAGGGTTGGTTGTGTTTTCAAGCCAATTATTTTTTCCTAGATCTCACCCTCTATCTCAGCTACATTTGGCCACGCTAAGTGGTCCTTTCTTCCCAGATGTCACCCAATTACCTGCTTTTGTGGAGTGGTCTCCTTGGGTTGTGTGTTTCTTAAGGACAGAGGCAATGGCTTCTGTCTGTAGGGCCAGCCTAGCGTAGATGGTTGACACAAAAGAAAGTGTATCTACCTCAGAGATAATGCTTATTCTATAAATTATTTGTTAATTATATAACTGTTGTTTTCTGTACATAAATCCTATCACAGTATTTGAGAAGTGGAAATAATCTTAGGTCATCTAGTGCATCTCCATCATAGGAAACTTATGAAGCCCCTGTATCTCTTACATCACTGTAAACCAGTGGCCAAGTTACTACATGTAAGTTGCTTTTTTTAGTGATGCTTACCACCTAGTAAAATAATGCTTTTTAGTTTTTTAACTTTGCTGTTTAATTTTAGTTAACTACACAAGCCATTAATCTGAAGAACTGGGAAAAGATATCAGCAGAGGGATAGAAGAGAGGAGGGTAAAAAGAATGTAGTTTTTGTCTCCTAAATGTGCTACTTAAACAACAAAAAAAGATGGAGAAGGGATGATTCAGGATAATATTTCAGTGTCAAATGGGGACCCCAAGGAGAAAACTACAGTGAAGGAAAAATTGAAATGGGTAGAATGGGGAACGAAATTAAAAGCACCCCCAGAATAGTTACTTTCTGCCCCAGAGGCCCTGCTGACAGGAAGTAGGTGGGGCAAGTAGAAGTTGGTACTGGGTTAGGAAGATTATTCTTAGAGAGGAGGCCTGGAAGTCTCAGCCTGCAGAGGAAGTGGGTGGAGAATGGGAGATGGGTTAGGACAGTGTGTACGACAGACCAGACTTCACTTGAGGTCACACCTAGGGTTGATTATGCAGAGCCAGTCCTACACAAGTCCAGAAGATAAACTGACAAGGTGTTAGCCCAAGGAGATAAGGCTGGCTAGCCAGGAATATTGTAAGCCAAGGTTGAAGAAGAGTTCAAGAGTTGTGTTGTCTTTTGTTATTGTTGTTGGTTGCCATCGAGTTGGCTCCAACTCATAGCAACCTTTTGTATAACCGAATAAAATCTTGCCCAGTCCTGTGCCATCCTTACAATCGTGTGGTATGTTTCAGCCCATTGTTGCAGCTACTGTGTCAATCCATCTCATTGAGGGTTTCCTTCTTTTTTGCTGAGCCCTATCAATAAAGCAGGTGAGGAATAGAGAATCAACTAGTGTCCTGGGTCAGGGTCAACAAGTTGGGTTCTAGAAAGCCTATAGCCAAAACCAAACCCATTGCTGTTGAGTCGATTCTGACTCATAGTGACCCTGTAGGACAGAGTAGAACTGCCCTATAGGGTTTCCAAGGAGTGCCTGGTGGATTTGAACTGCCACCGTTTTGGTTAGCAGCCAAACTCTTAACCACTGTGCCACCAGGGTTTCCTAGAAGGCCTATAGTATGCAGCAATTAGGAGTTTGAAGAGCCTGGAAACTGATGAGTTTCTGGCTGAAATTTGGGAGCCATTGTCAGCAGGTATGGAACAAAATTCTTTAGACAATGAGAGCTACATAAGTACTCCTTGTCTAGGGTTGGCATGGAGGTAGAGTATGGTAGAACTGGACAGTTACTAATACCTTATTATTTTGTAAAGTAAATATTAGCAAACTCCTATTCATTCTGCATATGCTTAATAAAAGGGAACTGCTAGTCACAGTTAGCCCTGGTCACCCCTCTCCTGTGTGAAATGTGCCTTTTGGGAAATAAAATTACGCTTTCATTCTTGTTTACTTTCTTCATAGTAGGTTTGAATCAACTTTCCAAAACCTTTCCCATCTACTAGGCTATTGACAGTAAGCAACAGTAAAAGAGAGAAAGCAGGCCAGGACATGGGGTCTTTTCACTAATTTCTTGCCCTCATTAGTCATTCTGAATCTTCTGTATTCATTTTTCATGGCTCATTTTTCACCATTTACATCTCGCTGAGTCCAAGTGTCTCTCCATTGAAATATGTTTGTGCCTTATTACCCTGTACTAAACAGAAGGCTAAAGGGCTAATTTGTTAAAGAAGTGGATGAAATACAATGTTAACTACAGATATTAATTCTCTTCTTCACTCCTTGTTAATAAAAGCAATATATAATTTTAGAGGGAGGAAAAGACCATGAGCTATCCACTTTTCACCATATCACGCACACACTCAATTAGCCAGAGGGGTAAAGTGTATGTTAGTAGGCAGCCTGGGAGTTTGCTGGAGCAATTACTGGGCCTCTTCATCTATAAGTAATAGGTTAAATAACTTCCTCTTCTTCCTCACTTGACTGAAACAGCCAATCAAATTCAAAGAATACATAGCATCATTGACCTTTCCAAAAATAGACTGACAGACCAGTGTGTGTTTGTTTTTGGTTATTAAGAACTCTAGTCTTTTTACAGGTTTACCAAGCTTTTGGTTTTTTGGAGTGGGGAGGGGGAGTAGATTTTGGTAATAACCAAGGAGCTGTGGCCTGTGTACCATGTAAAAAAAAGCTGTGTGCTGTTTTTCTATATTAAACTGTCTTTTCTCTCTCTCTCTCTTTTTTTTTTGGAAGGTTTAACTCTAAGGAAAGAAATCCTAGTATGCAACATAACTGCAGAAGTAAACAAGTTGCCAGATTTTGGAGATGAATTTGAATTTCATATTCTTTGGTCCTAATACCACATAATGATTGTTTTTACCCCAAAATACCATATGGCTAATGTGGACCCAATCTCCTCAACATTTGTTTGCTGCCTTACGCACACATTTTCATTTATATTTTCGTTTTTTATATATATGGAGTTCCAAGTGGGCTGCCGAGAGAGATGATATTTGAGGAAGCTGGAGCCCACTCAAGGAGGATGCGAAGTCGGCCTAGGTGTGACATGGTGATCTAAACCTCGGTGCGCGTGAAGAACAGCCTTTGGTTTGCGTCTTTAGTTGTCCAGGAAAGACCATTGTTAATTTTGTTTAATAGCTCTTCTGTTGTGTTTAGGTGGATTTTTAATATTAAGGGAAGGAAAAAAATCAAGAACAGCTTTAGCCAAACTCTTCAGATTTGGCTCTATCAGGAGTTTCATCTCCCTTTTGTAGCCTCAACTAATCTTCTGCAGATTCTTGCCAGATATTTCTTAAGCCTTGAGACTTCGTATAAAGATGCTGGCAAGAAACTGCAGCGCATCAGCAGGAACAGGCTGCAAAACGAAGACAAAGCCTCTGGCAAGACACTGGAGGATTCATAAGGGCCAGGCCACAAAATGGAGATGAAGCCCCATGGTGAAAGATCACTGTGGTCGGAGTCTGGATGCAGAGATGGGATGTTCCTCCATTTGGGGAGTCATGTGGGGTGAGCCACTGGGCCCAGCTGACTCTTGGGAGCAACATGTCAAGGGCATCCTTTGCTGCGAAGAGGAAATTAAAGGCTTTTAGAACTGGGAGTGCCCAGAGGTCCCAGAACAATCTCTGGATTAATTCACACCTCCACTCTGATAAGGGCTGTGAGACCAGCTGGAAAAACGCTACTAGGTCAGATACTGAAAATAAATCCTAGAGAAAGATTTGATTAAGTACTACTTTATAGAGTAAAATTTATGACCAGGGTGTTACGTGCGTTCCTAATACTGGACTATTTTAGACTTGCTCAGTTAGCACTCCTCAACCTCGAACCCCCTCTTTCCCTCCTTATCACCTTCCTACCCCAACTCAGCTATCCCACACCATTCCCTCTGGCCTATCCCCTCCTCCCTTCCTGCTCCTCTTTTCTGTCCCTTCCCTTTTCTTTTCTTTCCTCGCTTCCACCTTCCCTGGCCCTTCTCCTTACTCTTCCTCCTTTTTAAAATATAACTGCCCTCTCAATAGCATTATCAAGGACTGCTTCTATGCTCACAACATTGAGTAAGATGTTCCCCCAAAGGGTGGAAACATCTAATGTAATTCCAGCATCTAGTTGCTTCAGAAACAGCTGCGTAAATGGAGTTTGTTAAAGCTGGACTTAGTAATGTTGCTCTAGTTTATGTGATGGGAACATTTTAATTGGGGTTTTTGTTAATTCAATACATGGAATTTATTTAACAAGTCCGTAACATATCTTTAAGTAAGCCAGAACTATTGAACCTATGAATACAAATAATCGGAAGAAATTCTCATCCTGTTTAAGCCTTAACCAAAAAAAGAAAAGAAAAAGAAAGAAAGAAGACTTAAGTATAGTAAAAATCTTCAACAGGTAATAGTGTAATATACAGCCTGCAGAGTATTGCCACAACACAAGTATATGCTTTGACTGGCTCAAACACAGAGAAAACTCCTCTCTTTTTTTTTCCCATAGTTGATTATGACAAAGTACCAGCATGTCTTTCTACCTTAACGTCACCTGTGTCCTTCCCCACCTCCACAGAAAGAATACATTCTTTTTGATGAATCACTATGGGACACATCCTATCTCCTGTATAGGGTCAGTGATGTGCCAAAATTAACACATACCAAAGTTAGGAAAGCCAAAATGAAGTGTCAGAGTGAGCTAAGGTGACAGATGGCATTTTGACCTTTCTAATAAATTCATTTAATTTTCTCCTTTTAAGTCTCAGTGAATATGTTCTACTCAGGCTGCTTTGTGTTTTAGGATCTGTGTTTCCCGTTTCAAAACATTTATGATTTCGTAAGAGAAGGACTCACTTTTAAAGGATGCTGAGAAATAATTTTGAGCTTTTTCAGTGGTTAAAACTCAATTGACAACTTCAGTATATTTCATTTGCTTTAAAGGCTTTTCACTTTAGATCCCTCATATATCACCTATTTTATCACATTTATCAGCGTGCAACAAACAAATCAGTAATTTTAGAAAGAGCCTCATACATGAATATTGACTAATTCCTGCAATTTTTTTTTTATTTGTGTGTATGTGTGACCTTGGGTGTGGAGAGTTGAGTTCATTGTACTCATTAGTTAATAGCACATTATCATCACCAACCTGTGCAAGACCCTGAGCCTATTATCTTTTTTTTTTTTTTTTAATACTTCTTCATCACCCATCTCTACTCTATACCCATTAATAATGTTCCTGGTTGCTTATATACCCTTAAACATATACTAGCCAAAAGATTGGCAATTCGAGCCCACCCAGAGGCACTTTGGAAGACAGGCCTGGAGATCTGCTTCTGATTGGTCACAACCTTGAAAACCCTGTGGAGCAGTTCTACTCTGCACACATGGGGGCACCACGACTTGGAATTGACAGCAACTAACAACAAAACAACTATATATATAGATGGTGTTGTGTGGTAATTTTACGTAAGTGATGCTTTTAACTTGCATAATTTCCTAAGGCTCTCATTCTGTTTCTTACATTCACTTGGTTTATACTCCGAAGTTCTTTCCTTTTACGTCTAGGTTGTTGAACTTGATTGCCACATGAGGATCCACAGTGGGCATCTACCACATTTTTCTTTTTATTCCCTTTAGCTTGCTGTGGTGAATATCCATACAGCACTGCCAGACTGCCCTACTGGAAAGGCTGTGCCAGTTTAGTACAGCAGTGCTTGACAATGCTTGTTTTCCCACATCTATGCCAAGACTTAGTATTATCCGAATTTATAATTTTTGCTAAACCTTATGATATCTTGCTTTAATTTATATTTCTCTGATTACTGATTATTTACCTTTAGTCTTTTAAGTTTCTTATGTAAACTGCCTGTTTATATTATTTGCCCAGTTTTACATTTTGTTATCTTTTTATTGTTAATTTGCAGGAATTCCTTATATATTCTAGATATTAATCCCTTATATTGGTCTTTTCCCATTATCTTCTCCCTATAAGTTACCTACCTGTTAATTTTGTCTATAATGTCCATCTTTGAACAGAAATTATTAATATTTATGCTACTTAAATTTTAGTTACTTTCTGGGAAAAAAAATTTTTTTTTGTATTTGCACTGAACTAAAGGTTGGTTGGAAACCATGGTGGCGTAGCGGTGAAATGCTACGGCTGCTAACCAAAGGGTCAGCAGTTCAAATCCACCAGGCGCTCGTTGGAAACTCTATGGGGCAGTTCTACTCTGTCCTGTAGGGTTGCTATGAGTCAGAATCGACTCGACGGCACTGGATTTGGTTTTTTTTTTGAAAGGTTGATAGCAAAAGGTATGAAAATTATGATGTATAGGCCAAGATCTTAGAGATTTGAGAACCAGCCTGATCTCTGAAACAGAAGCAGTGTACCGAAGGCCTTTCCTAGAAACTTTCAGGGGAAGCGTAAGTGCAGTGGGCTCAGCAGTTGTCCACAGTGCGCGCCAGGGCTTGAGCCGTCTGTTGGGATTGTACTGGCTCTTTGGAGTATCTTTCTTCATCATTCTGAGAAGCAGGGTCATTTCAAATGCCTGAATAAATGCAGAGAGATCAGTCATTAAATTCTAACTCAGTCTGGATTTTCACTCAGTGGGAAATTGTTAAATATAAAGATCTTGTATTGCCATGTAACAATAGTAGCAGCCTAATTTATTTTACACTTACACAAGCCTTTACTGAGTGCTTACTATGTGTCAGGCATGTTCTGAGAGCTGTACATCTGTTATTTCATTCAGTCTATACAATAACCTAATGAGGTCATTATGACAGAGGTAATGTTGTACATTCACCAAATCCCATTTCGTATTCCTCCATTTTGAGCCCACAGAAAACTACACCTCCCAGCCCCGCTATAGTCAGCCTGGGCCACAGGACTACTTGCTGGTGACACACCAGCAGAGTTGGCACCCCTGATAAAAGCCTCTTTGAGATTCTCCAGTCACTCTTTTCTTCTGTCAACCTGGGTCACTGAGTCACTGAATTGAAGACAGCTCTCCAGGATGGTCATTTGTGCCTGCAGCAGACTTTCCATGAGCAAAATATAAACCTTTGCTGTCACAAGATACAAACATTGTGAGGTTGATTTATTGCTGCAGCATGGCCTAACCTATTCCTAACTAACAAAGTAAGTGCCATTATTATCCTCCTACTTCATAGATAAGAAGCTTGGTGGCACAGTGGTTGAAGTGCTCAGCTGCCAACCAGAAGGTCAGTGGTTCGAACCCATCAACCGTTCCATGGGAGAAAGATATGACAGTCTGCTTCCATAAATATTTACAGCCTTGAAAACCACAAGGGGCAGTTCTACTCTGTCGTATAGGGCCACTATAAGTCGGAACCGACTTGACGGCAGTGGGTTTGGTTTTCGGTTACTTTATAGATGAAGCAGCCAAGGCACAGAGAGGTTAACTTGCCAAAGTTCCTCCCATAATAAGTCTGACACCACAGCCCCAGGGGAAAGGTCATCTTTTTATCCTCCAGAGGAGGCACCTTTTTATAATTGGCATGAAGATTCCTTAAATGCCAGCAGCAGCCCTCATTAAGTAGCAAAGCCAGGATTTGACTCTAGTCAGACCTGACGGCAAACCCTGTGTGATTACCTCTTTACCACTATTTGCTGCTATTACAACTACCCCTATTACTGCTACTACAGTGAAAAACCAAAAACAAAAAAGAAACCCGTTGCCATCGAGTCAATTCTGACTCATAACAACCCTATAGGACAGAGTAGAACTGCCCTATAGAGTTTCCAAGGAGCGCCTGGCGGATTCGAACTGCCGACCTTTTGATTAGCAGCCACGAAGGGGTGGGGAAGTAGCCAACACTCCTTGAGTGCTTGCTATGTGTTGTTTCACAAATGGAACAAAGAGAGGGAATACATTTTTCCTGAGACGTACATTTTTCCTGAGAGAGAAAAAGGGAAGGGTTAAAGACCTGTCTGTGAGAGTGGGATCACCGCAGCAGTTTGCTGTGCTGTGTTAGAAAGATACCCGAGGGCAGGTAGTTAGTTCCTCTTACTGCTCCCTAGAATTAATGCCCATCCAAACAGCCTGGTTGCAGAGAACAGACATAGGGTGGGACAGAGTGATCGCCGCTCAAGATGTTGTGTCTACAACCGGCCACTTATATTAATAGAACATTTCCTAACTGGGTGTTACTATTTTAAAAATACTAAATTTTTTAGCTTAGTTTATAAGTACTTTAGGATATTAGTTTTGAAACCTTTTTTTTTGTTTTGTTTTTTTTTTAAGCAGAATCTCTTCCTGCCATTTTCCAGCCCAAATTTGCACAATGTAGAATTACAACCTGTCAGAGCCCTACATGTTCAGCCTCTCTCACATTCAGAGGGGCCCCCCTGAGGTATACCTTCTGGGCAAATTCTTTCTGTACTGTATCTTTCCTTCAATTTGTGTTTCTTTTTTTTTTTCATTCTCTCACATATCTGCTTGCGTGGTCACCCTTCTCAGCCGTTTTTCAGATCATTATGTAAGTTCCTAAACAGTTATATCCTCTAGATGTTTGCATAGGATTTGGACAGACCTACCCAGGTGAGCAGGGGCTGTGGAGCTGACTGGTGGGGTGATGAAATAGCAGCCGCTAAGAAAGCACATCTGGCTGCGTCGATCCCGCCAATTTCTGATGAACTCATTGTAGATTTCATCCCTCTTTCTTTGTGCCTCAATACCCTTTCTCTTCATGGGAGACCTCCAGCATGGGTCAGGTGGTTCCAGTCACAACTCTGCCTTTACCAGCTCTGTGCTGTCAGGCAAGTCTTTTAATGTGTCTGGGCCTCAGTGTCAATGAGAGGTACAGTGAGATGGCTAAATTAGGCCTGAGGACCCCTAACAAGTCATTTGTGATAATAAGTTTTGATAATTTGTGGCCAGCTCATTTGGTCCCAGTTGCTGTCACATCTCATTCTCACAGCTGAGAAATCCTTTACTGACTAAATGTGGGCAAGCAGGATATAGGTGTACATAGAAGGAAGTCAACAGCTCCCTCTCACCTCCTGATTCTTCCTTAGAGTGGAGGTGGAAATTTGGGGTAATGATTTCCTTGTTTATTCTGAGGCAATGTTGTTTTCTATAGTAGCCGCATTGGGTGGAGAAGGTTATGATTACTTATTACTAATCGGCTAGGATTGGCGTCCCACAAATTACGGGTGGGGACTTTGCCAATAATAGAAACTTTGGACTTTAACCTGACTTTCAGGTTCCCTGTAAAAGGTGTGCTCTGGGGAAAAAGGGTTACCTTGATAAGGAACAGTAATAATTTTTAAGTTTCTAGACTCTGAGTTATAAGCATTGCCAAATGAGAGAGGGGAGGAAAATCCTGCTAGATTAGTAGAATATGATGTATACATTATAATTGTGCTGTTATTGTTGTAACATTACTCATTCATTCATTTATTTAGTATTCATCTACTGAACACCCATATGTCAGACACTTGTCAGGCAGTCACTGAGGGTTTTATATTATAAAAGTACTGAACACTTTTTTTTCCTCGGACATTTGCCATACAGTTAGGGTTTCTTATCATAAGTAGGTAGTGATTTTGTTGATCATGCTACATAATCCAGTCCTAAGGATTAGGTTATAGACATGGTTACATGATATGGAGATCCTACCATGATTTTCCTTTTGGGAAATAAAAGTTATTTTCTAAACTAACTAATCTTAAACTCTAGGGCTAGATAATCTGTGTTTTAGAAGTAATCGATACAGAGTGACATTTAAAAGAAAGCAAACATCTAGGTATAATTAGGTACCTTACTCACATACCCTTAACTGTTCTAATTGTTAACCCTGGGATTCTACTTCTATACTATCTACAAGAGGAACTCTCCTTTCTTTTCTTGCTCTTGCTTCCTTAAATGTAGAAATCCCTGGGTTTGGACGTGACTCCCTGGCTCTATGGCTTCCCATAACATCCTTCTATCTATCCAACACTCAGCCTCTTGGAAAAGATCAGCCTGCAGGGGAAGTAGGGGTAGAGGAGAGCCTCTCCTCCCTGGTTCTCTCTGTGCTTTCCTGTCTTTTGTTAATTTATAAGGTATCACGTACCTATTATGTACCCAGAATGAAGCCAAGTCCAGAAGCTACAAAGATAAATAATAAAAACATGTTCCCACTCTTGAGCTGCTCACAGTCTAGCGAAGGAGAACAACTTGTGAAGTATAAATTATGCTATTCCTTAAAAAAGTACTGTGTTCATTTAAAAAAACAGAAAACCACAAATACTGGAGAGGCTGCAGGGAGATTGGAACTCTCATACACTGCTGGTAAGAATGTAAAATGGCACAACCACTATGGAAAACAATATGGTGCTTCCTCACAAAGCTAGAAATAGAAATACTGTACGATCCAGCAATCCCACACCTAGGTATATAGCCTAGGGAAACAAGAGCAATCACATGAGTAGACCTATATGCACACCGATATTCATTGTAGCATTATTTACAATAGCAAAAAAATGGAAACAGCCTAATTGCCTGTCAACAGATGAATGGATAAACAAACTGTGGTACATACACACAATGGAATACCACGCAACGTTAAAGAATAATGACAGTTCCTCAAAACATCTCACAACTTGGATGAACCTGGAAGACATTATGCTGAGTGAAATAAGTCAATCACAAGAGGACAAATATTGTAGGAGACCACTGTTATAAAAAGTCAAGAAAAGGTTTTCACACAAACAGAAACATTCTTTGATGGTTACCAGGGATGGGAGCAAGGGGAGGGGAGGAAGGGGAGAAAGGAAAACTACTATCTAGTTGGTAGATGTGTACTAACTTTGGTGAAGGGAGAGATGATACACAATATGGTGGAAATCATAACAACATAATCAAGGTAAAGAAGACACTGAAATGTACGCAAGAGTAAAAGACAACGGTGGTAAATACTAATACATATACAATCCTGCAACAACAGTAATAACAAGGTATGAGTGGACATATAGGTAGATACGTAAGCTGAACGGGTGGGAGGGCATATGGAGGTACACCCATGTACATATATATGTGTACATGCTGCAAATATATCCGTGTATAAATAGTGCCCATAGGGGACACAGTCATGAAAACTTCTTAGCCATAACCATATACTCCTGGGACTGAGAAACTGGGCTTGAGGGCTAGAAACCACAGTCTCAGGGGACAATCTAGGCCAACTGGCATATCATAATCCATGTAGGCAATGTTCTACATCCTACCTTGGTAAGTAGCAACTGAGATCTTAAAAGCTGGCGAGTGGCCATCTAAGATACAGCAATTGGTCTCTTCCCATTTGGAGCAAAAAAGAGTGAAGAAAACTAAAGACTCTAGGAAACAGTTAATCTAAAGGACTGATGGACCACGTGAGCCACAGCTCACTAGCCTAAGATCAGAAGAACTAGATGGCGCCCGGCTATCACTACTGACCGCTCTGACCAGGACCACGGTAGTAAGTCATGGACAGAGTGGGAGAGACATATAGAATAAAATCTGAACTGATAAATAAGACTGGACTTACTGGTCTGATAGCAACTGGTGGAACCCCTGACTGTGGCCCTTAAAAAAACACCCTTCAAACTTGGAACTAAAATCACTCCCGAAGATCACATTATAGCCATACAATAGACAGGCCTATAAAATGAACAGTAACACTAGTGAGGAATGTACACCTCAGAGCAATCAACTATATAAGACCTAAAGGGCCGCATTTACCCAAAAGCAAAGTTCAGAAGGACTGCAGGGACAGGAAAGCTCGGCATATGGACACAGGGGACCCAGGAAGGAATGGGAGAAAGTGCTGACACATTCAGGGGTTTGCAACCAATGTCACAAAACAAGCTGTGTATAAATCATTGAACAGGAAATGAATTTGATCTGTAAACTTTCACCTAAACAACAATAAAATGTTCAAAAAAAAAAAAGTACTGTGTTCAGATATGAACAAAGTGTCCTAGAAGAACAAAATCAAACCTGTTGCCGTCGAATCTATTCCATAGCTTTGGAAACCCTATGGGGCAGTTCTACTCTGTCTTATAGGGTCACCGTGAGTCGGAATCAACTTGACTCAACGGCAAAGGGACAGCGTGAATCTTTAGGGAAGCAGATTGCCACATCTTTCTCCTTTAGAGGGGCTGGTGAGTTTGAACCACTGATCTTTTAGTTAGCAGCTGAGCACTTAACTGCTGTGCCACCAGGACTCCTTGGAAGAACAGAAGAGAGTACTAATAACTTCCTGAGGGGCTAGAGGTGAGGTATGGTGATGGTTGAGCTAGATATTGAAGAAGCCCTTGGAATTTGCCAGGTGGTAAAAGGTGATAGCAAGAGATAGTATTCCACCTTCATAGCTCAAAAAAGAGAAAGATGCCATAAACATGTACTCTAGTGACTTTTTTTTTCAATGAAAAAAGAATCATTTCCTGTGTTTCCCATTAAGAGAGAGAGTTTTGAAATGCAAGAGAAAGAGAAAGTAAGGGCAAGTAAACCTCCCAAGTACCAACAGGAGCTCCTGGGTGAGGTGTTCGATGAAGCTGAAGTACAGTAGCAAAGCTTAGTTATTAAAATACTTTTTGACCAGTCCCTTAGAAATGAGAACTCTAAATAATAACAATAAAGTACTTCCTCAGAGCAGATTTCTTGAAATGATTGTATTTCTTCTAAACAAAACATTTTGAACTTTTAACAGAGATTTTGGAACGTAAATATAAAGTGATTTTATCTCCATGTTTACTTTTAATTGCTTGTACAAATGAAGGACAGTGGTAAAGACAATTCAAATACTTTGAATCTGGTTTCGGAATGAGTCTATATGATTTGGGTCTCCAAATTTATCATGGTACTTTTCTTGGACTGATACTGAAATGAGTTTGCATTCTCTGAGCAACTGGTTGTCGAAAGAGAAATAAACCTTTAGGAGGGACACAGAATTTCATCCTAATGCCATCTGAATTTCTGGTTGGTCATTGAAAATAAAAGGAGTCAGGCTGGTTTTGGAAACTCCAAGAGATCAACTGTTGTCTTTATGTCAAGTTAGGTTGGGATTTAAAACTAATTTTTATTTAAAAAGTTTTCAAACATGGAGAAAACAGTATAATGGACCTCAGATAGCCATCCCCCATATTTAATAACATTTTGCCATAATTTATCTGTCCTTCCTTCCTTTCTTCTTCCTTCATTTTTTTTTTTTTTTGAAGAGGGCTTATAGTATACTAGAACCTGTCATAGACAATGTCATTTCACTTTATGTAATTCCATATGTATCTTTAAAAAAATAAAGAAAAAAATTTATAATGACACCATTATTACAATTACCAATAATTCTTTAATGTCATCTAAATTCAGCCCACATTCAGATTTCCTCATTTATCTCAAATCTGTCTTTTTATAGTTGGTTTGTTCAAATCAGGATCCAAACAAGGTCCACAGCCTTTGGTTGTTATTTTTCGTGACTCTTAATTTAGAAGAGTCCTCACTACCTTGATTTTTTTTCGCATAAATTGACTTGTTGAAGAAACCAGGTCAGTTGTCCTATGGAACATCTGATATTCTGGAAGTTTCTGCATTCTTCCTCATAGTGATACTTAACTTATTCCTCTATCCTCTGTATTTCCTATAAATTGGAATAGCTTAAGATTTTTAAAAAGCAGTTTGCCTGTGTTTTTAGAAAATGTAAGAAGTCCACAAATTTCATTTCATCCTTGTGATTTCTTTATGTTCATTCATTCATTCATTCATCCTTCCATCCATTCATTCGTACAACAAGCATTTGAGTGCCTTTTTGTGTCAGGAGGAAAACCTGGTGGCGTAGTGGTTAAGAGCTACAGCTGCTAACCAAAAGGTTGGCAGTTCGAATCTACCAGGTGCTCCTTGGAAACTCTATGGGGGCAGTTCTACTCTGCCCTGTAGGGTCGCTCTGAGTCCGAATCTGCTTGACAGCAACAGGTTTGGTTTGGTTTATGTGTCAGGCACCCTTCTAGATGCTGGATTTGTTGGGTTGTGCTTTGTTTTCCTAGCACATCTTCTGTTCTAGTAAAACTGAACATTTATTTTTTAATTTATTTTTTTGTGTAGGTAATACTTTCTCATGGTTCAAGACTTTAAAACTTATGAGAGATTCAGTGAAGTCTCCCTTTCACCCCGATCCCATCAGACCAAATTCCAGATAATTACATTTTTAGTTTCTTGTGTCCTTCGGAAATTTCTTTATGCATTTGCAAGCTAATATGAGCATGTGTTCTAAAATTATCGTATTTCTAGTTCATCTTTAGCATCTCTGTTAAAAGTGGTTTGCAAGGCCAGGGTCCATTGATAAGTACACGCTCTTTTTATCCTTGAAACTGACTAAGCCATCCTTATCACTTTTAACTTGAGCTGCAGCCCAAGAGGCCTTCCAAAAGGTGCTAGGTAATTACTAAAGCTTTTGTATGAAGATGTCTGGGAACCTAGGAAGAAACTGAACACCTTAAAAGAAGCTACTAAGCACTTGGTGGATGCTGTGTTGAAGCTTTTCTTGATCCACAGAGGTAGTTAGCGTGACGAATAGAGGTATTTACCTGCCTTTTCTGAGATATATGGAGCCCTGGCGGCGAAGCGGTTAAGAGCTTGGCTGCTAACCAGAAGGTTAGCAGTTTGAATCCACTAGCTGCTCCTGGAAACCCTGTGGGGTAGTTCTACTCTGTCCTGTAGGGTTGCTGTGAGTTGGAATCAACTCCACGGCAACAGGTTTGGTTTTGGGTTTTTTTCTGAGATACACAAGCAGATTGTCAAAAAAGAAAATTAAGTTAGTTTCAGTAATTTGATATATTAGCATCACAGAGCATTTAATGAGACCAAGTCTAAAAAGCTGTACATGTTGAGAAGTATGTTAGTAAGGAATATAGCTAATTTTTCGCCAAGTCGTGCCTCATCAACTTCTACTGTTTACTTAAATTTTATTTTCCTGAAATATATTTATATCCCATCTCTGTCCTTAAAAAAGAATTTGAAGTGACTTAAATAATGTGCATATTATAGAGTCAAAAAATAGGAATAGACAAGGGATATCAGAATTAAAATGCATTTTTCATTTATTTGTATTTCTCATGTAAGCACTTTTATAAAGTTCCTCATTCCTCCCTTCTGTCCTTCTTTCCTTCTTTTCCTCCTCCTTTCTTCCCTCCCACCCTTCTTCACTTCTTTCTTTTCTTCCTGTCTTCTTTCTTTTCTACATCGGAACCCATGTTTGGTTCTACCATTGATTGCTTGACTATAGGCATTTTCCTTTATCTGTGAAGAGAAACAGGGAAGATACATTTACTCATTCTCTTTATACTTAAAGTAAATATTTACTTTTATTATTTTTTTCCAAAAATACTCTGGAAATGGATAATATCTACTCCCAGATCTTTAACTTATTGTAAAGAAAATTCTTTCTATTTTATAATAATTATACACTCACAGGAAGTTGGCAAATAGTAAAAAGAGTCCCATGCATCTTTCATCCAGCTTCCCCCAATGGTGACATCTTACAAACATGTAGTACAATATCAAAATCAGGAAATTAACACTGGTACGTTACTGTTCACTAGACTGCAGACCTTATTCAGTTTTTGCCATCTTTTTAACCTGCATTCATTTTTGTATATGTGTGTGTTCTATGCAGTTTTATCCCATGTATAGATTCATGTAACCACCGTCAGGATTATGATACAGAACTGCTCTATCACTGCAAGAGAACTCCTTCGTGCTCCCTCTTTATGTTTGTACTATACCTAGATGTTTTACTTATTTATTTATTGGGGACGGGGGAGAACAAGTATAAATGGTATTGTGTTTTTAATTTCGGTTTCTGTACGTTCGTTGCTAGCATATGGGAATGTGATTGATTTTTGTGTGTTGCTCGTATATCCTGCAACCTTGTTGAACTCATGTACTAGTTCTGTGAGCTTTCTTGTACATTCCTTGGGATTTCTACATAGACAGTCATGTCATTTGCAAATACCAAACCAAACCAGTTGCCATTGGGCTGATTCTGACTCACGGTGACCCCATATGCTTCACAGTGCAAGTGTGCTTCATAGGGTTTTCCATGGCTGAGTTTTTGGAAGTAGATTGCCCGGCCTTTCTCCCAAGGCATTTCTGTGTAGACTGAAACCTCCAACTTTTCAGAGAGCAGCCAAGCACTTTAATCATTTGCACCACCTAGGGACTACCGTCTGCAAATAGGGACAGTTTTATTTCTCCTTTTCCAGTCTGTATGCCTTCTATTTTCTTGCCTTATTGCATTGCCTAGGACTTCCAATACTATGTCAAATAAGAATGGTGAGAGCAAACATCTTTGCCTTGTTCTCAATCGCAGGGGCAAAGCATTCATTCATTTTCCATCAAGTATGATGTTTGCTGTAGGTTTTTTGTAGGTACTCTTTATCAGGTTAAGAAAGTTCTCCTCTATTCCTTGTTTGCTGGGAGTTTTTATCGTGAATGGGTGTAATTTGCTTTTAATTCTTCTGTTTGAGGTAATGACTAACACTAACTTTGATTTTAGTTTTAAGAAGACTCTCTTGAGAATAGGGATGCTCTTTGCTGACTAATATAATAAGCGCACTTCTGTATCTCAATGACGGAGTTTGTATTGCTTTCTTGAAATTAGTGTGCCTTGATCTCCCAGTTTTTATTGGCACTAAAACCTAAGCCCAAAGATTTTCCCCTTAAAAGAGGATTTAAAAAGCCTATTTTAATTATTTCTTAATTTCTGAATAACTATTTTAAATAAAATTCCTCTTTCTGTAATTGTGTCGTTTTACGTGACGTTAACATAACCGGATTTGAAAATTTAAAGGACAATAATCCTAAATACAGCAGTGATTTATTTCATTTATCTGGGATTGTTTTATGTTTCCTTTCCCGTTCTGGTTGTTCAGCTCATTTGGATTAGGCTGCTTTTGAGACTGGCTCCCAGAAGTAGGTAGGGTAATGTTTGTAATCTCTTTCTTTTTTAATTCTTCCAGCCCACAAATAGTTATTGAGTACCTACTGTGTACCATACATTGTTTTCATCACTGCATTTGTGAATGCATTTTCTTTTAGAAATAATGTCGTATGTGGAGGTTAGACTCTAGGCCAACCCCACAAAAGCCAGTCATTGGGGATACAACAGGCAACCAGATAGACACATTTCTCTACTCTCTTAGACCATTCTTGCTTGCTTCAGGGCAGCATTTGGCAAGTGAAATCTCTCTTCCAACTGCTGCCTTCCTCAAGCACTCATTGTAGGCTCCGTATTGCCAGTGCTAAAATATGGTAACCTAAAGAAGAAGAAAATTCCAGAAAGCAATTTGGGGTATGAATCCATGTTATCGTTAATTTTAAGTTGATTAGATCCTTGTTGACAGTCTGGCCTTTGCACTTCTTTCCCTCGCTAGCATTGTTGTAATAACTGTTGATTGTCCACTGCCTTCCACAGGGGTGGGTGGAAGCAGGGTGGGCTGCTATAGAGCCCAGTGGTGAGGAGTGTGCCCTTTGGGGTTACAAAAAAACCAAACCCAGTGCTATCGAGTCGATTCCGACTCATAGCGACCCTATAGGATAGAGTAGAACTGCCCCATAGAGTTTCCAAGGAGCGCCTGGTGGATTCGAACTGCTGACCCTTTGGTTAGCAGCCGTAGCACTTAACCACTATGCTGGGTTAGACAGACTTTATTCTAGTGTGACCTTTAGCACTTAATTAGCTATGTGACCTTAGGCAAACTACTTAACTTGTTTAAGCCTCAGTTTCCTCTTCTGTAAAATGGGACTTGAAATTATGCTGTGTTTTTGTGAGGATTAAATGCTTAACGTCTAATAGGCGTTTAGTAAGTGTTAGCTGTTTTTACTACGTTCATATATTTAACAGTAATTTATTAAACTCTCTTACATTCAAAGCACTGTGTTGGGCGTTTGGAATGGCACAGTTATACAAAGTACCTATTCAATCTTTGAAGAATGTGCCATTTAACTTCAAACATCTCTTATGTTTGAATAAATGAATGAAAATGTCCTTTTCTATCACCCAGCCAAGACCAGTCTTCAGCTCTTGCCCTCCCCCTCTTTCTGTTCGTCCCTTCTCTCTCCCTTCCACCTTTGCCTCTCTCCTTCCTACCTCGCTGTTTTTGGCATCTATCAAGCCATTCTGGGTAAACCCCTGCACTGCTTTCTACTCTCATGGGAATTTCCTCATTGCCTTTCTCCCTCCTTTCTCTTCTCAGTTTTTCATAGCTCCTCTAATTATATTTTAGGCAATCGTTCTCTTCAGTGTCCTCCCTTTTCTCAGGAAACTTCAGAACAGCCTCTCCTCATGGTTTACTCTCCTACTTCTGAGCTGCAAAGGACCAGGATCATGATTAAGCCATCTGAGAGACACTTGAATGCAAAATAAATGCAAAAATTAGTAATATTAACCTCTAAAAACCTTGATGGTGCCCAGAATTCCTTAATAGAATCTCCACTATATTTTTCACCTTTATAGAGATAAATTAAAAACTCCAACTTAATTTTTGTTTAATTGCTACATTTCAAAAGAATTCATATGTATTATTTTGTCAACACAAATTTACAGTATTTCTGCCACTTTATGAATTTTTTAAAAAGCTTTTGTGGGTTGGCCTAAGAATTTAACCTCCACATACAGCATCATTTCTAAAGGAAAATGCATTCACCATGACTCTCAAGAACAGGCCAATTTGTGGATGAGTTGAGCACTCTGTATGTTGAGTTCCCATGGAGGATTGCAGTCATTGCAGGTATTTTAGAGAAACCAAACTAGCCTGTAAGTACTGTATCAGCTTCATCCTCCTTGGAAGGAAAACCATCAAATTAGAGTTGCTATGACAACCCTGTTTTCATGCAATACAACAGACCTGTGAATCTCAAGTTAAAATTGATGGAGCACATGTACATGTTAATGACAGAAACCATCATCCCAGATCCATTTCCCCCTTAGCTTCTTTTCTAATTTAATTACCTAACAAGCACTTGTTAAACACTGTTGTGTGGAATGCTTACGTTAGCCCATGAAATAGCCACCATAAAAAGAAAAAACAATGTAAACTCCTCTCATGGAGTTAGAATAAAATCCACTTTACCATCACCTTTCTAGTCTGGCCTCTGCCAACACCTCTGGCCCCTTCTCCTCCCACCCTCCCCTGGTGCCCTCCATTGTGGGCACATTGGCCTCTTTCTGTGTTTCAAACACACCCAGCTCCTTACCATCTCAGGACTTTTATACTTGCTATTCCTAATGCCAGAAAGACTCCTTTCCCCCAGGTGTCTACATGACTCATCCGCTTTGTTGGGTCTTGTTTTAAGTTTTCTTCCTCTTTTTTTCCTCAGAAAGGCTTTCCCTGACTGCCCTAAAGATGCCTCCCACCACCTCCTCACACACACAACCAAGCTCTTTGACATTAGGAATTTTCTTCCTCTCCAGCACTTATCTCTTAAATTATTTTATTGTCATTTTATTATTCTGTCCTTTGTCTCTTATTAGAATGTAAATGCTACAAAAGTAATGACTTTAGAGGGAGCCAACATGGCGCTATAGACAGAAGCACCATGCTATCTCTCCACAACACGGACCCAAAAAAACTAAGTAAAACAGAGACAAATATCAGTCCTAGAACCCTAAGCATCAAATGAAAGGATAAAGCAGCCAGATATCAACCTAGGTAATGAAGTCTCAAGGATAAAACAAAACTAAAAGATTTACAACAGGGAACCAGAAAAGTTAATCTGTAAATGACAACAACGTCAGAACAATAAAAGAGGGAATAAACAGTATAGGTATAGAACTTTCAAATGCAGAGGAAGGCAAGGAGATACCAAATAATAAAAGACTTGTTCAGACTTAGGAAGATAAGGGTAAATTTCAAGTTAACCACAAAGAAACTTAACAAAACTACTCATCAAAATAAAGAAGAAAAGCGTAAAGTCTCACTAAACACAAAATCTACGAAAACAAAGGAAACAACAAAAATATCCACCAACAAAAAGAATTCAGCATAGGAGAGTAAGAGGAACAAAGAAAACGCCAGCACCATGAAAAAAAAAAAAAAGGCACTACAAAATGACAACAATAAACTCCCACCTACCAATAATTACACTGAATGTAAATGGCCTAAGTGCACCCATAAAGAGACAGTGAGTGACAAAATGGATTAAAAAAAAAAAAAACAGGAGCCATCAGTATGCTGTCCACAAGAGAGACCTTAAAAACAAAGGCATAAATTTATTAAAAATCAGAAGGTGGAAAAAAATATAGCTACCAAAAAAGAGCAGGAATGGGAACTCTAATCTTAGATAAAATAGACTTTAAAACAAAATCCACCATAAAAGACAAAGAAGGGCATTATATACTGATTAAAGGGGCAATTCATCAATGACAGGGCTCCAAAATACATAAAACATTAACAGTGCTGAAAAGAGAAATTGACAGTTCCACAATAATAGTAGGAGACTTCAACACACCACTGTCAGTAAGGGACAGAATATCTGGAAAGAAACTCAACAAAGATACAGAAGATCTAAAGGCCACAATCAACAAACTTGACCTCATAGACATATATAGAACACTCCACCCAACAGCTGCAAAGTACACATTCTTTTCCAATGCACGTGGAACGTTCTCCAGAATAGACCACATCTTAGGCCACAAAGCAACCCTCAACAAAATCCAAAATATTGAGATAATACAAAGTATCTTGTCTGATCACAACACCATCCAAGTAAAAATTAACAACAGGAACAGCAAGGAAAAAAAGCCAAACACATGGAAACTGAATAACATCCTGCTTAAAAACCACTGGGTAATAGAAGAAGTCAAAGATGAAATAAAAAATCCCCTAGAATCAAGAATGAAAACGCATGATACCAAAACCTTTGGGACACAGCAAAGGCAGTGCTCAGAGGTCAATTTATAGCAACATTTGCACACATCAAAAAAGAAGAAAGGGACAAAAGCAAAACATTAGCTATACAACCTGAACAAATAGAGAACAGCAAAAGAAGCCCACAGCCACCAGAAGAAAGGAAGTAATCAGAGCAGAAATAAATGAAATAGAGAACATAAAAACAATAGAGTCAACAAAACCAAAAGTTGGTTCTTTGAAAAAATGAACAAAATTGACAAACCATTGGCCAAATTGACAAAAGAAAAACAGAAGAGGATATAAAAAACCCAAATAAGAAATGAAATGGGGGACATTACAACAGACCTAACTGAAATAAAAAGGATCATTACAGAGGGCTATGAAAAACTATACTCTAACAAATTTGAAAACCTAGAGGAAATGGACAAACATCTGGAAACACACTACCTACTCAAACTAACACAAACTGAAGTTGAAAATCTGAACAGACCTATAAAAAGAGAAGAGATTAAAAAGATAATAATGATAATAAAGAATAAAATCCCTGACCAAGCTGGCTTCACTGGAGCATTCTACCAGACATTTAGAGAAGAGCTTACACCAGTACTACATAATCTATTTCAGAACATAGAAAAGGAAGCGATACTTCCAAATTCATCCTATGAAGCTAGCATAACCCTGATACCAAAACCAGGCAAAGATACCACCAAAAAAAAAAATTTACAGACCATTATCTCTCATGAATATAGATGCAAAAATTCTCAAAAAAATTTTAGCCAGTAGAATTCAGCATCCTATCAAAGAAAATAATAAACCACGACCAACTGGGATTCATACCAGGTATGCAAGAATAGTTCAACATAAAAAAATCACTCAACGTAATCCACCACATAAGTAAAAGAATCACATGATCATCTCAATCAATGCAGAAAGGCATTCGACAAAGTCCAACACCCATTCCTGATAAAAACTCTCAACAGCAAGCATCATTCTTAATGGAGAGAGGCTGAAAACATTCCCCTTGAGAACAGGAACAAACTAAGGATGCCCTTTATCACCATATCTGTTTAACATTGTGCTGGAAGTCCTAGCTAGAGCAATAAGACAAGAAAAGGAAATAAAGGGCATCCAAATTGGTAATGAAGAAGTAAAACTGTCCCTATTTCTGAATGATATTATACTATATGTAGGAAACCTGGAAGACTCCAGAAGAAAACTCCTGGAACTAATAGAAAGATTCAGGAGACTAGCAGGATATAAGATAAAAATACAAAAATCATCTGGATTCCTATACACCAATAAAGAAAACGATGAAAAGGAAATCAGGAAAATTATACTATTTACGGTAGCCCTAAATAATAAAATATTTAGGAATAAATCTAACCAGGGATGTAAAAGACCTATACAAAGAAAACTACAAAACACTACTGCAAGGAACTAGAAGAGAACTACATAAATGGAAAAAACATACCCTGCTCAGAGATAGGTAGACTCAACATTATGAAAATGTCAATTCTACCCAAAATAGCCTACAAATACAATGCAATCCTGATCCAAATACCAACAGCAGTTTTTAAACAGATGGAAAAACAAATCATTAACTCTATATGGGAAGGGAAGAGGCCCCAAATAAGTAAAACACTACTGAAGAAGAATAAAGTAGGAGAACTGGCAGTACCTGACCTCAGAACCCACTATACAGCTACAGTAATCAAAACAGCCTGGTACTGGTACAATGACAGATACATTGACCAGTGGAACAGAATTGAGAACCCAGATGTAAATCCATCTACCTGTAGTCACCCAAAGTTCAACAAGGGCCCAAAGTCCATCAAATGTGGGAAAGACAGTCATTTTAACAAATGGCCCTGGCAAAACTGGATGTCCATCTGCAAAAAAATGAAACAGGACCCATACCTCACACCATACACAAAAACTAATTCAAAATGGATCAAAGACCTAAATATAAAGCTAAAAAATATAAAGTTCATAGAAGAAAAAATAAGATCAACACTAGAGACCCTAACACATGGCATTAACAGGATACAAACCATAACCAACAACACACAAACTCCAGAAGATAAACTAGATTACTGGGATCTTCTAAAAATTAAACACATATGCTCATCAAAAGATTTCACCAAAAGGGTAAAAAGAACCTACAGACTGGGAAAAAAATTTGGCTACAGCAAATCAAACAAAGGTCTAATCTCTAAAATCTACAGAAAAATCCAACACCTCAACAACAAAAAGACAAATAATATTCCAGTTAAAAAATGGGCAAAGGATATGGACAGAGTTCACTAAAGAAGACGTTCAAGCACCTAACAGACACATGAGGAAATGGTCGTGATCACTAGCCAATTAGAGAAATGCAAATCAAAACCACAGTGAGTTACCATCTCACCTGACATTACTGGCACAAATCAAAAAAACAGAAAATAACAAATGTTGGAGAGGCTACGAGGATCTTGGGTCTCTTAGGCACTGCTGGTGGGAATGTAAAATGATATAACCATTTTGGAAAACAATATGGCACTTCCTTAGAAAGCTAGAAATAGAAATACCGTATGATCCTGCAGTCCCACTCCTAGGAATACATCCTAGAGAAATAAGAGCCATCACACGAATAGACATATGCACACCCATGTTCATTGCACCATTGTTCACAATAGCAAAAGGATGGAAACAACCTGGATGCCCATCAGCAGATGAATGGATAAACAAACTATGGTACATACATACAATGGAATACTATGCAAGGGTAGAGAACAATGATGAATCTGTGAAACATCACAATATGGATGAATCTGGAGGGCATTATGCTGAGTGAAATAAGTCAATCACAAAAGGACAAATATTGAATGAGATCACTGCTGTAAAAACTCATGAAAAGGTTTACACACAAAAAGAAACAACCTGTGATGGTTACGAGGGGGCGGAGGGGTGGGGATGAAAAAACACTAAACAGACAGTAGATAAGTCGTAACTTTGGTAAAGGGTAAGACAGTACGCAATACTGGGGAAGCCAGCACATCTTGTCCAAGGCAAGGTCGTGGAGCTCCATAGACACATCCAAACTCCCTGAGGGTCCGAATTACTGGACTGAGGGCTACGGGGACCATGGTCTCAGGGAACATCTAGCTCAATTGATATAACAGTTTACAAAGAAAATGTTGTACGTTTTACTTCAGTGAGTAGTGTCTGGGGTCTTAAAAGTTTGAGTGGCCGTCTAAGATACTCGACTGGTCTCAAAAAAAACCAGACACAAGGGAAAGATTAGCCCAAAGGACTAATGAACCACAGGTACTATAGCCTCCACTAGACTGAGTCTAACACAACTAGATGATGCCCAGCTACCACCACTGACTGCTCTGACAAGGATCATAAGAGAAGGTCCCAGACAGAGCTGGAGAAAAATGTAGAAAAAAATTCTAACACACAAAAAAAGACCAGACTTACTGGTCTGACAGAGATTGGAAAAACCCCAAGAGTATGGCACCCAAACACCCTTTTAGCTCAGCAGTGAACTCATTCCTGAGGTTCACCCTTCAGTCAAAGATAGACAGAGCCATAAAACAAAAGGAGACTAAATGGGCACACCAGTCCGGGGGCAAGGCCAAGGAGGCAGGAGGGGACAGGAAAGCTGGTAATAGGAAACCCAAGGTTGAGAAGGGGAGAGTGTTGACATTTCATGGGGTTGGCAACCAATGTCCCAAAATAATATGTGTACTAATTATTTAATCAGAAGCTAGTTTGTTCTGTAAACCATCTAAAGTACAATTAAAAATATATGTGTATATATATAAAACTGTGCGAAAAATAACTGACTACCTGAAAAGAAATGGCTATTTAAAAAAAAAAAAAAAAAACGTAATGACCTTATTTATCTTGTTCTCTGCCATATCTATTAGTATTAGTTGAATGAATGAGTAGTAGAATTGGTTGTCAGGAAAGACTTCATAAATTGGCACTGATTTAATTGTTTAGGAAAGATGATGGATATGGTTGGGTAGAGGGTATTTAATGTGCAAGAAATGATCTATACTAACAAATGATGTGTGGAGGTCAATAATATATTTGTTCAGTAAGAGCATCCTGCTGAACTGTAGAAGAGGGACCACTTGGAGACTGAGGATGAAGGCAGCAGGGGAGGTGGAATTCCAAACATTAAGGAAGTAATTCATGTTTGACCCAGAGAGATACAGGGAATCATTGTAGATTTGAGAAAATAAACAGTGTACCTAAATCAGAAAAAGTAGAAATCTAACATACTTAAGCAATTCTCCATTTGGAGAAACAGGTCTAAAGTTATAGAGTCTCAGGATGGATGGAAGGGAGAAGCAGGGAGAGCCAATTAGACTAGTGACCTAGATTTTAAAAAGAAGCTTGATTTTCTTTCTTAGAAACAACCAAGTACAGAAGTATTAGAGCTCAATGACAGCAGTAAATAATATTAAACACGATGTGTGAGATACTTGCCAAATATCTTACAAGATTATTTAACTTTCACAGTAGCTGTATGAGCTTTATTGTTATTATTCTATTTCACAGATGAGCAAACTGAGGCTTAGGAAAGTTTTAAAAAACTTGCCCCAAGGTCCTTATATTCAGTGGTCAATATGGTTCAAACCCATGTAGCCAGTCCAATTCCAGAGCAAGGGTGCTCAACCACCTCATTTTCCTGGTTCTTTCACACTTGGAGCTAATTTTTAAAAGTTTTTAATTCATGTGACATTATGTATCTCTATTGTTTATACTTTCATGTGGGATGCTGACTTTCCTACTAAAAGTAAATTGATTAATGTTCAGTCTATGGATATTTATTGCTTGCTACTGTGTATTAAGAGTTCCTGAGTGGTGTAAACAGCTAACACACTCTGCTGCTAACCAAAAGGCTGGTGGTTTGAGTCTACCCAGAGGCACCTCAGAAGAGAGTCCTGGTGATCTACTTCTAAATAATCAGGCATTGAGACCCCTATGGGTCACAGTTCTGCCCTGGCACACACGGGGTTGCCATGAGTTGGAACTGACTCAGTGGTATACATATTTTTTCCTGAGCCGTTTGAGAATAAGTTGGGGATATGGTGCTACTTTCTCTCTAAATAGCTCAGAATATACTTCCTAAGAACATGGATATTCTCTTACATATAACCACAGTACAGTTATCAAAATCAGGAAATGTATTGTTGACACAATCCTATTATCTAATCCACAGTTCATATTCTAATTAGTCAATTGTTCCAGTAATATCCCTTTTAGCTCTTCTTTACCTGCCTTAAGGTCCAATCCAGAATCACACAGTGCCCTTAGTTGTCATGTCTCTCTATTTTTCTTTCATCAACAACAGTTCTTCAGCCTTAATCTTTCTTGACCTTGACATCTTTGCAGAGTACAGGCCAGTTATTTTGTTCCTCAGTTTGGGTTCATTTGATGCTGCCTCACAGTTAGGTTCAGGTTATGCTTTTTTGGCAGCGATGTTTCTTCATTTTAAAGTTACTAATTTTCTCCTTGTAATTAATAAGAAATTTGTGGGAGATACTTTAAGACTACATAATTATCATCAAACTTTTATCACTAGTTTTAACACCCATTAATTATTTGCTAACTCCATCTCTTCTACATTTATTAGTTGGCTTTCTACTGTAGAGTTTTCTTCATTTATTTATCTTGAATACTGTATTAGATTTCTGTTGCTGCAGTAACAAATTACTATAAATTTAACATCTTTTTTTTTTACTGTATTTTAAGTGAAAGTTTACAATTCAAGTGACTCTCATGTAAAAAACTTATACACACACCTTGCTACATATAAATTTAGCATCTTAAAACAATATAAATTTGTTGTCCTACAGTTCTATAGAAGTCCAGTATGCGCTAAAATTAAGGTGTTCAGCAAGGCCATGTTCCTTTCTGGAGACTCTCATGGAGAATGCATTTATTTGTTCATTCAGGTTGTTGGCAGAATTCAGTTCCTTGTTGTCTTAGACTGGGTTCTCTAGAGAAGCAAAACCAATAAAGTGTATAAATACATATAGAGAGAGATTTATATTGAGGAAATGGTTCATGAAGTTGTAGAGGCTAGAATGTCCAAGTCTGTGGGTCAGGCCACAGGCTTCTCCTAATTCACATAGCCACAGGGGATGACGAACCAAAGATTGGCAGGTCAGTCAGCAGGGCTCTGGCTCACAGGCTGCAAAGACTGATGAATCCCAAGACCAGCAGGCAAGACGGCAGGTAAGCTGCTAGCTCAAGTCCCAAGAACCAGAGGTCAGATGAACAGGAGCCAGCTGCAGGATCCAGAGCAAGCATAAGTCTCTGAGACTTGCCAGAAAAAAAAAAAGCCAGAAGGTCCACCAATATTATAGGATTCGGGCCATACCCCCAAGGTAACTCCCTTTCAACTGATTGGCTGCTCACAGCAGATCCCATCATGGAGATGATCACATTTTATCGTATCTCATGATGCAGGTGATCACATCATTATATGACTGCCAAACTACATCATAACTGCCAAACCACTAAAAATCATGGCCCAGCCAAGGTGACAACAGCCTTAACCACCACACTTGTAGTTGTATGACTGAAGTCTGTGTCCTCACTGGCAATCAGGTGAGGGCCATTCCCAGCTTTTAGAGGCTGCCCACACACTTTAGTTCATGGCCCCCTTCCTCCATCTTTAAAAGCAGCAATGACAGGCCTAGTTTCTCTCACACTTTGATTTTTTCCTGCCTCTTTCATCCTCACATCTCTCTGACCCACTCTTCCATTTTTCTCTTCTACTTTTAAGGACTCATATGATTAGATTGACCTTACCTGGATAATTTCCTCACCGCAAGGTCTTCAACTTTTATTGCAACTGTAAAGTCCCTTTTCCCATGTAAAGTAATATACAGATTCCAGAGATTAGGGCACAGGCATCTTTGGAGGGGCATTATTCTGCCTATCACAAGTGCCTCCGCTTGTTCAAGACTTCTGCCAGGAGCTTTTTTTTTTTACTGTGCTTTAAGTGAAAGTTTACAAGTTGAGCCACTCTCTCATACAAAAATCCGTATACACCTTGTATATACTCCTAGTTGCTCTCCCCCTAATGAGACAGCACATTCCTTCTCTCCACCCTGAATTCCGGTGTCCGTTCAGCCAACTTTTGTCTTCCTCTGCCTTCTCATCTCCCCTCCAGATAGGAGCTGCCCACATAGTCTCATGTCTGCTTGAGCCAAGAAGCTCACTCCTCACCAGAATCATTTTCTATCCCATTGTCCAGTCCAATCCCTGCCTGAAGAGTTGGCTTTGGGAATGGTTCCTGTCCGGGGTCTTTCTAGCCTCAATCAGACCATTAAGTCTGGTCTTTTTACGAGAATTTGAGGTCTGCATCCCACTGCTCTCCTGCTCCATCAGGGATTCTTTGTTGTGTTCTCTGTCAGGGTAGTCATTAGTTGTAGCTGGGCACCATCCAGTTCCTCTGGTCCCAGGCTGATATAATCTCTGATTTCTGTGGCCCCTTCTGTCTCTTGGGCTCATAATTACTTTGTGTCTTTGGTGTTCTTCATTCTCCTTTGCTCCAGGTGGGTTGAGACCAACTGATGCATCTTAGATGGCTGCTTGCTAGCATTTAAGATCCCAAATGCCACTCACCAAAGTGGGATGCAGAATGTTTTCTTATAGATTTTATGATGCCAGTTGACCTAGATGTCCCCTGAAACCATGGTCCCCAGAACCCCACCCCTGCTACTCTGGCCTTCGAAGCATTCAGTTTATTCAAGAAACTCCTTTGCTTTTGGTTTAGTCCAGTTGTGCTGACCTCTCCTGTGTTGTCTTCCCCTTCACATGAAATAGTTCTTGTCTACTATCTAATTAGTGAATACTCCTCTGCCTCCCTCCCTCCCCACCCTCGTAACCATCAAAGAATATTTTCTTCTGTGTTTAAACTATTTCTTGAGCTCTTAAAATAGTGATCTCATACAACATTTGCCCTGTTGCAACTGACTAATTGCACTCAGCGTAATGCATTTGAGATTCCTCCATGTTATGAGTTGTTTCACGGATTCATCATTGTTCTTTATCAATGCGTAGTATTCCATTGTGTGAATATACCATAATTTATTCATTTAACTGTTGTTTGGCACCTTGGTTGCTTCCATCTTTTTGCTATTGTAAACAGTGCTGCAGTGAACATGGGTGTGCATGTATCTGTTGGTGTAAAGGCTCTTTCCCTAGGATATATTCCAAGGAGTGGGACTGCTAGATCCTATGGTAGTTCTATTTCTAGCTTTTTAAGGAAGTGCCAAATTGATTTCCAAAGTGGTTGTATCATTTTACATTCCCACCAGCAGTGTCTTAAGTGTTTCAGTCTCTCCACAACCTATCCAATATTTATTATTTTGTGGTTTTTTTTTTTTTTTTTTTAGATTAATGCTAGCCTTGTTGGAATGAGATGATATCTCATTGTAGTTTTGATTTGCATTTCTGTAATGGCTAATGATCTTGAGCATTTCCTCATGTATCTGTTAACTACCTGAATGTCTTCTTTAGTGAAGTGGTTGTTCATATCCTTTGCCCATTTTTTAATTGGGTTGTCTTTTTGCTTTTGAGTTTTTGCAGTATCATGTACATATTAGAGATCAGATGCTGATTGGGAATGTCATAGCTAAAACCTTTTTCTCAGCCTGTAGGTAATCTTTTTAGTCCTTTGGTGAAGTCTTTGGATGAGCATGGGTGTTTGATTTATAGGAGCTCCCCGTTACCCAGCTTCTTTTCTGGCGTTTGTGCATTGTTAGTAATGTTTTGTGTACCGGTTATGCTATGTATTAGGGCTCCTGATGTTGTCCCTATTTTTTCTTCCATGATCTTTGTTGTTTTAGATTTTATACTTAGGTCTTTGATCCATTTTGAGTTAGTTTTTATGCAGGGTGTGAGATACTGGTCTTGTTTCATTTTTTTCAGATGGATATCCAGTTATCCCAGCATCATTGGTTAAAAAGACTGTCTTTTCCTGTTTAACTGACTTCAGGCCTTTGTCAAATATCAGCTGCTCATGTGTGCTTGGATTTATGTCTGGATTCTCAATTCTTTTCCATTGGTCTATATATCTGTCGTTTTTTTTTTTTTTTTTTTTTTTACCAGTACCAGGCTGTTTTGACTATTGCGGCAGTATAACACGTTCTAAAATTAGGTAATGTGAGGCCTCCCACTTTATTCTTCTTTTTCAGTAATGCTTTACTTATCTGAGGCCTCTTTCGCTTCCATATGAAGTTGGTGATTTATTTCTCTATCGCATTAAAAAACGTCGTTGGAATTTAGATTGGAATTGCATTCTAGCTATAGATCGCCTTTAGTAGAATAGCCATTTTTACAAGGTTGAGTCTTCCTCTCCATGATCAAGGTATGTTTTTCCACTTATATAGGTCTCTCTGGTTTCTTGCAGTAGTGTCTTGTAGTTTTTTTGTACACGTCTTTTACGTCCTTGGTAAGATTAATCCTAAGTATTTTATCTTCTTGGGGACTACTGTAAATGACATTGATTTGGTGATTTCCTCTTCGATGTTCTTTTTGTTCTTGTAGAGGAATCCAACTGATTTTTTATGTTTATCTTGTATCCTGATGCTCTGCTGAATTCTATTAGTTTCAGTAGTTTTCTTGAGGATTCTTCAGGATTTTCTGTGTATAAGATCATGTCATCTGCAAATAGAGATACTTTTACTTCTTCCATACCAATCTGGATGCCATACGAGTGGTGATAAAGGGCAACCTTGTCTGGTTCCTGTTCTCAAGGGGAATGCTTTCAGACTCTCCCCATTTTGAATGATATTGGCCGTTGGCTTTGTATAAATGCCCTTTATTATGTTGAGGAATTTTCCTTCTATTCCTATTTTGCTGAGAGTTTTTATCATGAATGGGTGTTGAACTTTGTCAAATGCCTTTTCCCATCAATTGATAAGATTGTGTGGTTCTTGTCTTTTGTTTCATGGATTACGTTGACTGTTTTTCTAATGTTGAACCGTCTGTGCATACCTGGTATGAATCGCACTTGGTCATGGTGAATTTTTTTTTTTTAATGTGTTGTTGAATTCTATTGACTAGAATTTTGTTGAGGATTTTTGAATCTAAGTTCATGAGGGATATATGTCTGTAATTTTCTTTTTTGTGTGTGGTGTCTTTACCTGGTTTTGGTATCAGGGATATGCTGGCTTCATAGAATGAGTTTGGGAGTATTCCGTCCTTTTCTATGCTCTGAAATACAGTAGTAGTTAATTCTTTGAAAGTTTGGTAGAATTTTGCAGTGAAGCCGTCTGGGCCAGGGCTTTTTTTGGTTGGGAGTTTTTTACTTACCTTTTCGGTCTTGTCTTTTTTTTTTTTTAATGTGTTTATTTAGTTGCTCTATGTCTGCTTGTGTTAGTTTAGGTAGGTAGTGTGTTTCTAGGAACTCATCCATTTCTTCTAGGTTTTCAAATTTGTTAGAGTACAATTTTTCTTAGTAATCTGATATGATTCTTTTAATTTCAGTGGCATCTGTTGTGATATCACCCATCTCCTTTCTTATTTGGGTTATTTGCTTCCTCTTCTGTTTTTCTTTTGTTACTCTGGCCAGTGGTTTATCAGTTTTGTTGATTTTTTCAAAGAACCAGCTTTTGGTCTTGTTAACTCTTTCAATTGTTTTTCTGTTTTCTATTTCATTTAATTCTGCTCTAATTTTTATTATCTCCTTTCTTCTGGTGCCTGGGGGTTTCTTTGGTTGCTCTCTCTCTATTTGTTCAAGTTGTAGGGATAATTCATTGATTTTTGGCCCTTTCTTCTTTTTGTATGTGTGCATTTATTGATATAAATTGACCTCTGAGCACTGCTTTAGCTGTGTCCCGAAGATTCTGAAAGGAAGTGTTTTCATTCTCATTGGATTCTATGAATTTCTTTATTCCATCCTTATTCTCTTCTATAACCCAGTCGTTTTTGAGCAAGGTATTGTTCAGGTTCCAAGTGTTTGATTTCTTTTCCCTGCTTTTTCTGGTATTGATTTCTACTTTTATGGCCTTATGGTCAGAGAAGATGCTTTGTACTATTTCAGTGTTTTGCATTCTGTTAAGGCTTCCTTTATGACCTAATGTGTGGTGTATCGTAGATAATGTTCCATGTGCACCAGAAAAGAAAGTATACTTGTCTGCTGTTGGGTGGAGTGTTCTTTATATGTCTATGAGGTCAGGTTGGTTGAATGTGGCATTTAGATCTTCCATGCCTTTATTGAGCTTCTTTCTGGACATTCTTTCCTTCACCGAAAGTGGTATGTTGAAGTCTCCTACTATTATTGTGGAACTGTCTATCTCCCTTTCAGTGCTGTTAGAGTTTGTTGTATATATCTTGTAGCCTTGCCATTGAGTGCATAAATATTTAATATGGTTATATCCTGCTACTGTATTGTCCCTTTAATCATTATATAGTGTCCTTCTTATCATTTGTAGTGGATTTAACTTTAAAGTCTCTTTTGTCAGAAAGCAATATTGCCACTCCTGCTCTTTCTTGATTATTGTTTGCTCGATATATTTTTTTCTATCCTTTAAGTTTTATTTTGTTTGTGTCTCTAAGGTGTGTCTCTTGTAGGCAGCATATAGATGGATCGTGTGTTTTAATCCATTCTGCCACTTTGTGTCTCTTTATTGGTGCATTTAGTCTATTTACATTCAGCATAATTATGCATAGGTATGATGAGTTTAGTGCTGTCATTTTGATGTCTTTTTTTTGTGTTGTTGACAGTTTCTTTTTTTCACTTAATTTTTTGTGCTGGGTAGTTTATTTATTGTCTTTTCTTCTCATTCATTGTTGTTGATTTTGTTTTTGCTGGGTTTTTTGTTTTTTTCTTATATTTTATTTTGATGAATAGAATTGTTAGTCTTCTTTTTGGTTACCTTAATATTTAGCCCTATTTTTCTATGTTTAAACCTAACTTTTATTTGTTTATATTACCTTGACTTCCTCTCCATATGAAAGATGTATGACTACATTTTTTAGTCCCTGTTTATTGTTTTAATATTGTCTTCTTTTACATCATGACATTGCTGTTTCCCTGTTTTGAACTTTTTTTAATCTTGATTTGTTTTTGTGATTCCCTTATCTGGACTGACATCTGGTTGCTCTATCCCGTGTTCTAGTCTTGGGTTGATATCTGATATTATTGATTTTCTAACCAGAGAACTCCCTTTGGTATTTCTTGTAGTTTTGGTTTGGTTTTTTACAAATTCCCTAAACTTCTGTTTATCTGGAAATGTCCTAATTTTGCCTTCATATTTGAGAGACAGTTTTCCTGAATATATGATTCCTGGCTGGCAATTTTTTTCCGCCCATGCTTTATATAAGTCATCCCATTGCCTTCTTACCTGCATGGTTTCTGCTGAGTAGTCCAAGCTTATCCTTATTGACTCTTCTTTGTAGGTGACTTTTCATTTATCCCTCACTGCTCTTAAAATTCTCTCTTTATGTTTGGTTTTGGCAAGTTTGATTATGATATGTCTTAGTGACTTTCTTTTAGGATCTACCACATGTGGAGTTCGACTAACATCTTGGATAGATATCTTCTCATCTTTCACGATATCAGGGACATTTTCTGCTGACAAATCTTCCACAATTCTCTCTGTATTTTCTGTTATCCCTCCGTGTTCTGGTACTCCAATCACTCGTAGGTTATTTCTTTGATAGAGTCCCACCTGATTCTTCGGGTTTCTTCATTTCTTTTTTAATTCTTTTATCTGACTTTTCTTTGAATATGTTGGTGCCAAGCGTTTTATCTTTTGTCCCAGTAATTCTACCTTCCATTTCCTCAATTCTGCTCCTCTGAATTTCTATTGAGTTGTAATTCTGTAATTTTATTGTTAAAGTTCTGTATTTCTGATTGCTGTCTCCTTATAGATTCTTTAGCTTATTAAATTTTTCACTATGTTCTTGAATAATCTTTTTAATTTATTCTGCTGCTTCATCTGTGTGTTCCTTGGCTTGTTTTACATTTTGCCTGCTGTTGTTCCTAATGTCTTGGAGTTCTATATATTAACCTTTTGTATTCTACAAATGGTAATTCCAGGCAGACACCTTCATCCAGAAGATTCCTTGAGTCTTTTTTTTTTTTTGAGAGCTTATTGAAGTGATCATAGTCTGCTTCTTTACGTGATTTGATATTGACTGTTGTCTCTGAGCCATCTATAAGTTGTTGTATTAATTTATTTTGTGTTTGCTTACAGTATCGTAGCTTCTTGCTTTGTTTTGTTTTGATATGCCCAAATAAGCTGCTTGAGTGAGCTGGCTTGATTATTTTCACCTTTGAAGTTCTAATGTCCTGTTACCAGATGGCTAGACCTGTTACCAGGTATATGGGCCTAGGATTCCATTCACTTTTCTTGTTTGGATTCAGCTCGGGTGTCCAGGTAGTTGATCATCAAGTGTGTGGAACAGGCTCTGTCCTACAGTCCTAGAGCGTCAGGGGTAATTGGTGTAGGTACAGGTATCTGGTTGCAGCAGGGAGCCACACTCTGAACAAGGCAGGGGCCTGACAACTGTCCCTTGAGTGTTTGTGAGAAAAGCACGTCCCTGTTCCGTATAGCACACAGGTGGTAGGGTTCTGCAGCTGGACTATGGGCACCCAGTGCTTTTAGTTGTAGAGACTGGGAGGTACCACTTATCTTTTGACCCCTGTCACAGGTGGCTAGGAGACATGAGTGGAGCCACCAGTCCATAGGCCCCTAATGTGGGTAGGTGAGAACCCTGTTTAACAGGCAAAGTGATGTCAAACATCAAACACCCTCCTCTTCACTGCACCACTGAAAAAGTTGCAGTCTGCCAAAAATGGCCTATTCTCCTGAAATCAGCCCACACAGGTCCATGCAGGGGTGAAAAGTGTTCAAAGTCTGTGAACCATTTGTGCCTGGACAGGAGCCGCTTCTGTCCTGAGCTCCTCAGCTTAGTGGAGCTGACAGATTATCTTTTCCCCCAGTTGTTAATTTATTCCTTCTCCAAGGCCGAGAGAATGTCTCCGGGCACACAGCAGGACCTGTCTCAGGCCCAGGGAAATCAACAGCCACCGAACCCAGCTTTGGGGCTTGGGGCACGGTAAAATAAATGCAAATACTTAGCTTTTGTGGAGAGTGCCATTATTCTCTGGTTCTGGTGGTGTGAGTAGGCTGTGAGGCTCGGTGTTCATCCCTGAGGAAACTGCATCCAGATGCTACCGCCATCCCTGCTGAGGTGGCTCCAGTGGATCGTGCCTGAGGGTTCCCGCCGGGTGAGGTCTGGCAACTCCTTGCCACTCTAAACCATCTCTTCCCTCCTCCTGCCGCTCGGTCCGTTTTCTAACTTTGTCTTTGATGTTCAGGGCTCCTTCTTGTCATATATATAATCATTTCACTTGTTATTTTGGGTATTTGTTATAAGAGCATTCACCAGAAGCATCTGAAAAAAACTACCCCGTTATTTGGCCCTGCTAGGAGCTTATTTTTTTTCATCAGAGACAAAGTCAGACAGAGGATACAAATGAAGAAACCATTCACTAGGAGACGGTCTCATTTTAGTTAAATGGAATAGGCTTATAGTCAAGGTTGGGGGCTGAAAAGAGTATGTAGCAGTAACAGAACCTTAAAAACAGTGCTTGAATGGTTGGGCAAGGTGTTGAAGAGCTGAGCTAGCATGTAGGGCTAATGTCCAAGTGTCCCTGTTGCATAACTAAACTGTGGTGCTGTTGGCCACAGGGACATCGGTGTACCCAGGGCTGTGAGAAAACTCATACTGGACAAGTTGTGACTCAGTACCTCCTCTTTTCACAACACCTAGGCCCCCTGCTTCTGACAACGTGGTTTCACCAACTAGTTAGTATTTCTTTATTTCATGTCAGGAAAGTTTGTACATAAAGATTGGATCTTTCAGTTACATGATTTCTTTCTAAGCTTTCATAATAAGACATACTCGCAGCTTTCTCAAACCAGATGTCTCTGTGTCTCCCCACACCACTGCATTAGACCAGAGTTGAATGATAGAGCTAGAAGGGATTTGAGACTTAGTTGGTCTAACTCTTATTGTGTAGATGAGAAAATTGGATACCAGAAAGGCTAATGATTGTTAGAGCCCCACAGCCAGATGGTCCGTGGTGGGGGGCAGTTGAGTAGGGGTAGTGGTGAAATATGTGGCTCAGGAATCAGGTGGCCTGGTTCAATTCAGGGTCTGTCATTACCGGATGAGTTATTTCGTGTCAGTTACTTAACCACCAAGCCTGTTTATCTATAAAATTTATCAGCTTTACAGGGCTTGTGTATGGATTAAATAAAGATATAATAAATGAAAGGTCTCAATATAATGCCTGGCTCATGAATCATGCTCAGTATGTGTTAGCTGTTATGACTGCTTCCTCTAAAGAGTGGTAGAATTCAAATCAATAATATAAAGACCCATAGTCCCTGGAAATAAAAAAAACTCAACTCCAGAACCAAACTATGATATATTTTGCCCACACACTCAAGTACTTGTTTTTTCCTTGCCCTTCCCATTCTACCCTTGCCCACCAAGTTCAATACCTTGCATTCTTTTGCTTTTGTTGGCTTATATATATACCTTGATCCCTCTCTTTCTCTCTTTCAATTGCAAAGCTAGTATGTGCCAAGGTAACTTTCCAATACTCCCAAAGTATCTAAGGTCAAACATGATAGTCATATCCTACTGTAGCTCCTCCTTATTCTGCAAATCACTCTGCAAGATGATCTCGATTCTCAAGTGTGACATGGAGTAAAAGCCCCTCTCTTTTGGGCCTTCCTTCAGTTAATTTGGGGCTCCTGGGCTTTCACCACCACTCACACACAAACACACACATGTGTGCACACATGCACACATACACACACTCCTCTGAGGTCTGAAGAAGTTCTCT
Source organism: Elephas maximus indicus (assembly GCF_024166365.1). Taxonomy (NCBI): domain Eukaryota; kingdom Metazoa; phylum Chordata; class Mammalia; order Proboscidea; family Elephantidae; genus Elephas; species Elephas maximus. The sequence goes on from NC_064830.1 coordinate 47,067,821, forward strand.
TGAGAGACCCAGGCTGACTCTGCTCTCTCTAAATCTCCCTTTTCTGCCTCTGCCTCTTTCCATTCCTGACTGAGGGTCGCTTATCCAGTGCTATGTCCTCTTTCTTCCCTACCCTATGGGCTTCTCTGACTAGGGTAGTCCCTGCCCTCTTCTTTGGAATAGACAGGGTAGAAAGGAACATGACTTACTGGCAAATGCCAACTATGTGGATTTAGTATTTTCACAGTGCTGTCCCTGTGAGATCAGTTTGGGGGTTTTGTTATTATTGCTTTAATTTAGCTGCAAAAAAATGGTCTGATACATTGCATATTATTCTTCAACTTGTTTTTTTTTTCCTGTTAACAATTTGTCATGGCCATTTTTCTAAATCAGGACCTCTGGGTCACTCATTCTTTTTAGCGGCTACATAGTATTCCATTGAAAGGTTTCACTATAATGTATTCAACTTCTCAGTGGACAGATATTTAAGTTGTTTGAAATTTGTTGTTCACATTTGTGATTTGGCCCTACGCATATGAACTTGTCATTTATTCTCTAGCATTTGCCTCCCACCCTCACTCTTCCAAGGAGGCTCTAGTCTCTCAAAATATGCCTGATCAATTTACTGAATTTGAGGACAGTTGGTGTGTTTGCTGCTTAAGCAATGAGCATGCCTGTGGCTTAGTTGTTCGGGAATGTGATGTGAATGAGTTTAAGGGCTTCCCTTGCTTTGGAGTGACCTTCGTTCCAGATTTGCATAATGAGAAATTACCCAGAAAAGTGAGCTGTCCTGTGCCAGCCCAGCCTGTATGGAGAAGCAGTGTTGGTCTGACTGAGAAAGGGAGGTGCTCTCTTGAGCCTGGGGTACCTGGGGACCTTCCTGAATCGCTGGAAGCTTTGCAAGAGTTGCCTGGTGGACTATAGAGCCCTGAAAAATCTAATGCTGAGGTATGCCAGAAGTTGTGGATCCCTCCCTGCCTTTCTCCTTTAAGACTATAAATATCTATAGAATCCTATGGGATCATTGTTTTGGAAAGTTCTAGGATTCCTGAGAGTTAAGAGTGCCTTGAACTGAATCCTTACACCAAGAGGTCCATTTAACATTGTTATTCCTCTGTAGAAGTTTGTCTGGGTAAAATTACTTCAGGTCCATTGATGCCATGGATGCAATATGGATACACCCACGTACTGCAGAGCCAGTATTTAATAGCTGTGGTTCAGTCATACAACTTTTGTAATAAATCATGTTTACATCCCCTTTTATGCTATTAACATTATTTTATTGTTAGTTTTAAGTGTTTTTGTTTTGAACACTTATGGAAGCAGTAGTAATCAAAAATCTGAAGCAACCAAGAAAGTGGTTTTCATAAAATTTATTACGCCAGCCTCAGTTATATTTGGCCATTGTCTGCATTTGTCAGACTGGTTCCTTTCCTGACTAAACCTTTCTCCCTCTGGTGCATCTTGTGCCACGGGGTTAAGAAGGCAAGCACATCTACCTTCTGGAGTTTCAGGTTCCCCACAGACAAGGCTCCCTCGAGTTCTCTGTGGCCTGGTCAGTTATACTCCTTCTGGCGCCTGGGCTTCTCATCCAGCCTACCCTGTTCTCTGTCTGTGCCTGGGATGTGTAGGCCCTTGTTTATTGTCGTGGCTGTTTTGAATCATCTAGAGAATTTGATAAAAATAGTATTTAAATTGATGGAATTTGTTAAAAATAAAAGATACAGGTAAATAAATTATTATTTTCAGAAATGGATTTACAGTTTTGCACAGATGGATATTAACAGAGCTGAACTCCCACTTTCTCCATTAGTAAATAAACTATTTAGTAAGATGAAATGTGTTTTAAATGATCGGAATCTACTAAATCCATCTTATTTTTGTTAAATACTGACTATGCTTATAACTGCCTTAATCCCACACCTCTCCAAATCCCCAGATGTTCTTTTTCTTCATCTTTATCCTCCTTTCCCTCTCCCCAGTCTGCTTCAGGAAATGGGTTCTCCTGTTTTCCAGGTGGTTTTGGAGCACACTGCACCGAGGGCTAGTGGTTCTGTGGAGGGGAGCAGCGCCCCCATCCAGGATCTGTGCCCCCTACTAGGTCAGAGTGATAATGCCCTGTCCTCACACTTACGGACGTTCCATGGGGTTGGTGGCTCCACTAGGAGCCAATCATCTGGGCTTGGCACCTCAGCGACAGCAGCAGAATGTGGAGGAGAAGGGGGTGTTTCTAAGCAAGTACCTGCCAGTAATCCCTTCCTTCCGGCTCTGCCGTCTTCCCTTCATTATCTACTGCCTTGAAGTTATCCTACTCTGTGCTGTTAAGCAACTGTGGTGTTTGTGTTAGGATGTGAGAGAGACAGAAGGGGCAGAGATGTCTGTTGAACAGCTATGGTGTGTGTGTGCTGGGGAGAGACAGGAAGGGCAGAGAGGTCTGTTGGGCAGCTGTGGTATGTGTGCTGGGGCACAGTGATTCTTATGCTGAGGTGGGGAGGAGGGGCTTTTCAACTGTCTTATTGGTCAGTGTCAGAACCGCTATTGAGTTTTGTTTTGTTTTTTTCAAATGATTCATTTCTCCATGCCCAGATGGGATGGACTGAAAAGGAGGACCTTTCTCCTCTCTCCCCTCCCCCTGTCCCCAAGAGAATCTCTGGAAGGATTCCATATTACTTGGATGTGCTGGAGCATAGAAAGAGGCTCATCTATTGACTGCTTATATATAGGCTACAGATGATGTCCAAGAATAGGCTAAGGCCCAACATTAACCAAAATGACTTGTGACTACTCCACTAAAAAAAAAAAAAAAAATGAACCCAGTGCTGTTGAGTTGATTCTGACTCATAACAACCCTATTGGATGGTGTGGAACTGCCCTATAGGGATTCAAACTGCCAGCCTTTTGGTTAGCAGCTGATCTCTTAATCACTGCGCCACCAGGGTTGCACTCCATGTAAACCAAACCAAAACAACAACAGCAAAAATACTTGAGTTTGTGTTATGAACAACTTTTACTAAGTTAGTCACAAAAGATAAAATGACTAATCAAAAGTGCTCAACCTTTAACTGGTGTTTTCATTTATGATGAATATTAGTCAGCAATAGGCATACCTCGGAGATATTGTAGGTTCCATTCTAGATCACCTCAATAAAGCAAATATCTCAATGAAGCGAGTCTCATGAATTTTTTGATTTCCTAGTGCATATAAAAGTTATGTCTGTGCTATATACAGTATAGCACAGACATAGCTGTACTGTGGAAACCCTGGTGGCATAGTAGCTAAGAGCTATGGCTGCTAACCAAAAGGTCTGTAGTTCGAATCTACCAGGTGCTCCTTGGAAACCCAATGGGGCACTTCCTCAATGTCCTTAGGGTCGCTATGAGTTGGAATCGACTTGATGGCAACAGGTATGCTATACTGTAGTCTATTAAGTGTGCAATAGCATTATATCTAAAAGTATTATATATATACCTTAATTAAAAAATACTTCATTGCTAAAAAATACTAACCATCATCTGAGCCTTCAGTGAGTTGTAATATTTTTGCCGGTGGAGGGTCTTGCTTGATGTTGATGGCTGCTGACTGCTGACTGGTCAGGGTGGTAGTTGCAGAAGGTTGGGGTGGCTATGGCAATTTCTTAAGACACTAATGAAGTTTGCCGTATCCATTGACTCTTCCTTTCACAAAAGATTTCTCTGTAGCATACAATGCTGTTTGATAGCATTTTACCCACAGTAGAACTTCTTTCAAAATTGGAGTCAATCCTCTTAAATTCTGCTGTCATTTCAACAATGTTCACAGTATCTTCACCAGGTGTAGAGTCCATGTCAAGAAACCATTCTCTTTGCTCATCCATAAGAAGCAATCCTCATCCATTAAAGTTTTATGATGAGATTGCACCAATTCAGTCACATCTTTAGGCTCCACCTCTAATTCTAGTTCTCTCGCCATTTCTACCACATCTGTAGTTACTTCCTCCACTGAAGTCTTGAACCCCTCGAAGTCATCCATAAGGGTTGGAATCAACTTCTTCCAAACTCCTGTTAATGTTCATATTTTGACCTCCTCCCATGAATCACAAATGTCCTTAATGGCATCTAGAATGGTGAAATCATCCCAGAAAGTTTTCGGTTAACTTTGCCCAGATCCATCAGAGGAATCACTATCTATGGCAGCTATCCCGTTCCAAAATATATTTCTTAAATAGTAAGACTTGAAAGTCAAAATTACTCCTTGATCCGTGGGCTGCAGAATGGACATTGTGTTAGTAAGCATGAAAACAACATGGATCTCCTTGTATATCTCCATCTGAGCTCTTGGGTGACCAGGTGCATTGTCAGTGATGAGTAATATTTTGAAAGGAATCTTTTTTTCTGAGCAGTAGGTCTCAACAGTGCACTTAAAGTATTCAGTACACCACGTTTTAAACAGATGTGTTGTCAACCATGCTTTGTTGTTCCATTTATAGAGCACAGACAGAGTAAATTTAGCATAATTCTTAAGGGCCTTAGAATTTTCAGAATGATAAATGAGCATTGGCTTCAACTTAAAGTCGGCACTGCATTAGCCCCTAACAAGAGAGTCAGCCTGTCCTTTGAAGCTGTGAAGCCAGGCATGGACTTCTCTCTAGCTATGAAAGTCCTAGATGCATCTTCTCCCAATGTAAGGCTGTTTCATCTACACTGAAAATCTGTTGTCTAGTGTAGCCGCCTTCATTAATGATCTCAGCTGGACCTTCGGGATAACGTGCTGCAGCGTCTACATCAGCGCTCGCTGCTTCACCTTGTACCTTTATGTTATGGAGATGCTTCTTTCCTTAAACCTCATGAACCAACCTCTGCTAGGTTGAAACATTTCTTCTGCAGCTTCTTCACCTCTCTTAGCCTTCATAGAATTGAAGAGAGTTAGGGCCTTGCTCTGGATTAGACTTTGGCTTAAAGGAATGTTGTGGCTAGTTTGATCTTCTGTCCAGGCCACCAAAACCTTCTGCATTTTAACAGTAAGGCTGTTTCGCTTTCTTATCATTCGTGTGTTCACTGGCTTAGCACTTTTAATTTCCTCTAAGAACTTTTCCTTTACGTTCACGACTTGGCTAACTAATGCAAGAGGCCTAGCTTTTCAGCCTCTCTTGGCTTTCAGCTTTCGACGTGCCTTCCTCACTAAGCTTAATCATTTGTATCTTTTGATTGAAACTGAGAGGTTTGCGACTCTTCCTTTCACTTGAACACTTAGAGGCCATTGTAGGGTTATTAATTGGCCTAATTTCAATATTGTTGTATCTCAGAGAATAGGGAGGCCTGAAGAGAGGGAGAGAGTTGGGAAACAGCCTGTCAATGGAGCAGTCAGAACACACACAACATTTATTGATTAAGCCCACTGTCTTATATGGACCCAGTTTGTGGCTCCCCAAAACAATTACAATAGTAACATCAAAGATCACTGATTCAACAGATCACTTTAACAGATATAATAATAAGAAGTTTGAAATGTTGTAAAAAGTTGACACAGAGATGAGAAGTAAGCACATGCTGTTGGAAAAATGGCACTTATAAACTTGCTCAATGTAAGGTTGCCACAAGCCGTCAATTTGTAAAAAAACACAGTCTCTACAAAGTACAGTAAAGCCAGGTGCAATAAAATGAGGTGTGCCAGTATTGTTAAACATTAACTGTGACATGTATATTCTGAGGATATGTAATAGCCATTCCCAAACCTTTTGAATTGTGACACCTTATTATTTTCCCTAAATGGTTTATATGTTGGACACATATTTTCAATTAAAATTTAAAAAAGAACAAACAAAATTTTAACTTTACACAAGGTCTTTTGGGATAGCTACAGACATCATGAATGCCACAGAGCCAGACCCAGGAATCACTGCCAGTAAGATGTATGTCTCTTGTAAATTTTTGCAAGCAAATTCAGTGTAAACTCTTACCCAGCTTACTAAAAATTGGTGGCTTAGCATATCGTGCTTTGATTTGTGGTGCTCAGAGTGATTGGTCCTCCTGAAGTGGCAGAAGCATGCCAAAGTATCGCTCAAGACACTGTTTTAGGCCTCTGCTGACAACCCTGAGCGCTCACAAAACATTGAAGGTTTGGCCTGCGTGCCAGAAAGAAGCAAACATTCCCATCCTAAGTACAGGCCTAGCCTAAGGTTAACAGTAAGGCCAACATTTCGTTGCTTCGTTTTCCTATTAAGCTCTGGGTTGCTGATTGAAGCAGAATTCCAATGTTTTGACACACCACCACATTGTTAACACGATAGGGAGGATTTGATTATGGGAGATCAAGTCCAAAAATGGTAAATTGACAAAAAAGAAAAAAAAAATGTGGGGCCTTGCTTCTCAAGGCAGCTTTTGTGGCTGCATTCCTTCATTTGATGTGGTTCTCTTCTTCTCCTGTGCCAAACGGTGCAATGTGGAAAAATGATGAGGTTGCAAAAAAAAGGGCGTGGGGGAGGGAGTGAACTGTTTAGTAACAAGAGAAAGAAAGAGCTTAGGGATCAAAGATAGAAAATACCTGCTTCTCCAAGCAAGAAGAAAAAAGAAATGTGAGAGTCTTTACTGAGCTTGGGTATGCCTGAGCCTTTCATGCCAGCCCAGGCAGAGTGCAGTAGAGACAGGGAGGCCACTCACCTACAGGGGGAAGAGCAACAACTTGGGCAAGAAGGGGGGCTGAGTCCAGTGGGTACCAAAGACAAGGATGGGCCCCAGGGAAGAAGGATGGAGAATGCAGGCTCCTTCCATCATCAGATTATGGGACTGAACATGTTTTAACACCAACCAGCCTTGGAGGCAAGTCCTAAGAGAAGAATTGGAATCCATATGAGGAAAAACAGTTCCGTGCAGAAATGGGGTTTGATTTATTTACAATTTTAAGACTGGGCAGCTTTTCTATTGTGTGGTTCGTGACTGCCCAAAGTGACATTTTCTGAGTTTTAAAATTGTCTGTTTTTGCACTGTGAAAAGAGCATATATGATTCATCTTAATATTTCTGAAGATCAGTCACCAACTAACAGCGAGTATTTTGGGTGGGAGGAAGGCTTTTGTAGGCAGCTTTTTCACCTAGCATAGAAGGAAAAAGCACCAGAATATGCCTCAAGCTTCATTGGAAATCACATAAATAGCTTCCTCTTGCATAGTTACAATCCAGTGTTATTCTGAGAACTCCCACAGTCCACGAGCTGCCTAACGTTCACCTCAGCGTGCCTGAAAAAGGCCAACACTGTGGCTTGCCTGGTAATCAAATGTAGTTTCTAAGAGGTTTGACCAAAGGGCCACTTTTCATTTTTACTAGCCAAACCTAGGTTTTTTGTTTTTGCTTTGATTTTTTTCCCTCCATTTCTTCATGGATATTTCTTCTACCTTCAGCATCTGTAGAACTGTCAAATTTTGGTATTCCTATAATCCTAGACAAGAGCCAATAAACTACGGCCCGTGGATCAGACTGTTTTTGTATAGCCCTCAAGCTAAGAATGATTTTTAGGTTTTTAAATGGTTAGAAAAAAAGAAAGAGTAACATTTTTGACTGATAAAAATTATATGAAATGCAATTTTCTGTCATTTAATGACTTTTAATATCCATTTGGAAATTTGTCTTCTATGTCTTCCCCTGCATTCATTCAACTTTAATATCACAAATATTTATTGAATCCCTAAGCTACCCTGGTGGTGTAGTGGTTAAGAACTTGGCTGATAACCAAAAGGTCAGCAGTTCAAATCTACCAGCTGCCCCTTGGAAGCCCTATGGGGCAGTTCTTTTCTGTCCTATAGTGTCACCGTGAGTCATAACCAACTCAACAACAATGGGTTTGATTTTGATTTTAATATGAGCTTGGCACTTGTTTCTGGGGATATAGCAGCAAACAAAACAGACAAAAATTCCTACTGCTGAGGAGTTTACATTCCAGTGTAGGGTGTGGGGGTGGGGGGGGGGACGACAACGAATGTAATATGTAAAATGTCTTAAGGGGGTATGTGCTATGCAAAAAGGTAAAACAGAGAAGAGGAGTTATCAGAGATAGAGGTGGGTAATTTTAAATAAGTTGTTCACTGTTCCTCACTGAGAAAGTGACATTTGTGTAAGACCTGAAGGAGGAGAGGAAGCAAGCCCTACTGATGGCTAGGGAAGAGTGTTCCAGGCAGAGGGAACAGCAGAACAGGGCCAATATCCTGAGGTGGGAATTGTGTTGTTGTTGTTTAGGTGCCGTCAAGTTGCTTCTGACTCATGGCAACCCTATGTACAATAGAACAAAACACTGCCCGGTCCCATGCCATCCTCACAATCATTGTTATGCTTCAGCCCATTGTTGTGGCTTCTTCTCATTTTGAGTCATGACATATCAGCAAATGAAGGTCCTAAAAACTTGACTCCATCCACATCATTAAAGTCGACTCTACTTTGAGGAGGCAGCTCTTCCCCAGTCATATTTTGATGCCTTTGTACCTGAGGTGCTCATCCTCCAGCACTACATTAGACAATGTTCTGCTACTATTCATAAGGTTTTCACTGACGATTTTTTTTTTCAGAAGTAGACCACCAAGTCCTTCTTCCTAGTCTGTCTTGTCTGGAAGCTCTGCTGAAACCTGTCTACCATGGATGGCTTTTCTGGTATTTGAACACCGGTGGCATAGCTTCTAGCATCACAGCAACACGCAAGCCTCCACAGTACAATAAATTGACAGGTGCTTGGGGGAGAGGGTGGTACTAGCCCCAGCTTATTCATGGAGGCAGTAAGACCAGTGTGGATATTACAATAGTCCATGTGAGAAATTATGGTAGCTTGGACCAGGCTGTTTGATACATGTAGTATGTGAGAGAAAGGAGTCAAGGATAACTGAAATTTTGAGTCTGAGGGCCAAAATGGCAGTTTGACTTGCCATTTACTGAAATGAAATGACTACAGGGACAGCAGTAGGTTTTGGGGGCAAGGTTTAGTTGTGAGCAGGTTAAACTTGGTATTAGATGCATATTAGACATCCAGATAAAAGTGTGGAGTAGGCAGTTGGCTGTATGTCTCCAGTTCAGGAAAGGTTTGTGTTTTGGCAATATAAATTTAGAAGTTCTTCATGTAAAGAAGATATATTAAGCAATGAGACTGGCTGAGATTCAGTCTTAAACTCCAGATTTTTCCTTATCTCCAGGACATCTCTCACTCTATGACTAAGCAAAACTTTTTTCTTTTTTTTAAACCTCAAATTTTCTTTCCTGCCCAGTTTTCCAGTAGCACTGCATATCCTCATACTTCCTCTCCAGGTAGATGCCTTCTTACCAGTAGAGACCCTGGACAGCCAAAGTATGAAATACACTTTTCCCCTCTGTACAGAAAGATGCTCAATGTAATCAAGGACCTATAATCTGCTGTCCCCATTGAGTACCTGTCCCACGTAAGCCTTTGACCCACTGCTTTGCCTCCTCAGGTAGTATTTCTGTGTCCTCCTTACTTCCAGCCACAGGCTTAATTGCTCCCTCACCTTGCTGTCTGGCTATCTGCGCAATCACACTTCATTTTGCCCATGTATATGTTGTTAGGTGCCGTCTAGTCGATTCCAACTCATAGCAACCGTAGTACAACAGAATGAAACACTGCCCTGTCCTGCGCCATCCTCACAGTCATTGTTATGCTTGAGCTCGCTCGTTGTTGCATCCACTGCGTCAATCAATCCATCTCTTTAAGGGTCTTCCTCTTTTTCTCTGATCCTCTACTTTGCAAAGCATGATGTCCTTCTCCAGGTACAGGTCCCTCCTGATAACACGGCCAAAGTACATGAGAGGAAGTCTCACCATCTAAGGAGCATTCTGGCTACACTTTTTCCAAGACAGTTTTGTTTGTTCTTCTGGCAGTCCATGGTATATTCAATATTCTTCACCAACACCGTAATTCAAAGACATCAATTCTTCTTCAGTCTTCCTTATTCATTGTCCAGTTTTCACTTGCATATGAAGTGATTGAAAACACCGTGGCTTGAGTCAGGCACACCTTAGTCTTCGAAGTGACATCTTTGCTTTTTAGCACTTTAAAGAGGTCTTTTGCAGCAGATTTGTCCAACGCAATACGTGGTTTGATTTCTCGACTGCTGCTTTTGTGGCTGTTGATTGTGGATCCAAGTAAAATGAAATCCTTGACAACTTCAACCTTTTTTCCATTTATCATGATGTTGCCTATTGGTCCAGTTGTGAGAATTTTTGTTTTCTTCATGTTGAGGCATAATCCATACTGAAGGCTGTGGTCTTTGATCTTCATCAGTAAGTGCTTCAAGTTTTCTTCACTTTTACTAAGCAAGGTTATGTCATCTACATAATACAGATTGTTAATAAGTCTTCCTCCAATCTTGATGCCCCATTTTTCTTCACACAGTCCAGCTTCTTGGATTATTTGCCCAGCATACAGTTTGAATAGGTGTAGTGAAAGGGTACAACCCTGACGCACACTTTTCCTGACCTTAAACCACATAATATCCCCTTGTTCTGTTTGAACGACTGCCTCTTGATCTATGTATAGGTTCCTCATGAGCACAGTTAAGTGTTCTGGAATTCCCATTCTTACTGGTATTCTCTGCTTTTAGCCAGGATTCATCTGACATCAGCAATGATATCCCTCATTCCATGTCCTCTTCTGAATCTGGCTTGAATTTCTGGCAGTTCCCTGTTCATATATTGCTGCAGCCACTTTTAAATGATCTTCAGCAAAATTTTACTTGTGTGTGATATTAATGATATTGTTTGATAATTTCTGCATTTGGTTGGATCACGTTTCTTGAGAATAGGCATAAATATGGATCTCTTCCAGTCAGTTGTCTGGGTAGCTGACTTCCAAATTTCTTGGTATAAACAACTGAGCACTTCCAGTGCTGCATCCATTTGTTGAAACATTTCAATTGATATTCCATGAATTCCTGGAGCCTTGTTTTTTGCCAATGCCTTCAGTACAGCTTGGACTTATTCAGTATCCTTGGTTCCTGATCATATGCTACCTCCTGAAGTGGCTGAATGTCGACCAGTTCTTTTCGGTATAGTGACTCTGTGTATTCCTTCCATCTTTTTTCAATGCTTCCTGCATCATTTAATATTTTCCCCATAGAATCCTTTGCTATTGCAACTCGAGGCTTGAATTTTTTCTTCAGTTCTTTCAGCTTGAGAAATGCTGAGCATGCCCTTCCCTTTTGGTTTTCTATCTCCAGGTCTTTGCACATATCGTTATGCACTTTGTCTTCTCAAGCCACCCTTTGAAATCTTGTGTTCAGCTCTTTTACTTCATCATTTCTTCATTTTGGATTAGCTATTCGATGTTCAAGAGCAAGTTTCAGGGTCTCTCCTGACATCCACTTTGGTCTTTTCTTTCTTTCTTGTCTTTTTACTGACCTGTTGCTCTTCATGTATGAAATACAGAGAAATCAAATCGACTACATCTGCGGGAAGAGGCAATGGAAAAGCTCAATATCATCAGTCAAAACAAGACCAGGGACTGACTGCAGAACAGACCATCAATTGCTCATATGCAAATTCAAATTGAAACTGAAGAAAATTAGAGCCAGTCCATGAGTATATCCCACCTGAATTTAGAGACCATCTAAAGAATTGATTTGATGGGTAGAACACTAATGACCAAAGACCAGACAAGTTGTGGAAGGACATCATACATGAAGAAAGCAAGAGATTATTATAAATGTATAAAAATAAAACAAACAGTAAATTCACTCATTCCTAACCACTGTTATTTGAAAACAGTTTCACCTCTTAAAGAAATTGTTATGGAATCAGCTGCAGGTAGTAGGCCAGTGATCAAGATGCAACAAGAGGAAAATGCTTTTGTCTCCCTTAGCCTATTCATGTCTTGAGTGGCTGGGCATCATTGTACGTCTTAATAGAATAGCCTCTGCTAAGTCCATTGTTGTTTTTTGAGGTTTACTTAAAATGCTTTTCTACATGCTAACAAAATCCTGATGGTGGACATCTGTTAAGATTACTCTCCCTAAAGGCTGTTTTGAGATGTTAACAAACTCTTTAAAAACACATTCCTGAACAAAAACTTCATAAGTTTTCATGTCATTAGGCATTTTCTGTTTTCAATTAGAATATTCCCATCTTTTGTGTTTGTTTAATTGTAAAGATTCCTTGCTTGCATTCTTTATCCTCTCTGCTGGAAAGTGTCCATCAAGTCTTCTACTCCTCAGACTTCTTCAAGGTTTCCAGGTGTTTCTTTGCCTAGACTGAAAAAGACACTCTCTTTAGTTCAGGTCCCTAAATATGTTTAATTAATGTTCTGGAAACAGCCTCAAGGCTCAGTCAGCCAGTAAGTAGCCTGTTGAATTTGACACATGTGAAATCAGATGTCAAGTCTGCAGATAAGGATTTAGGAGTCCTGAAAGTGATCATTGGAAGCCTGCGTGTAGGGTAGTCGTAGGTCAGAGAGGCTTGGGTTTAGGTGCCACTGTGCCATTTACCACCCACATGGCCTTAGAGAGGTTATTCAGCTTTTTAAGCCCCAGCCTTCTCATCTGTAAAATGGGGTAATATCCGTCTCATAGGTTGGTGTGAAGAATAGATGATGTCATAGGAAAAGCACCTGGTATATACAGTAATCCCCGACTTAGATCATATTTAAGTTTCAACAAACCACACTTACGAACATCTGTCCAACTCTGCATCATTGGAGTAAATTTTTATGATTTTTTTTATGTACGTATGTATTTTAAAAATACACCTCTAAGTATATATGTGATGTTTCCAACCCAAAGACAAAGATTGGATTTATAAAGATACTAATAATAATAATAAATGGCAACAATAATGAAAACTTAAAAAAAAAAAATATTCAACTTACAACGAGCCATCGGAACAGAGTCCCGTTGTAAGTTGGGGACTACCTGTAGTTAGTGTTTAATAAATGGAGTTACTATTTACTACTCTGTTCTGTGGATAATTTATTTTACCAACCAAATCGCTCTTACTGCCTTTTGAACTCTTTTTATTTATATTGTGCCTAAGCAGAAAACAGCTGATCAAAAGTATCCACGTAGTATGCCGTCATATTCTGAAATTAGTGTTTTTTTTTCAAATTTAATAATTCTACAACATTCTAAGTAATTTAACTTAGCAATTTCAACTTCTTTAGATTTTGCTCCAAAGAGTAACATTTTCTGAGTGTTTGATCACATTGTTGCTCCAAAGAGTAACATTTTCTGAGTGTTTGATCACATTGTTGTCTCAGAACGTTTCCATTTTCATATGTTCCTCCAAAAATGGAAAACTAGAAATGGAATGCAGCACTCTAATAAAGACCTGACTTTCACTGTGAAGTGTGTTTAATGGAAAGATTAGAGTAGCCACAAATGTCATATAGCCGGGCCTACGTTGATTGATGCTTCAGTAAGCTTCTGACCCGTGTGACTCCCCAGATTTTCTCCTACTTGTACGCCTAATTCATCAGCCTGATCTTCTATCTTTTATTTCTCCTGCAGTATTCATTAAGATTTTTCCATATTGAGTTACATCCTGATTTGGTTTAACTAAAGGATTGAGAGATTCTTGAGGTGACTCAAAGTTGAATCTATAAAATTATATGAGAGCTAACAACAGACCTAGAAAATGCTTAATAGAAAAAAAAGAAAAATCCGGTTGGGAAAAGAAAGCAAACAAAAAGGAAAAAAGAAAACAGAGCCTCTCTTTAACTTAGTATTCATGTCCTTCTGGGTTTTTAGAATCTATAAGTGATATTTTTTTATCCCACCAAGTTTACCCGTTGTGACATGTGATATCCTAAGATGAGAAAAAGTGAGGTGACAAGGTGATGAATTTTATGGATAAAAGCGTTGAGGACTATTTTGGCCACTTCTACCCCTGTTTGAGTAAGGATTAGGTTTTTAAAAATTCTGTACTATCTTTCTTTGAAAGAATTTATAATGAGGAAGGACCTAGGCTTTGGAACCAGAAAAATCTACTTCAAACCCATGTGTGCAATTTACTTGCTAGATAATCTTGGACAAGATACTCAGACTCTTAGAACCTCAGTTTTCTTTCCGTAAATTGGGCTAATAGTAACTACTTGTCAGGTTTTTGGGAGATTTAGAGATAATGAAGTGCCTAATAAAGTGCCTGGTAAAGTGAGTGCTCAATAAATAACAGTGGCTTTTGTTTTATCGTAATGGCTCTCTTGGCAGGCCTCCAGGAAACATACTGTGGTAGAATAGAATGCCCCAGATGCTTGTGATTCCTCTACTTTGGAGGGACTTACACTGGTGCCCTAGTCATAAGGAACTCAAGTCCTTACATGTAGTTAGGTATACAGTTAGTGTTTGTTGAATTGAATTGAAGGCACACCTTAGGATTTCATTTACTTTAGGGTCTAGAGGCGGTTTGTCTCCATCTACTATCCTGGAAGTTCTCTATTTCCATGCTTCAGCCCTCAACACTCTCAGTAGAGGAAGCAGCCAGGTCAAGTTCCTATCACTCAGAACCCAATTCAAGGGCAAGAGCAGGATGCCCAGGCTGACCCAAGTGTCTCTGATGGCACCTTGACATTTACCCTTGGACATGGAACACTCAAACAAGAGGCATTCTAGAATAAAATCACTCTTAGGGCGCTTGGTACTGTTTTAATATTGTTGTTGTTAGTTGTCATTGAGCCAATTCCGTCTCATGGTGACCCCATTTGTTACAGATTAGAACTGCTCCATAGGGTTTTCTTGACTGTAAACTTAACAGAAGCAGGTTACCAGGCTTATCTTCCATGGTACTGCTGGGTGGGTTCAAACTCGCCAGCCTTTAAGTTAGCAGTTAAGGACAAACCTTTCTTCCCACCTAGAGTATAACTCTAATTGGTGTACTAACCCTTTCGGAGAGATGAGTCTTTTTGAGAAAAGTAGTGTTATCCCCTTTGCACTGATGAGAAAGTCGGGTAGAACCAAGAGAGAAAACTTGCCAGAAGGAGGAATTACAATTGAGAACCACTGGCACTTCTCCTTGTTTTCTTCAGTGCCAAATTATGTTTTCTTAATTTTGCTTAGCCAGTAAGGTAAAACCACACATGGAGAGGAAGGGGTGCTATTCCATAAGGGGTCAAACTTGAAACCCCATTGTCCTTAATTGGGCTTTTAGATAGGCTGAGTCCCTGCATTTTTCCATGTCAGAATACTAAAAAAATGTTTCCTTTATGCTAACCTTGAGTATTAGAGATACTCTAAATATTTGCATACAGAGCAAGGTCCACAAAGGGCTCTATTAGCCGCATTTTCATGGCGAAGAATAGTATTAACACGTTTGATACAGACAGTTCTTCCATTTGACTTTTAGAGCCAAAGAGAAACTTTTCTGGCTACCTTTTGGTCTGTTTTACTCAACCAACTCAATTGTCAGGAAGATTTCTCAAACTCTGGTCTTGTCATTCTAATTTATACTCACAGATGCAGCTTTGGTTCTAAGAATTATCAACTAATTTCATGTTTCATACCAGTCCCTAAAGTGAAAGCCCTTTTCAAACCAGCCGTTTTCACCCTTTTCTCTTCCCAAGTGCAGCCCGAGGCCCTGCCACAGAGATTTTTCCTTGCCTCTTTACCCCTGTTTCTCACTGCACTGCTCTAGAGATCAAAAGAATCAACAGCAAGTGGTCTCTTTCATCTCCTTCTCACCCTTTTCCCCAGCCCCAGCTCAGCCATGTAGAGTGTTAGTCAGGCGCTGTGTTCTTCCAGCCAGCCTACATTCCTAGGAATACTGAGTGAGTCCTGGAATCTTTGCACAGGTTGAGTTTTCTGTTGTTTTTGCTCAGCCTAGTGTTTTTTGGTTCATAAATATTAAATAATTGGAGATCACAAGGTCTACCTACATCTTGCACCTTTTAAAAACATAATAGCTCTTTTATTTCATGGTACTTGACTTTGTTTACTCAGCATGATCAGGGCAACATTCAGGCTATAGCAAACCTGTTAAATATTTACCCATGAGGCGGATATTTATACATGAATCAGGAGCACTTATCAGTGTGTGATGCCAGATGTTAGGTTAAGTACCCTTACAAGCTAAGAAACTACTGAATCAAATAAAGGATGAAATAAATTGTCCTTCCTAGTATCTAAAGTGCTTCACATATTGAAGCTTACTCTGCACAGCTAACTAAATTGTTCAAAACTGGACATGACAGAGTGGGTGGTCCATCATATCCAAGATCAAGTGACTCTGTCTGAGTGTTGATAGTTGCACAGGGGAATTCTGAGGTCTGAACAAAATTAAGAGGAATGCTTGTTCTGCTACTGTGTGGAAAGCTATGAAGGAGATGAATTATACATCAAATTGTTTTAATGGTGGCCTGAGTGCCTCTAGAAGCCCTTTGTCATCATTGGAATCCTGACCCAGCTGACTGGTAGCCAAACCCACTGTTTCCTCCCATCTCTCTAGCTCTTTCATGATTAAAATCTCCCAGCTTCTGCTGAGGACCATGGTCTTGGGGACATCTAGGTCAACTGGCATAACATAGTTCATCAAGAAAATATTCTGCTACTTCCTACATTGGTGAATAGTGGCTGGGGTCTTAAAAGCTTGCAAACTGCCACCTACGATACGCCTACTGGTCCCATCCTGTCCAGAGCAGAGGATAATGAAGAAAACCAAAGGACACAAGGAAACTATTAGACTAAAGGACTAATGGACCACATGAACCACAGCCTCCACCAGCCTGAGCCCAGAAGAAATAGATGGTGCCCGGATACCACCACCAACCACTCTAACAGGGATCACAATAGAGGGTCCCAGACAGAGCAGGAGAAAAATGGAGAACAAAATTCAAATGCACAAAAAAAGACCAGACTTACTGGTCTGACAGAGACTGGAGGGACCCCTAAAACTATGGCCCCCAAACACCCTGCTAACTCAGAACTGAAGCCACTCCCAAAGTCCACCTTTCAGCCAAAGATTAGACAGCCCTATAAAACAAACAAAAACACAAATGATGAGCATGCTTCTTAATTCAATCAAGTATAGGAGAACTAATGGGTAACACCTGCCCCAAAGCAAAGATGAGAAGATAGAAAAGGACAGGAAACCTGGACAAAGGGACACGGGGAACCCGGGGTGTCAAGGGAAAGGGGGAGAGCACTGACACACTGCAAGGATTGCAACCAATGTTGCAAAACAATTTGTGTATAAAGTTTTGAATGAGAAACTAATTTGCACTGTAAACTTTCACCTAAACACACACCCACACAAAAAAAATTGCCTTGCTCCAGGTGGCACAAGTGGTTTGCTCACTGCTGCTAACCTGGTTGTTGCAACCCACCCAGCAGCACAGGGAAGAAAGCCCTGGGAATCCGCTTCCATAAAGATTACAGCCAAGAAAACTCTACAGAGCAATTCTACCCTCTAACACATGGGGTCACCAGGAGTTGGAATCAACTCAATGGAAACAGCATGGACTCTAGCGAAAGGCAGAGCTAAGTTGAGTTCTTGGCATTACCACTTTCTAGTTGTTTGACCCTGAGGTGTCTTCTTTTCTCTGAGCCTTGATTTCCCCAGGTCTAAAATAATGATAATATCTACCTCGTTGGATTGTAGAGAGGATTAAATTAGATAATGTAATAAAACACCTAGCAACAAGGGCTAGTTCTTGATAATCACAAAAGCAGAATGCAGAGAGATGGGTTAACCATCTCTCCGGGCCTAGCAGTGAAATAACTGGTCTTTAGATTTCTGTACACTTCTGCTTCTTTTGATCATTATAGGTACTTTTTGTTTAATGATTCATTTCAAAATGACATGATCTAAGTAAGAGAAAGCTTCAAGGTTAGAGGATTACCCATAGAGTATTTTCATGCCTTATATGTAATTCAGTGAATGATTAAAGACTTATCCTATAATATTTTATATAGGTCAAAGTCTGTTACAATCAGTTCCATGGAATTGTGCAAATTATTCTCTTTTCTGGAACTTTATTATGCCAAGGATTGTTCTGCTAAGAAAGTTATGAGTAGTCTGATTCTTGGCGTTCTTTATATTACACAGATATTTGACTAGTAACTACAGGATATAAACATTGGGTTTACTCTTTCTTGTACTACAGAATTTTCTTCTTAACCAGTTTCCCATCCTAATGGAATCATTAGAACTTTCTGGTTAGATGTGTGTCGTCTGTATACTCTGTGCATACAAAAGAGGGGACAGAGAGCCTTTCTCTGGCTCACAGGAAGTCATGGGAATTTTCCTAGCCTTCAGAGCGTAGGCTAAATCTAATTCAGTATCTTCTCTAAAAGTAGCCAAAGGAAATGATGATCTTGTTGATTCTGTGCAATTGCTGAGTGTAGATGATTCGTTAATGTCATACACAGTCAAATGTTGTCTTATAATTTTCTCATTTGTCAAAGTTGCTGTGTTTTTAGGTGTCGTCTGAGTGGAAAAAGTCAATAGTGAATATTTCCACTCCACATTGACTTCCTCATATCACCTGAGATTTTGTTGTTAAGAGTTTTTCATTCCCATAAACAAAGTTGTGTTGAAATAAACTTTTACCAGAAAAATAGAGAGAGACAGGGTGACTCTCAAGTTCTTTATATATGTATATGTGTATATAGTTCCTTGTATCACAAACTCTAGACTGCGTTAATCTGAAATGAACTATTTAGGAATGATGTTCTAGGTTATTAATTGTGACAGCTTGGCTTCCATTTACTGCCTTATAACTGGGGGGTGGAGAGGGCTTGGATCATGAAGAATCACAGCATTAAGAGATTTTAGGGCTCTTTTTGTCTGAGTGAGTTTTATATCCTGTATTACAGAGAGGCCTTTAGGGGCTACAGAAATATATACATTAAAACAAAATTAAAATAAGAAAAACAAGACAAAAGGAAAGTGAGGGTAAGAAAGAACATGAAATCAAGATTAAGAGTGATATTATACAAAATGCATACTATAAGGTTCTGACCAATTTTTTCTAATAAGCATGTGCTGGCCAATTTAAACTGAAAACAAATCTTTGTGAAAGTTTCGGGAAACTGTTTCTGAATCAACATTGTATCTTGGCACTTAGGTCAATGATTATTGACTATACTTTCTAGTTTAGATTAATTAAATGTCAGTGTTTACTTGGACTAGAAGTTGCAAACTTCCTACCCATATTGACCCATAGACATGGGACCAGGCAGCACTGTATTTCAAAAAATTTTAATTAGTTGCCACCATTTAAAAATTGAGAGATTAAATTTAAAAAATCTGGATTTCTGGCTTCTCTTGCAAAATTAGAATCCGGTAAAACTGGGCTTGCGTACCTGCTTGTCAGAAATCAGCTGGAGCTGAGCAGTGGCAAGCCCTTCCCCCACCATGTAAAATCTCCAGTTCACTGGAGTCCCCATCCAGTTCTCCCCACTCGTTTACACCACCTGCCTCACTTAAAAAACGAGGAAACTGAAGCCCAAGAAGGCTGCCGAAGGTAACAGAGCTCAGCTGCAGGGCTAGTCTTTTAACTCCTGGTACACTGTTACAATGTTGCATCTGTTTGTTTTAGTTCCCTTCAGGGTATTATTGAATAATTTATCTTTGCCCAGCACTGGATTGGGCATTGTGAAAAGTATAAAAGTGTATGTTTCAGTATTGCATACAACTCTTTGATGTTGGTAAGACATTTATACATGCCAATCAAAGTTTGCTAATTTATACTGCTGTGAGATAAGATCATTAGTTGTCATTGATGTTGTGTAACAGGAATGTGCAAATTTAACAAAATGTATTAAATATAGAGAAATTTAATCGTAAAATGAAGCCCATGTTCCCATCATCATCATTAATTTCAGGCAGTTGGTGGCCAGACCTTGATAAGGAAAGCCACATCTGCTTTGGGGTATTACTTCTTAAGTTGCTTGAGCCCTAAGAGAAGTATATGCTGTTCTCTTGTCCTTTCAGTGCCCTTGGAGGCTCCTCAGCTCTTCATATCCCAGCTTTTCCTGGAGGAGGATGTCTCATTGATTATGTTCCTCAAGTATGCCACCTGCTCACTAACAAGGTAAAAGCAAATCCCTCGACTCCTCCATTTTATGAGACTCTTCTTTGTCCTGTATAGCACGTACGGATACTCAGAACCATCACACTTGTACCATCCTCCTCAAACCATCTCTTTTCAACCTCCACATAACATCTGCCTTGCCTCTGTTGAATTACAATTCATGTTTCTCGCCCTATTTCCTTTCCCACCTTCTTTCTTCTCTAAAGATTCTGATGCCCCATTCCAGTCTTTTCTTTGTTTCTTTTTTTTTTTTTTAATTTTTATTGTGCTTTAAGTGAAAGTTTACAAATCAAGTCAGTCCCTCACACAAAAACTTATATATACCTTGCTAAAAAAAAAAAAAAAAAAACATACTCCCAATTGCTCTCCCCCGATGAGACAGCCCATTCCCTCTTGCTACTCTTTTTTTATGTCCATTTTGCCAGCTTCTAACTCCCTCTACCCTCTCATCTCCCCTCCAAGGAGGAGATGCCAACATAGTCTCAAGTGTCCACCTGATCCAAGAAGCTCACTCCTCACCAGCATCCCTCTCCAACCCATTGTCCAGTCCAATCCATGTCTGAACAGTTGACTTTGGGAATGGTTCCTGTTCTGGGCCAACAGAAGGTCTGGGGGCCATGACCACCGGGTCCTTCTAGTCCCAGTCAGACCATTAAGTCCGGTCTTTTTATGAGAATTTGGGGTCTGCATCCCACTGCTGTCCTGCTCCGTCAGGGGTTCTCTGTTGTGTTCCCTGTCAGGGCAGTCATTGGTTGTAGCCAGACACCATCTAGCTCTTCTGGTCTCAGGCTGATGTAGTCTCTGGTTTATGTGGCCCTTTCTGTCTCTTAGGCTCGTAATTACCTTGTATCCTTGGTGTTCTTCATTCTCCTTTGGTCCAGGTGGGTTGAGACCAATTGATGCATCTTAGATGGCCGCTTACTAGCACTTAAGGCCCCAGATGCTACTTTCCAAAGTGGGATGCAGAATATTTTCTTAGTAGATTTTATTATGCCAATTGACTTAGATGTCCCCTGAAGCAATGGTCCCCAAACCCCTGCCCCTGCTATGCTGGCCTTCTATTTTCTTCATTTCTTAACTTGATATCTGGAGTCTTAAATATCCTTTTTCTTGGATCTGCTTTAAGCCGTAAGTTTTTGCTAGATCTTATACCTTCTTTTCGTCTTAAGTTTTTGAACCTGTTCGTTTTCCAGTTATCTGATACGTTTGTGTGTTTGCCACTAGGTGATATCAGGATAATTCTTTCAAAACAACCTTCATCTCTTTCTGTTTGTCTGTACCCAACTTTTTAATTCTTTATTCTCCCTATTAATGTCTAGGGGCAATTTTGTACAATCTAGCTCTAGGGGCAAGATTTCCTGTCAACTGGTCTTAGACCCAGGCACATTAGATTGCCTGAAGCTTTCTTCTGCATTTATGAGCCATTATATTGGCAAGTAGCTGAGTTTGCTTTAAAGTGATTGTTGTTAGCTATTTCCAAAAAGTATAAGAATATACATGTTAATGTCCGGCCAGTGTATTTATCTGAAAACTAGAGACAAGCAACATTGTCTACAAGCAGCACTGACTCTCTTTCCTCTCCCGCATGGACGATGACTCAGTTTGTTTAATTGCCAAAGTGCTATTTTCTTTGCTCCTATTGATTTGTTCATATTGGCTTGGAAAATAGATCTTTTGTTTGTCTCTTTCATTCAAGAGATAGCTCATTGCTGTATAGAAAATATTTTTAAAGTGCAATAATATCTCAAAGGCTTCGTATTATTTTTTAAATGTCAGAGAAACTGAAATCTGGCAACTCCACAGCCTGTGGGCCTGGCATGGTTTCCAGGGGATTTAATTCTCATGGAGTGGTTGCTTCTCATTGGCCCACATTCCCCCAGCCTCTGCCCTCCTACAAAACTGATCGGTGGACAGCCTTCTTATTTACATTCTGGGGCTTTGCACTGCCTTCAAATCTGTGTCCCAGTATTATAGAGAAAAATGCAAATGTGCTTTTCCAGAACTGAGAAGAAAAGCCTTTTTAAAGCTCTCCAATTGAGATTAATTTCTAGTCATACATTTTCCAAAAAAAAAATTAGAATACCATTTTCCCAGAAATCTAAGAATCAGTCGGTTTTTCTTATCTGGCTCGCCTTCATTAATTTTACTTGTCTTTTACAATTGGTTTTCTTGTGTTTGCTACAAACGAGGACAGTATGGGCTGCTTTTAGAAACAATCTCTTCAAATGAATTTCCATAATTACATTGGAATCTATCTTTATAGCCAGTTTTGTTGTAGGTTTCTGTTAAAATGGTTTTCTGTTTTTAAAATCAAGTATACAGAAATGTTTTCACCCCTTTTTAAAACAAAGCCACTTAAGCAAACTTATCATCTGTTTTTCTTTTCCCAGAATAACATTTCTGATCTTGTATTAAGCCTGCAAAGTAAGCACTGTTTTTATAAATTGACATAAACCTCTATTATATAATAGAATTGTTTTATTTTTAAAGGGTACAAACAGCTATCGGTACCGATTGTGTCAAGGTTATTTCAAGCACTTTATCTCGAGCTTTTGTTAGCCATGGAAACTCAGTGTAACTACAGCCAATATAAATGATTGTGGGGGGATTTCTCTCTCCCATTGTTTCTTTCACCATTGGGAGGACTTTGTAAAGAATATGTTTTCTTCTTAGAAGGTGATGAGTAAATGATTAACTTTCAGATGCCTAGTTTAATGTCTTCACGATTTTTTTTAGAGAAACTATAATTTGGTGATAATAAGGAAATTTTAAAAGGCAAACCAAAATCTCCTATTGTATCACTTCTTATTTTGAACCTTTGGAATTTAAAAAGGAAAAATTAATCATTATCCTGCCTTTTCAGTAGGGGCTGTAGTTCCAGGTAATGAAATAGCCCCAACTGATGGCAGAAAGCTCTTCGTCACAGAGAAACTTACCTGATAAATGCAGAGGAATGGTCAAATTCAAAAATCACCATTTTTCAGCCCCTAATTTAATGAAGTAATTGGAGCCCTGGTGGTGCAGTGATTAAAGTGCTCGGCTGTTAGCCAAAAGGTCTGCAGTTCAAAGCCATCAGCTGCTCTGCGGGAGAAAGATGTGGCAGTACACTTCCGTAAAGATTTACAGCCTTGGAAACCCTATGGGGCAGTGCTCCTTTGTCCTGTAGGGTTGCTCTGAGTTGGAATTGACTTGATGGCAGTGGGTTTTTTGGTTTAGTGAAATAATTGATTCAGACAAGGATCTCCAACAGATACCAAAACCATCAGGTGAAAGGTTGATGGGGAAATAGATCTTCACATGCTTCAAAAGGGACACCCAGGGATGATACACTGTGACAAAGGGGGCAGAAATACCTCTTTACAGTGGAAGAGTCTGGCTGTTGCCACCTTAGCCAAGTGATCAAATTTAGTACCACCTGTGAAGTTTCTTGCCAAAAATGTTTAACCTAAGTCTAATCATACCTTTAGCTCTAACTCCCAATTTATGAGAAATACAGGGGGCAGAGGAGAAAGGAATGAAACAATCAGACTCTAGAGTGTAGTACATTCTACATGACAACATTTGAAAAGTCAGTGTTACATGTATGCATTCATGCACACACACATGTACGCATACTCATGGAGGTAATGTTATTTTAGATTAAAAAGACTTAAAAGGCATAAAATACAAATACCCGAATTTTAATTTCACCCTGCTTCTTTGGAGACAATTGGGAAAACTTGAAAATGGATAGGCACTAAATAAATTCAGAGAGTGAGTGTTCAATCTGGTGGGTATGGTAATTGTATTGTGCTTATGTAGGAGAATGTCCTTGTTTTTTCGCTGAAGTATTTAGGGGCAAACTGTTGCGGTGTCTCTAATTTCCTTTGAAATGTTTCCACAAGATTGATTGATAGGTTGATAGGTAGGTAGGTAGATGGCTACATGAAGCAACTAGGCAAAATATTCACAGCTGTTGAATATAAGTGGAGGCAATATGGGTGTTCATTTTACTATGCTTTCTACTTCTTTGAAATTTTTCATAATAAAGCATTCAAAAATCTGCTATTCCACTTCTCAGCTTTGGGTTCCTATTCCAGGTGCAGTATGTAATTCAAGGATATCACAAAAGGAGAGAGTATATCGCTGCTTTCCTCAGTCACTTTGGCACGTAAGTTCTTCTCTATTTAAACTGTTAGCTCAATAATGCCCTCACTTCCTGATGACCTAGTGTGCGAGCTTATTAAGAAAATAGCACTTAGTTCAATAGTGTGATACCTTTTCAATGCCATTTTGGTACTTTTTGGTTTGTTGCTTATACTGAAGCTCCCTTGAAGACATATTTTTTAGCATTCATTTAGCAAATAATAGAATCAAGTATCTTCCCTGGAACAACAACATGACTAGCCCCAAATGCGACAATAAAAATACACCGTATGTGGAGTGCTTTGCAGTTGGCACAGCACTCTCACCTCTATCATCTCACCGCAGTCACACGAGATGAAGCAGGCAGGTATTAGTGACACATGTTACTCAAGGAAGTCCTGAAACTGAGAAATTCAGTAACTAGATGAAGGTCACACTCCTAGGAAAGGTGGAATCTGGGTGGGACCCCTATTTCTCCAAGAGTCAGGTCTCCCGACAGTTGTGCCACACAGATTTGGGAAGGAAATCTAACATTAAATAAGAAAGCTGTGACTCACACTTGAGATTCAGAGTTGAAAGAAAGCATGGAGAAGGGAAAAGGAAGTGTGTAACTACTTTATAGAGTGGGCATTTCCTCCAGGGCTGCCCCTCTGTGTTTTTCCTTTCCTTGAGGTTGCCAGTGGCTGCGCTACTCTGCAGCTCTGTTTCTTTAAGTGATGGCAGAGGCCTTATCAAGCTCCAACTTGGGCTTAGCTCAGTGGGAGAGGAAATGCACTTTCCTCAGTCTTCTTTAAAAGGTGGATGGAGCATTCTACCCACAGGGGAACAAAGCATTATATTCAGTAGTAGGTAGAGTAGGGTTTTTGTGGTCTGCTTATACCGCACCTTATTCCAAACAAAGTTTTTAAATATATATATATAGGGTTGCTGTGAGTCGGAAACGACTCGACAGCGCTGGATTTGGTTTTGGTATACAGTAACACATAAAAATTTAAGTAAATACAAGGAGAAATTAGGATAAAAGGAAAGCAGGAATGGGAAAGAAAATGAAATCAAGAACAAGATTGGTCATTCCATGGAAATTAATTTCACAAACTGTAGCATTAAAAAAAAAAAAAAAGCATTAAATATAAGCAAAATTTATGACTTCTGAAAACAATTTCAAGACATTTTCTTACTATCCACAGTGGAAGTTTTTATTCCTCCAAAACAGTAGTGTCAATAAACGGTATGACTGTCTCTTGCATGAGTCCTTACTACTTAAGAAGTTTTTGTTTATGAACATTTTGTGAAAATACTTTTGATAAGAACAGTAGTTGATAAATTACACCATTGGTCTTCTAATTTTTGAATAGGATTCTCTTTGGAATACGTAGTTGAAAATGAAGAAGTTAGCACAGTGACCTCCAAAATAGGGTGCGTGCATTCCAGGGATTACATAATTTACTCCATTGGGGTACAAGAAAAATATGAAAATTGCACCTACATTTATTTTTAAATCTTATTATTTTTAAATGTACATTTTTGTGTATGTTTTAGTCATAGAGTTGTTGCTGTTAGTTGCTGTCGAGTTGATTCCGACTTATAGAGACCTCATGTGTGCAGAGTAGAACAGGTCTACAGGGTTTTCAAGGCCATGACCTATCAGAAGCATATTGTCAGGCCTGTTTTCTGAGGCACCTCTGGGTGGATTCAAACCATCAGCCTTTCAGATAATAGCCAAGTGCTTAACTGTTTATGCTACCCAGCCACATAGAGGAGTACTTGTATGTGTTGTTTTTGTTGTTGGTGCCATGGAGTTGGTTCTGACTCATAGCAACCGCATGTACAATAGAACAAAGCACTGCCCAGTCCTGCGCTATCCTCACAATTCGGTACTTGTATGTAAAAAAACCAAACACATTTTGTTGAGTAGATTTCGACTCATAGTGACCCTATAGGACAGAGTAGAACTGTCCCATAGGATTTCCAAGGAGCAGCTGGTGGATTTGAACTGCCAACCTTTTGGTTAGCAGCCAAGCTCTTAACCACTGCATCACCCAGCTCCACCTGTCTATAACTGCCACTAAATTATGTACTTTGCTACTCTATGACTGTGCTATGTGCATAATAAAAAGGAATATGTGCTTGTTTTTGCTGATGGGATACAAGATCTAAAAAGTTTAGGTATCAGGGTTATAACATGTTGGGTTAATTATAAATTCATAGGAAGAAATATAAACTGGTAAGTAAAATCATTTATTTAAGTCAGAAGATCTGAATTGCATACCAACTATCTTTGAGCAAATCACTTAGTCTTCATTGTCTCAATTCCTTTATCTGTACAATGAGTACAACTGTACCTTCCTACTTAGACTTGGAGGTCATCAATATCAAGGGTCTGATTGGCCTGACTTGCCCAGGGAGAAGGCAACTCTAAGGACATCAAAGGCCTCTTTGTATAGAAAAACCGAACGAAATCCATTGAGCTTGAGTCAATTCTAACTCATAGCAACCGTATAAGACAGAGTAGAACTGCCCCACAGGGTTTCCAAGGCCGTAATGTTTATAGAAGCAAACTGCCACATCTTTCTCCCGTGCAGCAGCTGATGAGTTCTAACCACCAACATTTTGGTTAGCAGTCGAGCACTTAACCACCATGCCACCTGGGCTCCTGCGTTGTGTGGAAGAGACACGATTATTTCCATCCTTCGTGTGTGGTTAGTATTGTCACACGGTGACATCCCCCTAAGGGAAGGGGTTGAGGTGAGCCTACCAGAATTCCACCTGGCCCCTTCAGCAACCATCAGGTGTTCTCCTTTGACACCTGAGGCACACGCCACCCATCTGACCCCAGCGTTCATCCAGCTAACACTGCTATTTGTCTTGAGCCCCGTGGCCGGGGGCGGGGAGGGGGGTGCGCAGGAGGAACACAAGTGAAAGAATTCCAAGCAGTAAGGAAGAAAAATAATATATAACCCTAAACTTACTAATGTTGTCATTGCTCATTCCTGCTCAGTGCCCACTGAAAGTGAGACTTGATGATCGCTATGCAGACAACGTGGTGATGTTCGGCATTACAGTATCATTGCTGGCTCGACTTCTTAATTTTCCTTTTTACTAACAACTAATATTTGCGCAATATTTTACGGTTTATCTTATTTGTTTTTCACAACCCCGTGATGGAGTTTGCAGTATTATTCTACTTGTTTTACAGATGATGAAACTGAGGGCCCAAAGATAAAGTGATTTGCCTGAGGTCATAGTAGATAGTAAATGGCAAAGCTGTGACTTGAAACTAGATGCTCTCCTTCCAAATCCCATGTCTTTCCTAATCTAGCACACTCACCTATTGCATCTTAAATTAAATAACTCTGACTTGATTAATATATTCTTCACTTGGTCTCAACACTTTTATGCTTTTGTTTTTTGTTTGTGTGTGTGTTTTAATCACTTAGAGGTGTCGTGGAATATGATGCAGAAGGCTTTACAAAACTCACCCTGTTGCTGATGTGGAAAGATTTTTGTTTTCTTGTACACAGTGAGTATACTTTTGCCATCAGCATATATTTAAAAATGTTCTAAACCACATGTAATAATGAGTATGAGAACCATTAGTGTCTTGAATTAGTTCTTTTTACTTTAGCGTATGTATATTTTTTGTGTGTAGTCTTAAAGAGAAAATATCTCTAGACCGGTAGTTCTCAACTGGGAATGATTTTGCCCTCCAAGAGCCATTTGGCAATGTGCCTGGAGAGTGTTTTGATTGTCACAAATAGGGGGTTGCTACTGGCGTCTAGTCGGTCCAGGCCAGGAAAAATGCTAATCCTTCAGTGCACGGGACTGCCCCCCATAACACAGGATTATCTGGTCCAAAATATCAGTAGTGCCAAAGTTGAGAAACCCTACTGTTATGGATTGAATTGTGTCCTCCAAAAATGTGTGTCAACTTGGCTAGGGCATAATTCTCAGTATTGTGTGGTTGTCTGCCATTTTTTGATCTGATATGATCATCCCATGTGTTGTGGATCCTAACCTCTATGATGTTAATGAGGCAGGATTAGAGGCAGTTATATTAATGAGGCAGGACTCAATCTACAAAATTAGGTTGTATCTTGAGTCAATCTCTTTTGAGATATAGAAGAGGGAAGCAAGGATAGAGACAGGGGAACTCATACCACCAAGAAAGAAGAACCAGGAGAAGAGTGTGTCATTTGGACCCAGGGTCCCTAAGCTGAGAAACTCCTAGACTCAAGGGAATATTGATGACAAAGACCTTTCCCTAGAGCCAACAGAGAGAGAAAGCCTTCCCTTGGAGCTGGCACCCCAAATTTGAACTTTAACTTCCTAGACTGTGAGAGAATAAATTTCTCTTTGATAAAGCAATCCACTTGTGGTATTTCTGTTATAGCAGCGCTAGATATCTAAGATGCCTACCCTAGACAGATTTCTGTTTCAAAGCTTCTTTCCAGAATCAGGTCTCAAAACATTCAGGACTACTCAAAACCTACTTGCTTTGATCATTTGGTTATCATCCTTATTAAATGAAAAGTCTACAACTTTGATAATATATAATGCATAACTTAAAGTGGGACAATGTTTTGATGTATTCTCCACATCACTTTCATCGCTCTTCTATGTTGTATTTAAATGTTTGTTGTATTATTAATCAATAAATAAACATTGGTGCAACTTTCTTTTGATGGATAATTTAGTCTCTTTTGTTTATACCTCCTTGTTGTATAAGAAGTGACATGGTGCCAGGTTCAAGTTGCAAGTCAATTAAGTCCTTTATTCTTTAGTAGTTTAGCCTTCAAGCCAAAGTCAAAGGAGTTCCAGCTTTCCCAGCTCAAGTTAGGTAAGTGCAGTGGATTTGGGTCGACTTCACTCAGTCAGAACTATCCTGTACCTTAATAAACTGGTTTAGGAAGAGAAACTTTGGCCCTATTTAGCCAAGGCATCAGATGGTCAAAAAATACTGACTTTGGGAGACTTTTCTTCTCTAGCAGATTTACTTTCTTTGTTTGGATTTGCTTAGGCTAAAATAGTGTTTAAGTTAGTTTGTCTTACTTTGTCTTACACCAACAGATAACGAGGGGAAAAAACCCAAAAATGTACATAGTGGTAAAGGGAAGAAAGCCTCTAATTAAAACTTTACCATGGTATAATCCACACAGACATAATTGAGAGTTGGCTATACTTTTAAGGAGCTGGCCCTCCCTGCCCTTTAGGTGTTACCTAACTATTACTATTTTGTAAAGCAGGACCTTGTATTGAGCTCCTATTTGGTAGCTATTCATAAATTCAGGCCATCTTTTCAAATGCATCTGAAAAATGCAAACATATCACTTCATATTATTTATGTAAATGAATAAACAGAGGGTTGGAGAGGTAAAGATTTTAAATCCTGGGTGTGCCTCTGACTACTTATGTGCCGGGTTCAAATGACTAGGACAAGCCTCCTCTGCTTTAGTTTCCTGATATATGCACTGGGGATCTGGTTTTCAGGTCATGCGGAGACATAGGCATGTGGACCTCACCTGTGAGTTGGAGCCGGGTAGAAGAGGAAGCCTCACAGTTAAGGCCTTCTAGCCCTCTCCTCTTTGCTCACAATCTTCTGTGGCCCTGCTAATTTGAGCCAAATCCTGGTGCTTCCAGCTACCACTTTTGGTTCTGACCTTGCGTTTTGCTGCTTTGGCTTTGCATTCTGAGTCTTAATTCCTTTGTGAGTTCCCACTTCCTATTTGCCACATTCACTTAACCCACTGTCTGATCTCAGTGTTTCTGTTCCTAGTCTGATACCTCAATCCTAGATCCTGACTGCATCCTTGATTTGTCTCCCATGATCCTAGACAGTTATCGTGTGTAAGTACCCTACCCCAGCTCAGTAGAAGGAACTTGCATTCTGCTTTAATTGGTGGTGGTGATGGTCAGATACTTCACAGAATTGCTGTGGCCATCCCCATCCATAGGACAATTGTGATGTATTTTACAAAAGTATTAAATTAGATGAATATTTCAGCCAGTTACTTCATCTCAAAGTGACATGAAATTTGAACTCTTTCCTGAAACTTATTTTGGTCTCCTAGCCATGATTCTACCTGGGGTTAATGTCAAGTTATATCGAATATCGGAGAAAAATACCTTCTTGGCATTATTCAGTTCTAACCTGTGTTTTCCAGTGTAACTCAAAGATTACTATTTTTGTGGTAGCCAGCAAGAGGAAATTGTCGAGTGGGGTGATATTCAGAGATAAAAGAGCATTCACTTCTCAGATACCTCCTGCCAACTCTCTTGTCAGTACATTCAGTGTTATAGTAATTCTTGTTGCTTTTGAAAGTCTATTCCCCATGGAATATTTTCTCCGTGCTATCATGTATCTAGCATTTCTTACACTCCCTCCCCACCTTCCTATCTTAGCTTTTCCAAGTCAGACATGCAAAACTGAATCCCAAAGTCATATTTTCACTTAGTTTTGAATTACCTTCTTCAGAAACATGTAACCTCCCCCCCCGCCGCCCCACCCCAAGCGCTTATTAGCAGCTACAGGGGACCTTGGGACTTCTTTAGTTTACTTTTTCCAAAGTGTCTCCTCAAGCTGTTATTCCTTTCCTCCCCAGGGTGTTAGTTCCTTGTCTCTAGCATCATTGTCCACACTCTCTGCTCTTCTTACAAGTAAGACCTAGTCTATGAATCAAGGAACTTTGGATTAGTTCCCTTCTCCATCACTAACTCACAACCTGTTTTTAGATGAATTATTTCTGCCCTTTGCTTCTTTCTTAGATAAAATGTAGGGCCTGCTACATCAGAGTGAAGCTGGTAGACAGTGTGTTTTACTCAGTCATGCAGTTAAGCATTTGACACTTACCTTCCTTTGGAAGCATCTGCTTGCGTGGTTTCAATACCCAAGGGAACACTTTTTCCCTTTTTTATTTCCATGAAAATAAGGATGTGAATATTGAGTGATAGAGACTCAATGACAGAACATTGTGGGGAATTATTCTGATATATCAAGAATATGAAAAAGGAGGAAGAAAGTTCCCGGATATGAAGCCAGTATTCTGTGGGTGGCTCCACTACTTCATGGAGGTTGAAGACTCAGCAGGATACCAAATGGGAAGACAACTGTGGATAGGACAGGTGTTGGCAACACTTGTGAGTGTTTGGGATGCTAGAGGAAAGAGGCACCCCTCTTTTGAGGCAGACAGCTCTGACCTCAGGCCTTGTAAGCATATGCAGAAGCATACATGCCCTAGAGAAAAGCCTTGTATGTACGTATTTCTGGGGTCCCCCAGGAGGCACTGCAGCATCCTGGCATTCTGCCTGTTCAGGAGTGAGGCCTGTGGCCATGATTATAGTCATGGAGCTTTTCCATCCATGAGTTCCTTCCATCCTTCATCTATTATCAACGTGTCTTAAGAGTTGGAACTGCAACAGGACTTGCTCCAATCCAGAAAGCTGTTTCTGGGAAGGTTTCCTGGCTGCCAACTAAGAATTATTCATAGTGGTTGTGTATTTCCATATATATATATATATTTAGTTACATAAAAACCAAAACCCAGTGCCGTTGAGTCGATTCCGACTCATAGCGACCCTATAGGACAGAGTAGAGCTGCCCCATAGAGTTTCCAAGGAGTGCCTGGCGGATTCATACTGCCAACGCTTTGGTTAGCAGCCGTAGCACTTAACCATTACGCCACCAGGGTTTCCACATAGTTATATATATCACGTAATTATATATATCACTTTCATGTGTGTGTGTGTGTGTGTGTGTGTATATATATATATGAAACTAACCCACTGCCATTGAGTCAACTTCAACTCATGGAAACCCTATAGGACAGACTAGAAATGCCCCATAGGGTTTCCAAAGCTGTAATCTTCACAGAAGTAAACTGCCACATCTTTCTCCTATGGAGTGGCTGGTGATTTTGAACCATGGACCTTTTGGTTAGCAGCTGAGCACTTTAAGCACTGTGCCATCAGGGCTACATACACACACCCACCCCACCCCGCCACATATATATATGGATAGGTATAAAAAAAATAGACAGGGTTAAAGAAAAGCAAAAGGAATGATTAGCAGCAGCAGGGAGTTATTACCAGCCCTAGGCCTGCGTGAGCAAGAGGAGGGCATGATTACCAGAAGCTAGAAAGAGCTAGCACTATAGCTATAGCTGTAGGGGAGGACTACCTGACAGGAGCTGGGAGGGACTTTGGTAGAGGAATGTAGCCACTGCCAACCTGTAGCCCTGCAGGAAAGGCACTGGGGGGTGAGGGGAGGGAATAAATACCCTGATTTATGTACCCCTAGTTTGGATCTCCAACCTGCACTGAGCTCAGGGGAACTTCAACATCTGTAAGTCCGGCAGAGGAGGAACTGGCAAAGGATGCTGGGTAGGAGCAAATAGAGTTGAGGAGGAAAATAGGGAGACTATACTATCACAGAAGCTGAGAAAGGAGAGTATCTCAGGAAGACTTTGGGGTCTTGACAAAATTAGTATCAATAGGGTGATGAATGGAGAAGCCAGATGGGAATGAGTTCGAGTGAATAGAAATTTATATATACATATATATATATTTATAGAAAAGGAAAATGTGAATGGGGATGTGAAAATGGAGACAGCATGTAAAGATGACTTTTTCTATAAGTTTGGATGTGAAAGGGAGGTGAAAATAGGGCCGTAGCTAAAAGGAGATTGAGTACCTACCATATACCAGGCACTATTCAAAGTGCTGAGGATATAGCCGTGAACAAAAGTACATGCCTTTAAAGGGTTTACATTTTAGTTGAGGGAAAAGAGACCATTAACAAATATGTAATATGTTAGAGAAATTATTCAAGGATTTTTTTTTGTTTTTGATTTTTCAAAGTTTGGTTTTGTTTTTTTTAAGTGTGCTTTAAGTGAAAGTTTACAAATCAAGCCAGTCTCTCATACAAAAACTTAAATACGCCTTGCTATGTACTCATAGTTGCTCTCCCCCTAATGAGATACCACATTCCTCCTTTCCACCCTGTATTCCCCATGTCTGTTCAGCCACCTCCTGTCCACATCTGCCTTCTCATCTCCCCTCCAGACAGGAGCTGCCCACATAGTCTCATGTGTCTACTTGAGCCAAGAAACTCGCTCCTTACCAGTATCATTTTCTCTTTTATACTCCAGTCGAATCCCTGTCTGAAGAGTTGGCTTTGGGAATAGTTCCAGTCTTGGGCTAACAGAAGGTCCAGTGACCATGACCTCTGGGGGCCCTCCAGTCTCAGACCATTAAGTCTGGTCTTTTTACAAGAATTTGAGGTCTGCATCCCAGTGCTCTCCTGCTCCCTCAGGGGTTCTCTGTTGTGTTCCCGGTCAGGGCAATCATTGGTTGAAGCCAGGCACCATCTAGTCCTTCAGGTCTCAGGCTGATGTAGTCTCTGATTTATGTAGCCCTTTCTGTCTCTTGGGCTCATAATTACCTTGTGTCTTTGGTGTTCTTCATTTTCCTTTGCCCCAGGTGGGATGAGACCAATTGATGCACCTTAGATGGCCGCTTGCTAGTGTTAAAGACCCCAGGCGCAACTCACCAAAGTGGAATGTGGAACGTTTTATTAATATACATCGTTATGCCAGTTGACCTAGATGTCCCCTGAAACCATGGTCCCCAGACTCCTACCCCTGCTACTCTGGCCTTCGAAACGTTCAGTTGTATTCTGGAAATTTCTTTGCCTTTGGTTTAGTCCAGTTGTGCTGACCTCTCCTGTATTGTGTTGTCTTTCTCTTCACCTAAAATAATTCTTGTCTACTATTTAATTAGTTAATACTCCTCTTCCTCCTTCCCCACCCTCGTAACCATCAAAGAATATTTTCTTCTGTGTTTAAACTGTTTCTTGAGTTCTTATGATACTGGTCTCATACAATATTTGTCCTTTTGCAACTGACTAATTTCACTCAGCATAATGCCTTCCAGATTCCTCCATGTCATGAAATATTTCACAGATCCATCATTGTTCTTCATCGATGCGTAGTATTGCATTGTGCGAATATACCATAATTTATTTATCCATTCGTCTGTTGATGGGCACCTTGGTTGCTTCCATCTTTCTGCTATTGTAAACAGTGCTGCAATGAACATGGGTGGGCATATTTCTGTTTGTGCGAAGGCTCTTATTTCTCTAGGATATATTCAGAGAAGTGGGATTGCTAGATCGTTTGGTAGTTCTATTTCTAGCTTTTTAAGGAAGCGCCAAATCGATTTCCAAAGTGGTTGTACCATTTTACATTCCCACCAGCAGTGTATAAGTATTCCAGACCCTCTACAACCTCTCCAACATTTATTATTTTGTGTGTTTTTTTTTTTTTTTATTGATTAATGACAGCCTTCTTGGAGTGAGATGGTATCTCATTGTAGTTTTGATTTCTTTTTTTCTAATGGCTAATGATCAAGAGAATTTCCTCATGTATCTATTAGCTGCCTGAATGTCTTCTTTGGTGAAGTACCTGTTCATATCCTTTCCCCATTTTTTAATTGGATTATTTGTCTTTTTGGTATTGAGTTTTTGTCGTGTCATATAGATTTTAGAGATCAGGCGCTGATTGGAATTGTCGTAGCTAAAAATTTTTTCCTTTTCTGTAGGTAATCGTTTTATGCTTTCGGTGAAGTCTTTGAGAATAAGTGTTTGATTTTTAGGAGCTCTCAGTTATCTAGTTTCTTTTCTTTGTTCATTGTTAGTAATGTTTTATATACTTTTTATGCCATGTATTAGGGCTTCTAGTGTTGTCCCTAATTTTTCTTCCATGATCTTCATTGTTTTAGATTTTATATTTAGGTCTTTGATCCATTTTGAGTTACTTTTTGTGCATGGTGTGAGGTATGGGTCTTGTTTCATTTTTTTGTAGATGGATATCCAGTTATGCCAATACCACTTGTTAAAGAGACTGTCTTTTCCCCCATTTAACAGACTTTGGGCCTTTTTCAAATATCAGCTGCTCATATGTGGATGGATTTATGTCTGGATTCTCAATTCTGTTCCATTGGTCTATGTATCTGTTGTGGTATCAGTACCAGGCTGTTTTGACTACTGTGGCAGTATAATAGTTTTGAAAATCAGGTAGTGTGAGGCTTCCCACTTTGTTCTTCTTTTTCAGTAATGCTTTACTTGTCCAGGGCCTCTTTCCCTTCCATATGAAGTTGGTGATTTGTTTCTCCATCTCATTAAGAAAAGTCATTGGAATTTGGATCAGAATTGCATTGTATCTATAGATCGCTTTTGGTAGAATAGACATTTTTACAGTGTACAGTCTACCTATACATGAGCAAGGTCTATGTTTTTCCACTTATGTGGGTCTTTTTTGGTCTTGCAGTAGTGTCCTGTAGTTTTCTTTGTGTAGGTCTTTTACATCTCTGGTAAGATTATTCCTAAGTATTTTATCTTCTTGGGGGCTACTGTAAATGGTATTGATTTGGTGATTTCCTCTTTGGTGTTCTTTTTGTTGGTGTAGAGGAATCCAACTGATTTTCATATGTTTATCTTGTATCCTGATACTCTGCTGAACTCTTCTATTAGTTTTAGAAGTTTTCTTGAGGATTCCTTTAGGGTTTTCCATGTATAAGATCATGTCATCTGCAAATAGAAATATTTTTACTTCTTCGTTACCAATTTGGATGCCCTTTATTTCTTTGTCTAGCCTAATTGTTCTGACTAGGACCTCTAGCACAATGTTGAATACGAGTGGTGATGAAGGGCATCCACGTCTGGTTCCCATTCTCAAGGGGAATGCTTTCAGACTGTCTCCATTTAGGATGCTGTTGGTGTTGGCTTTGTATAAATGCCCTTTATTATGTTGAGGAATTTCCCTTCTACTCCTATTTTCCTGAGAGTTTCTTTCATGAATAGGTGTTGGACTTTGTCAAATGCCTTTTCTGCATCTATTGATAAGGTCATGTGGTTCTTGTCTTTTGTTTTATTTATATGATGGATTACACTGATAGTTTTTCTAATGTTGAACCATCCCTGCATACCTGGTATGAATCCCACTTGGTCATGGAGAACTATGTTTTTGATGTGTTGTTGAATTCTGTTGGCCAGAATTTTGTTGAGAGTTTTTGCATCTACGTTCATGAGTGATATAGGCCCGTTATTTTCTTTTTTTGTGGTGTCTTTTCCTGTTTTTAGTATCAAGGATATGCTGGCTTCATAGAATGAGTTTGGAAGTATTCCATCCTTTTCTATGCTCTGAAATACCTTTAGTAGTAGTGGTGTTAACTCTTCTCTGAAAGTTTGGTAGAGTTCTCCAGTGAAGCTGTCAGGGCCAGGGCTTTTTTGTTGTTGGGAGTTTTTCAATTACCTTTTTGGTTTCTTGTTTTATTATGGGTTTATTTAGTTGTTCTACCTCTGTTTGTGTTAGTTTAGGTAGGTAGTGTGTTTCTAGAAATTTGTCCATTTCTTCTAGGTTTTCAAATTTGTTACAGTACAATTTTTCATGACAATCTGATCTGATTCTTTTAATTTTAGTTGTGTCTGTTGTGATATCACCTATCTCATTTCTTATCCAGGTTATTTGCTTCCTCTCCTGTTTTTCTTTTGTCAGTTTGGCCAGTGGCTTATCAATTTTGTTAATTTTTTTCAAAGAACCAGCTTTTGGTCTTGTTAACTCTTTCAATTGTTTTTCTGTGCTCTATTTCATTTAATTATGCTCTAATTTTTATTATTTGTTTTCTTCTGGTGCCTGAGGGCTTCTTTTATTGCTCTCTATTTGATCAAGTTATAGAGATAATGCTTTGATTATGGCCCTTTCTTCTTTTTGGATGTGTGATTTATTGATACAAATTGACTTTTGAGCACTGCTTTAACTGTATCCCAAAGGTTCTGATAGGAAGTGTTTTCATTCTCATTGGATTCTATGAATTTCTTTATTACATCCTTAATTTCTTCTATAACCCAGTTGTTTTTGAACAAGGTGTTTAGTTTCTATGTGTTTGATATCTTTTCCCTGCTTTTTTTATTATTGATTTCTGCTTTCATGGCTTTATGGACAGACAAGATGCTTTGTAATGTTTTGATGTTTTGGATTTTGTTAAGGCCTGCTTTCTGACCTAATACGTGGCTTATTCTTGAGAATGTTTCATGTGCATTGAAAAAGAATGTATACTTGGCTGCCCTTGGGTGGAGTGGTCTGTATATGTGTATGAAGTCAGGATGGTTAATTGTGGCATTTAGATCTTCCATGTCTTTATCGAGCTTCTTTCTGGTTGTCCTGTCTTTCACTGAAAGTGGTGTGTTGAAGTCTCCTACTATAATTGTGGAGCTGTCTGTCTCACTTCTCAATGCTGTTAGAGTTTGTTTTATGTGTCTTGAAACCCTCTTGTTGGGTGCGTAAATATTTGATATGGTTATATCCTGCAGCTATATTGCCCTTTTAATCATTATATAGTGTTCTTCCTTATCCTTTGTGGTGGGTTTAACTTTAAAGTCTATTTTGTTAGAAATTAATATTACCACTCCTGCTCTTTTTTGATTGTTGTTTGCTTAATATATTTTTTCCATCCTTTGAGCTTTAGTTTTTTTTGTGTCTTTAAGTCTAAGTTCTTTCTATTGTAGGCAGCATATAGACTGATCTTTTTTTTTTTTATTCATTCTGCCACTCTCTGTCTCTTTATTAGTGCATTTATTTCATTTACATTCAACATAATTATAGATAGTTATGAGTTTAGTGCTGCCATTTTGATGTCTTCTTTTGTGTGTTGTCGACAACTTCTTTTTCCCACTTAATTTTTTGTGCTGAGTAGTTTTTCTTTACATATTGTCTTTTCCTCTTTTTTATTGTCGTTGGTTTTGTTTTTGCTGAGTCTTTGTTTTCCTTGTATTTTATTTCAATGTGTAGGATTATCAGTCTCCTTTGCCTTAGTATTTACCCCTAGTTTTCTAAGTTTTAAACCAAATATATTTTTCTTCACGTTGCCTTGTCTGCCTCTCCACATGAAAGATCTGTGACTACATTTTTAGTCTCTGTTGATTAACGTTGTCATCTTTTACATTATGACATCGCTGTTTCCCTGTTTTGAGTGTTTTTTTGGTCGTGATTTTTTTTGTTGTTGTTATTTCCCTATCTGGGTTGATACCTGGTTGCTCTCTCCTGTGTTCTAGTCTTGGGTTAATATCTGATGTTATTGATTTTCTAACCAGATGACTCCCTTTAGTATATCTTGTCGTTTTGGTTTGGTTTTTGCAAATTCCCTAACTTTATGTTTGTCTAGTAGTATCCTAATTTTGCCTTCATATTCAAGAGACAGTTTTGCTGGATATATGATTCTTGACTGGGAATTTTTTTTCCTTCAGTGCCTTATATATATCATCCCATTGCCTCCTT
This sequence comes from Elephas maximus indicus, assembly GCF_024166365.1. Lineage (NCBI taxonomy): Eukaryota > Metazoa > Chordata > Mammalia > Proboscidea > Elephantidae > Elephas > Elephas maximus. Next base: position 47,106,232 of record NC_064830.1, read on the forward strand.
GCTGCATGGTTTCTGCTGAGTAGTTCAAGCTTATTCTTATTGACTCTCCTTTGTAGGTGACTTTTCGTTTATCCCTAGCCGCTCTTAAAATTCTCTCGTTATCTTTGGTTTTGGAAAGTTTGATTATAATATGTCTTGGTGGTGACTTTCTTTTGGGATGTACCTTATGTGGGGCTCGATGAGCATCTTGGATAGATTTCTTCGCATCTTTCATGATAGCAGGGAAGTTTTCTGCCAACAAATATTCAGCAATCTCTCTGTATTTTCTGTTATCCCTTCCTGTTCTGGTACTCCAATCACTCATAAGTTATTTCTCTTGATAGAGCCCCATATGATTGTTAGAGTTTCTTCATTTTTTTTTAATTCTTTTATCCGATTTTTCTTCAAATATTTTGGTGCCAAGTGTTTTATCTTCAATCTCAGTAACTCTGCCTTCCATTTCCTCAGTGTTGCTCCTCTGACTTTCTGTTTAGTTGTCCAATTCTATATTTTTATTGTTCATCTTCTGAATTTCTGATTGTAGTCTCTATGGGTTCTTGCAGCCTATTAAATTTTTCACTACACTCTTGAATAAGCTTCTTAGTTTCCTCGACTGCTTTATCTGTGTGTTCTTTGTCTCATTCTGCATTTTGCCTGATTTTCTTCCTGATCTCTTGAAGAATTCTGTAAATTAATGTTTTGTATTCTGCCTCTGGTAATTCCAGGAATACCTCTTCATTCAGAAGATCCCTTGATTCTTTCTTTTGAAATGATCATGGTCTGCTTCTTTATGTGATTTGATATTGACTGTTGTCTCTAAGTCATCTATAAGTTATTGTATTAATTTGTTTTATGTGTGCTTATAGTATCCTAGCTTCTTGCTTTGTTTTGCTTCGATATGCCCAAATAGGTTGCTTGAGAAAGCTAGCTTAATTATTTGCACCTTTGAAGCGCTAACATCCTGTCACCAGATGGCCAGAGCTGTTACCAGGTATATGAGCCCAGGAGTCCATTCATTTTTCTTCTATGTATTCAGCTCAGGTATCCAGGTAGTCAATCACCAAATGTGTGGTACAGGCTCTGTCCTACAGTCTTAGAGGGGCAGGAGTGATTGGTGTAGGCACAGGTATCTGGTTGCAACAGGTCACACCCTGAGCAAGGCAGGGGGCTGAGGGCCATCCCCCGAGTGTCTGTGAGGAAAGTGCATCCCCATTCCCTAGAGCGCACAGGTGGGTGCCTTCTGCAGCCGGGCCATGGGCACTCAATGCTTTTGGTTGTAAGGACTGGGAGGTACCAATTATCCTTGGACCCCTGTCACAGATGGCTAGGTGGCATAGGTGGAGCCACCAGTCCTCAGACCACTGATGTGGGTAGGTGAGGACCCTGTTTAATAGGCACAATGGTGTCAAATGTCAAAAACCTGCCTTTTCAGTGCATAGCTGAAACGGTTAAAGTCAGATCTCAGGCACATACAACATTGCAGTCTTCCAACAAGGTCTTAAGCTCCTGAAATGGGCCCATACAGGTCCATGCAGGGGTGAAAGGCATTCATAGTCTATGGACCATTTGTGCCTGGACAGGAGCTGCTTCTGCCCTGAGTTCCTAGCTTAGGGGAGCCAACAGATTATCTTTTCCCCCAGTTATTAACTTATTCCTTCTCTAAAGCTGGGAGAATGGCTCAGGGCACACAGCATGACCAATCTTAGGTCCAGGGAATTCAACCACCACTGAAGCCTGCTTGGAGGCTGGGGGTGTGGTAAATTAGACACAAGTACTTAGCTTTTGCTGAAAGCACTGTTCTCTGATTCCGGAGGCGTGAGTAGACCGGTGCAGCTCGCTGTCTTTCCCTGAGGAACTGATGTTCCAAACACCGCCGGCCCTGTTACAGTTGTGCCAGGGGATCATGCCTGAGGGGCTCTGGTTCCTGCTGAATCAGGTCTGGCAACTCCTCACTGCTTCTGAAACGTCTCTCCCTCCCCCTTCCACTGAGTCCAATTTCCTAACTTTGCCTTTGATGTTCAGAGCTCCTAATTTGTCATATATATTATCGTTTCACTTGCTTTTTCGGGTCTTTGTTATAAGAGGGATCACCAGAAGCACCTGACTACTCTGCCATCTTGGTCCCCCCTTTGTTTGCTTTCACAAAGAGAAATAATACAGCATAGTTTGTACACTGATGGGAATGATCCAGTGGAGAAGGTGGGATTGAAAAGATGGTGATAACTTGGAGAAGCAGAATCCTTCGTCGTGTCCACTTAATGTGCTAAGTGCTAGAGCCATTCGTACTACTGGAGTTCAGACAACTGGAGAGATCGTTATAGGTTGAGTAGTTGAGAAGGCACCATGGAGGTGGCAAGGACTGAGCTGAGACTCGAAATACAGGAAGGATTTGGACAGGAAAAGTGGTCTCAGTGAGGTCAGTATGAGCTATGAGACAGAGAGGTAGGGATGACCCTACCTGTTTCAGGTGGTAAGGTAGATGGATATTGGAGAAATAATGTTGGGTCAGTATGGCAGGGCCAGATTATAGTCGGTTTCAAATGTCAGAGTGAAGAATTTAGGTTTTGTCTATGGGCTGTGGGAACCATCTAAGGATATTAAGCAGGAAAATTATATGGTGCAATTACTGTTTGAGAGAGGTAGACCCATGATATAATACAAAAACCAGAACCTGCTACTAGTTTCAGTATCCCTGTGGGCAAGTAATTCACTCTTTGAGATAAAGTTTCCCCTTCTGTAAACAGGAAGTATCTTCACAAATGAGTTGTAGAAATCATATGAGATTATGTGTAAAAGTGCTTTGTTAATTGTAAAGTGATATTTAAATGTTGTCATTAGTATTGCTGGCGCTGTGCAGAATGGATTGGACAGGGAAAAGTGGAGGTGCAGAGATCAGTCCCTTCCCCTGCTCACAGTGCACCCCCCCCCAATAATCTGATGAAAACTGGACCTTTCCACAGAAAATGCACATATGCCTTCTCTCTGTTAGTATTAGGTTTGGCTACATATAACAGAAAACCCAAATTTTCAGTGGCCTAAGCAAGATAGAAATTTATTTCTCTCACATGTAAGAAGTCTGAGAAATCATTTTGGGGCTTGTAAAGTGTCACCACTGTCTTGGGGGACCAAGCATACCCTGGTTTTCTGCTCTGCTGTCTAAGGCATAGCTTCCAACCTGTATCCCTCCTGGTCTAGGATGGCTGCTGCAGCCATAGTTGGGGAAAAAGGTAATGGGAAGGATAAAAGGACCTTCCTCCCAGCTAAGTCCATCCTTTATGGAGATCCACGTCACACTTCTGCTTACCTCTCGTTAGTCAGAATGTCATCACATGGCCACAGGTAGCTCAGGTCCCAGAAGGTGGGGAGATTTAAATGTGAGTGGCAACTAGAAATCTCTGGCATATAGCTATAAACACACATTTTACAGATAACTTCAAGTTCAAAGATATCTCAGAAACTCCTTAGGGACCCATTGGACCCCCAGGTTAAACCCCACTCTACTCTTTCCATTGGTCTCCAATACCCTATTTCCCAGTTTTTGGTTTCTTTTCTTATGTGGACCATTCCCTTTTCTTCAATTTTGGCCGTTGCCTAATTTGCTTGAACCTGGAATGGGTACTAACTACTGTGCCACTGAACTTTCTAGATTCTTATCTGAGGTGTATGTGCGTGTTTGTATGTTTAACAGCTTTATTGAAATATAATTTTATAATTTACATGTCATAAAAGGCATTCACTGTAAGTATACAGTTCAGTGATCGTTTAGTAAACTTATACATTTGTGCAGTCATTACCCCAGTCCAGCTTTAGAACATTTTCATCACCCCAAGAGGTTTCCTTGTCCTCATTTGCAATCAGTCCTTATTCCCACCATCAGCCCCAATTGCTGATTTTCTTTCTGCCTCAAAAAAAAAAAAAAAAAAAAATTTTTTTTTTTTCTAGAGGTTTGCACTTCCTAGAAATTTCATATAAATGTAATCATACAACATGTAGTCTTTTGTTTCTGGCTTCTCTCACATAGCATAATGTATTCAAAGTTCATTTACAGTGTTGAGTATATCAGTATTTCATTCCTTTCTACAGTTTTTAAAATTATTTTTATTTTTATTACATGGATATGCCACATTTTGTTTATCCATTTACCAGCTGACAGGTATTTGGATTGTTTTCAGTTTGGGGCTATTATGAATAATGCTGCTCTGAACAGTCATATACAAATCTGTACATGCATTTTTTTTTTTTTTTCATTTGTCTTGGATAGATGCTTAGGATTAGAAGTGCTGGGCTGTGTAGTAGTATATGTTTAACTTTTTAAGAAACTTGTAAACTGTTTTCCAAAATGACTGTCATTTTACATTCTCACCAGCAATGTATGAAGGTTCCAGTTTCTCTACATCGTCATCACCATTAATGCATCTCTACATAATCATTAATACTTGGTATAGCCAAACGTTTTTATTGTAGTCATTCTTTAGTCATTGTTTATAATAGTCTTTTATAGTCCTTTTAATTTCTTTAGAATCTGTAGTGACCTCCCCCCCACCCCCATTATTCCTGACCTCTGTGTGTATGTGTTCTCTCTTTTTTTTCCTTAGATCAATTTTATCGCTCTTACCAAAGAACCAACTTTCGGTTTCATTGGTTTTCTCTAGGGTGCTTGTTTTTTATTTCATTGATTCCCATTCTGATTTTTATTATTTTTTCCTTTCTACTTGCTTTTCTTTTTTACTTACTTTGGGTTGATTTCCTCTTTTTTTTCTAACTTTCTAAGGTGGAACCTTAGATTATTGATTTTATATCTCCCTTTTTAACATAAGCATCTAAAACTATAAATTTCCCTATAAATACTGCTTTAGCTATATAAAAAAAATTTTTTTACATAAAATTTTGTTATGCTGAGTTTTAATTTTCATTCCGCTCAAGATATTTTTTCATTTCTCTTGTTACCTTTTTCTTTTGCCCACAGGTTGTTTAGAAATGTGTTAATTTCGAAATATTTGGGATTTTCCACATTTATTTCTGTTGTTGATTTCTAATTTAATTCCATTATGGTCAAGGAACATAGATGTATGATTCAGCTCTTTTAAATTAATTGTAACTTGCTTCATGGCCTAACATATGGTCTATCCTGGAAGATGTTCCATGTGTACTTGAAGAGAATGTGTATTATGCTGTTGTTGGGTGCATTGTTCTACAAATGTCAGTTAAATCAAGTTGCTTGACAGTGTTATTCATGTCTTCTATATACTTACTGATTTTCTGTTGTTTTCCTATCAATTACTGAGAAGGATATTGAAATCTCCAACTGTAATCATTGAATCATCTGTTTCTCCTTTCAAGTCTATCAGTTTTGTTGTTAGGTGCATATACATTTATCTTGTTGTGGCTTCCTGATGTATTAACTCTTTCATCATTATGAAATATCCCTCTGTCTCTAGTAATATTTCTTGTCTTAAAGTCTATTTTATCTATTATTAATATAGCCATTCCAGATCTTTTCTGTTTAATGTTTGCATGGTATATCTTTTTCTAATCCATTGCTCTCAACCTTTTTTTTTTTTTTTTCTGTCTTTAAATCTAAAGTGTATCTCTTATAGATAGCACATTGTTGGGTTTTTCTTTTGCACCCATGTGTTAACAGTCTCTGCCTTTTATTGAACGGTTTAATCCATTGACATTTAATGTAATTATTGATGTGTTCTGATTTAGGTTTGACATTTTGATATTTGTTTTCTGTGTGTTTCATTCCATTTTATTATTGTTGGTCTTCTGTCCCTCTTTTAATGACATATTTTGTGTTAATCAAAAATTTTTAGGTACTTTTTTTTAAGTTAGCTTCTTAGTTGTTTGAAGGATTACAATGTACATCTCTAATTTAACATAGCCTACTTCAGATTAATAGTGACTTAATTCTGGTAAAATATAACAACTTTGCCCCTTACCTCCTCTTCATTTGTGCTATTATTGTCATATATATCTGTATATGTTATAAAGTAAACACAAAACAGCCTTTTCTATTATTGCTTTTTACAATCTTGTATTTTCTAATGAAATTAAAAGAAGAAAAGAGAAAAAAAACATTTTCTTTGTATTTTACTCTGTCCATTATTTCCAGTCCACCATTGCAGGAATTTGATTGGTCTGTTACTTTTCATAGTTGTTATAGTGGATGCAGAGAGAAGTGGCAGGATTTAGTTAGTCTAGTAGAAGATGAGTTTCTTAATCTGATTTTTTATTGTTTTAAATGATTAAAGTTCACACATATTTCTTAATATTCTTTCTGTATTTGTCTATGTTCATTCACTCTTTCCTTGGCTTTGGGCTTACATTAAGTCCAGGAAACAGTTATTTTGTCTTTCAGAGAACCTAGTTTCTGGTAACACTTATTTTGTCTGAGGGGAAATTGACAACTTAAGACTTGCAGTAATTCTTTCCATATAGTCCTGTAATCAAGGTCAACAAGTCAGAAGTCAGGACAACTTTTTAAATTTTAAGTAAAAATCAGAGGCTTCTGTTTATTGCTGCAAGTACTCCTTCCAAGCTCTGATTTTGTCAGGCTATATGATTCCTAGTATAACAAAGAAAATTATTTGCATTGATGTTACGCACAGCTTCACCACTAAGAGGCAAAGCTACCTTCGCAGCAGCCACTCAGTTCCCAATAAAGTGGCATGGACTTTGATCTCTTTGCCACAGAAACAATGGTAGACATTCAGCAGGCAACAAATAAGATGGCTACTAGACGATTCAGTAAAACCAGAACTGTGATGTTCCTAAAACTTGCTTACTTTTTTAAATATAAATCACATTTTTATATAAATGAATGTAATTGAAGAGCAAATCACAATCATTAAAGTGATTAAAAGTAGGAACCACAATGGTATGTATTAGAATTTATTCCAAACTAAAACTATAAGAAGTATAATAGTACTTTAGAATTAGTATGTTTACCTCAGATCAGACATATGTAAAGATTTGTAGTTTAATCTTACCATTTCTAGTGGTAGTAAGAACTATCAAAGCAGAAGGAACTAAAATTGATCATAAACAAAAAGTGAAACCAATCAGTTCTCTATATTCTTGGAAATAATAAAAGAATATGGAAAAAGATAAAAAGAAAATCTGTTTTACTTTCTAAATATCTTTTTGCTGTAATTATGATAACTGTTGGATCTTTTCTATACTTAAAAATTTGGGGTAATTTTCACCCTGAGACTTCCTTGAAAGTGCTTAGCCCTGCTAGGGAAAATGGTTTTCACCTTTTGATTACACACACAATTACCTTGCTTTATCATCTCAAATAGCTACAGCCCTTTCACAGTCACTGTCATAACTTTGTTGAGTCTACTTGGAACTTCTCCTTTGCCCTTAATGCCTGTTTCCAGAAAATCTTTTTTATGATTTCTGACACTGATTTGAGAATTTATTTTATTAATCTTCTTTGGGAATATTCTTCTCTTTCTAGTGCCTTGGATTTATATGACACATTTTTAATGATCTTAATGGACTTCTTGTAAGGAGGTTGTAGATCAGATGCGGAATACCACACAATGAATTTTTCCCCTGTACCCTCTTATATATGTCGTATGATTTTTTTGTAGTTGTAATTATTGGATTAAAGTAATTGGTAAAGTTAGCTTATCTGATTAAAGAAAGGTCATGAAGACTCTTCTAGTGGTTTTAACTTGAAGACTTCTACAGTTACTTTTAAACTAACAAATTGTAACCAGAGAAGGCGTCTTAACTCAATGAAATAAAGGAGGCTGTTTACAGAGTAACTTTTATAATGTTGTTCTAGTTCAGTATAACTTTTTCATAGAATTAATATTCAAGTATTATTGACATTGTTGTAACATGGGTGTTATGTTGGTGCAGAACTTTTTGCTGTTGATGATAATATTAATAATAATAATTCTCAACATGTATTGAATATATACTATATTTCAAACATGGTTCTTAGCACTTTACATATATTATGTTATTTAAACCTCAACATTTTGAGGGTAATAACTGGTATTACTCCATTTTACAAATGACAAAACTGCAGTACCAAAAGATTAAATATGTTCACTGTATGTGACAGAGTCAGGATTTAAACCTACAAACTGATTTCATAGTCCAAAAGCTAAACTGCGTTACTGTACTGCCTCAGATAATTGATTGGCAGTCCCCAGGTAGGTATGATGAATTCTGAAAGCCTTTAGAGCTTCACGGAGAACTGGTAAGCTCCACGAACAAAAGTAGAGGGCCAGTGTCCAACCATGCACAAATTAGAGAGAAGTGGACTGTCTCATCTCCGAGGAACCTGAATGGACATCTCACCAACGATGGCATTCCTGAGCTGAAGGCAGCAAGTCATGGAGCTAGAGTTGTTTTTTAGTAGCGGAGACAAGTTTTTTCCAATCTAGCCATAATTCCCTGTCCCCTCCTCTTTGTGGCCAGTGGCACACATGCGCTGGCTTAAGTTAGAGTCACTCTGTGGCCATAGAAAGAAAAACTATGTAAGTGGCTTCATTAAAGAATTAACCAGCTACTGATTATGGAAAACCAGATTTAGCCTGTTTAGACACAACGGATGTGTGGAATTGTAACGGCTAATCATACATAGTCCATGCACACCTACAAAGTCAAATGCCTACAGAAGCCAAATAGGCAATGCTGATGTAGGAGTGAGCCAAGTTCTAAGACAACAGGGAGGGGTAGGAACTGTGGCAAAGTGCATACTCCTTGACATATTTTTGATTAAAAAAGAAAAAAGTACAATCTAAATGTTTCTATGAACTCGATCAATCTTGAGGGCTATGAATCATTTTAAAGAAAACTACTATAGAAATTTCAAACTAACACAAAGTAGAGAAAAAAATATGATGAGCCCCCAAGTACCCATCACCCATATTGGAGTTTTGTCTATCTTGTTTCATCGATCCTCTCTTCTGAAGTATTTTGAAGCAAATAGGAGATATTGTATCATTTTACCTCTGAATACTTAAATATGTGTCTCTAACAGGTAAGTATTTTTTAAAAATAGACCCCCAATACCATTATTAACACCTATGCTAGTTTTGAATAGAATTCTTAGCACTATAATGAAAGGTTACAAGTCATCTAGCCCGGTTTTAAATTTTTTTGTGCCAAAGACCCCTTTGGCGAAGTCTGTGGACCCATTCTCAAAATAGTATTTTTAAATGCATAAAATAAAATGTATAGGACTACAATGGAAGCTAATTTTATGTTGAAATACTATGATTTTATTAAATTAAAAAAATTGTATGATATATAGGTTTAAGAGGTTCTTTGTTAACACATTAAATAGCAATATCCAGTGCCAAGTCTAATAACTACTATAATTTTAAAATAGTGATGAGTATAAATAATATTTTGAGATGTGAGCAACACCCACAATGTGATATCAAAATATCTGTGATTTCTCTTAGTAACAAAGTCACTGGTACTGCTGTAGATTGTTGCTTTCATTCATAATTGGAGGAAATGCTAAATTTTCTTTAGAGGTCAGTGAAAATAAAGCTATACATTTTTCTCATCCAAATTACAGATACCCTGAATTTTATCCAGGGATCCTTGGGTGGCCCCCAAATTGAGAATCTCTGAAAACTTTATTACTTACAGAGGTAGAAGTGGCCAAGTACCTGGCCCAAAGTCATACATGACGTTAGTGGAAGAATAGGACGAGAAATCAAGTTTCTAAAAATCTAGTTAAGTATCTTCCATATGTTTGCATGGCTCAGTTCTAAGACAAGTAAATACTTTTACAGCAGTGTATGTTCATTATTGTATGACTAACATCTCAACCCTAGCCTAAAGTACAGCATAAGGAAAATACCAGAAAAGGATGCTTAGATTTAAGGTTTAATGACTTTGCTATTTGCATATTGCATGTTTCCTATCTGACTGCACAAATTCAACTTTGTCGTAGGTCCATGGAGCGGATTATTGTTTCTATCTTTTTTGAGGTATCATTTATATACAGTGAAATTCATTCACTTTGAGTACTTTAATGAATCTTGGCCACTGCATATAGTCATATAACTACTGCCACAATCAAGACATAGACCATTCCCATCACCCTATATAAACTTTCCTCCTACACCTTTGCAGTTTGTACCACCCCCCGCCCCCCCGCCCCGCCACCGCCAGCCTCCAGCCCCGTGCAGCTCCTGAGTTCTTTCTGTCACTATAGTTTATTCTATTATAGAATTTAGGGAGTTTCATAAAAATGGAATCATGTAATATGTAGTCTTTTGTGGTTGACTTCCTTCACTTAGCGTGTTTTTGAGAGTCATACATGTGTGTGTCAGTGTTTCATTCTTGTCTATTGTGGAGTAGTATTCCATTGTTTATTTATCCAGTGATACACATTTTAGTTATTTCCAGTTTCTGGGTATTAAGAACAACACTCCTGTGAACATAATTACAATGCAAGTCTTTATGTGGACATATGTTTTCATTTTTCTTGGGTGAAAACTTCGGAGTTGGAGTTCTGGGTCATACGGTAAGTGTATGTTTAGCTCTGTAATGCACTGCCATTCTGTGTTCCAAAGTGGCTGTGACTTTTTGCACCCTCACTAACAGTATATTAGAGTTTAAGTTCTTTCACATCCTTTCCAAGACTTGCTATTGTCAGTCTTTTTAATTTAGCCATTATAAGATGTGTAGTAGTATCTCATGGTTTTAATTAATATTCCCCTGATGAATAGTGAGGTTGAACATCCTTTCATGTTAGTTCTTTATTGAAGGGTCAGTTCAAATCTTTTTTCCTAGTTTTAACTGGGTTCTTTATCTTCTTATTTTGAATCATAAGAGTTCTTTATACATCTTGGGTATAAGTCCTTTTTCAGTTATATGTTCTGCAAATCTTTTTTCCCAATCTGTGGCCACCTTTTCATCTTTTTAACTATCTTACAAAGAGCGAAAGTTTTTAATTTTGATGAAATCCATTTTACCACTTTTTAATTTTTTGAGCTGTGCTTTTTGTGTTCTGCTTAAGAAACTTGCTTAATCTATCTCACAAAGCATTTCTACATTGTTTTCTTCTAGAAAGTTTATAGTTTTAACTCTTAAATGTAGGTCTGTTATCTATTTCAAATTAACTTTTGTATATGGTGTGAAGTAAGAGGTCCGAATTCATTCTTTTGCATATGGATATCCAGTTGTTGTTTTTCAGTTTCAACAGCATTGCAGTTGTTGAAAAGACTGTCCTTTCCCCATTTAATTACCTTGGCACCTTTGTCAAAATTCGGTTGACCATATAAATTTGGATCTGTTTCTGTACTTTCTGTTCTGTTACACTGATCTATGTTTTCATGATTTTACTTTATAGTAAATCTTAAAATCAGTTAGGATAAGTCCTCTAACTCGTAATTTTTTTCTTTTTTTCAAAATTGTTTATGCTCTTCTAGATCCTTTTCTATATAAATTTTAGAATCAGCTTGCCAAATTCTTCACAAAAAAAAAAAACACATAATTGGGATTGCATTGAATCTATAGCTCAATTTGGGGAGAATTGCATCTTAAAAATATTGAGTCTTCCAATTCACGAATATGGTATATGTTTCTGTTTATTTAGACCCATTGCCATAGCAATTTTTTGCATTTTTCAGTATACAGGTTGTCTTAGGCTGGGTTCTCTAGTGGAACAAAACCAGTGAAGTGTATATATAAATACATATAAAGAGACTTGTTTCAAGGAAATGGCTCACGCAATTGTGGAGGCTGGCAAGTCCCAAATCCATGGGTCAGGCAGCAGGCTAGAGGTTTCTCCTGACTCACATGGTTGCAGAGGCTGACGAATTCAATATCTGCAGGTCAGGCAGTAGGCTGCTGGCTCACGTCCCAAGAATCAGAGGTCAGAGGATGACAAGATGAATGCAAGACCAAGAGAGAGCTCCAACTTTGCCAGAACATCCATATATATTGGATGCAGGCCACACCCCAAGAAAACTCCCCTTCCAACTGATTGGCTGCTCACATCAGATCACAAAATAGAGGATAATTACATAGTGTCTGCCAAACTGCTGAGAATCGTGGCCTAACCAAGTTGACACATAACATCTTGCACATCTTAAATTAATCCCTAAGTATATTTTTATGATATTATCATTGGGGAGGAGCCCTGGTGGTGCAGTGGTTAAAGTACTCAGCTGCTAATCCAAAAAGGTCACCAGTTCAAACCCACCAGCCACTCCACAGAAGAAGGATGTGGTAGTCTGCTTCTATAAACATTTACAGCCTTGGAAACCCTATGAGGCAGTTCTGCTCTGTCCTGTAGGGTTGCTATGAGTTAGAATTGACTTGACAGCAGTGGATTTGGTTTTTTTGGTCATCATTGGAGTTTTTTGTTGTTGTTTGTTTTCATTTTGTTTTTCTAATTTTTCATTGCTAACATATATAAGTGCAATTGATTTTTGTATATTGACCTTTAAAAAAAAAACCCATTCCTGTTGAGTTGATTCTGACTCATAGCGCCCCTATAGGACAGAGTAGAACTGTACAATAGGGCTTCCAAGCAGTGGCTAGTGGATTCGAACTGCTGACCTTTTGATTAGCAGCCTAGCTCTTAACCATTATGCCACTAGGCCACCATATTGACTTTAGTAAATTTTTATATACATGATCATGTCATCTGTAAATAAAGGCAGTTTTACTTCTTCCCTTCCAATGTGTTTCCTTTCTCCTCCCTTCTTTCTTCTCTCTCTCCCTCCCTTCCTTCTTTCCTTCCTTTCAGCAGCCTCCAGACCTGACCTATGCCATAGCTCATTCATTTGTTTCTTTATTTATACCTTCATTCACCATATATTGAGCACCTGCTCTGGTTCAGGCACTGTTGAGACATTAAGGATACAAGGATGAATGATAAAAAAAAAATTTTTTTTTTTTACCTGCCCTGAAATGGCTCATAGTCTAGAGGGAAAGATGAATATGTAAGAACAGCAATGAAACATCATTACAAGTGTCTTGGGAACACAGAAGAGGGGCACCCAACCCAGTAGGCAGGTGAAATGTAAGAGCATTTCAGGCAGAAGGCTAGCATAAATAAAGGCACTGAAGGAAGAAATAGTGACTATATGGGAGAAACTGTACGTGGTTTAGAGTTTCTCAGATGTATAGTGGATCCCATGAAGTGATGCAAGACTAAGATAAAGAAGCTGTCGAATTTGGACTTTATCCTGAGGACCAAAGAGTGGTCAATGGAGAAGTGGCATATATTTGGTTTTAAAATATAGACTATTCTGGTATTATGTGGAAAATGATTTGGGATGGGAACCAGGAGACCTATTAGAAAAATAGTTCAGGCAAAAGATGAGGAGACCTGAACCAGAGCAGCCATAATAGGGATGGAGGGGAGGAAGATGTTTCAAGAAATATTTTGGAAATAAAACTGGCAAAACTTAGTAATTACTTTGATCCCAAGTAGAAGGTGAGTGATTAAAAAACTTAAAATGCTTCTCAGGCATCCACGTAGCTGACAATACCATCAACTGGAGCAGGGACTAAATTAGGAGAAGCAGGTTTGGAGAAGAGCTAAGTTTGGGATATATTGAGTTTTAGGAGCCTATGGACATCCTGAGGTGAAGAATGAGTGAGTTAACATTTACATGGAACAAATGTGTGGTGGAAGTTAGTATCAGCTTGACTTAAAGTCCAATCCAACCTAGAAGCCACATGTCATCCTCAGTCCCGATAATTTTGAACTATTTGGCCTGACTGAGCCCTTAAAAAAAAAGGGTTTAAGGGCTTTATACTGGACTGGATCTGATTCGAAACTAGAAATCTTATTGATACACTTTTCTTAGAGATTGTTCAAATTCTTGAGATGGCCTGACCTACGATATCCTGAGGGGGGCTTTTAGGAGTGACTTCTGAATGGAGAATGTCACTTGGCTAGCCTTGAACTTTTGCCCTCAGGTGTGGATGAAACCCACTAAAAACCACTGCCGTCGAGTCGATTCCGGATGAAGGGGGTGTCAAAGCATAGTTTACCCAGAGGCAGGCATCTTACTGACAGTCTTTCTTCAGTCTCCGTCAGCCTGGTGTTTTATTCTCTGTCTAATCCATTCTCAATCAGAGATTGCTGAGATAATAAAAAGTGACCTCTAGTCAGAGGTAATAATAATAATGTCATTATTATGTATAAATAATATAATTTTTGAGAGTTCACTATGTGCAAAGTACTTTACAATCATAATTCCATATAATCCTCTCAATAGTCCTATGAGGTGGTTTCTTTTTATCCCCAATTTATAGATGAGAAAACTAAGGCATCTAAAGATAAAATAACTTGCCAGAAGTCCCATAGCTCGCTAGCAGTTGAAGGAAATATCAGTTGAAACAAGACCTTCTGACTCCAGAACTGTTGTTCTTAACTGCCCACTAAAGCTTCCCAGCCCATGTGCTGGGGCACACTGCTGGGTTGGGGATAGGCAACAGGTGTGCTGAGGTTCCAATCTCTTAGTCCTTACTGAAACCAGAGCCCACAGATCAGTAACTTCTACCAGCCTCATCCAATTTTCCTGGAGTGCCATAAAATACTGCCATTTTCTGGGTAAGTGCCATGATTTGAAAAAGATTGGGGAGCATAGTACAATGCTGTACTCCCTAGAAATATATATGGTCATGAGAATCCTAACCCCATTATTCATAGTGGGTAAGGAGCCTAGCTCCTACTTTTTTTTTTTTTTTTTCTGTAAATGAGGTGCAGCGGGGTTCCCTGGCGCTTCTTCTGATACTCCCTGACTGTGATGCCATCTCATTATACTAGGAGTCTTTTGAACTCTCCCCAGTGTTGAAAAGGTGGATTAAGGAATTCCTGTCTCCAGGGAAACCACAGAACCTGCCAGTGATCAGCAAACTTTGCATACAGGTGAGCCTAGTAAAGATAATTGCAGAAAAGACTCTGTCATTGTGATTGAGGCCAGGGGACTAGCAATTACATTGACATTTTAAATGCTAACCACCCAGAAATCTCTGATCTAAACCATTGTCTCAGTTCAGGTTTTTTTCCCAATGAAAATACAAATTAATTCCATGTATTTTTCCAATGAGTCTTTCAGGTTAGACATAGATTCTTGTTTCTTTTTTTGGCCTTAATGTTTGTAGAGAAGGAGCCGTGGTGTCTCAGTGGTTAAGCACTCAACTGCTAACTGAAACGTCGACAGTTTGAACCCACTAACCAGCCCATGAGAGAAAGATGTGGCAGGCTGCTTCTGTAAAAATTACAGCGTTAGACACCCTATGGGGCAGTCCAACTCTTTCCTATAGGATCACTATCAGTTGAAATCGACTTGAAGGCAATGGGTTTTTGTTTTTGTAATGTTTGTAGAAGGGTCCCTAGGTGGCACAAACAGTTTGTGCTCGGCTACTAGCTGAAAGGTTGATGGTTCAAACCTATCCAGAGGCGCCTCGGAAGACAGGCCTGGCAATCTGCTTCCAAAATGTCACAACCTTGAAAACCCTATGGAGCAATTCTCTTCTGTCACATGGGGTCGCTGAGTCAAAAATTGACTCAACGACTGACGTTATTTGTAGAGAACAAGTTTGCTATTTTATGTACTCCAAAGAGCCAGCTGAATTTAACTTTCACTCCCAAGAATATTTGAGCACAGTCTTTGTGCCAGGCACCATGCTGAATACTAAAGATATGGCACTGAATGGGACATGGTCCTTTTCCTAAGGAAGTCACAGTCAGATTCCCTGAGGCTTTTCCCAATGAACATTGTCTTTTTTTTTTTTTTTAATCTTTGGCTGTGCTAATATTTTTCACATTTTGTTTAGCTATATGCTTGGAAACCTCATATGTATTGTAAACTGTCTTCTGTGTCAGACTAATTAAAAGAATTTGCAATGCTTATCCTTAAGCTCCTGCTTAATCGAGACCTCAAAAATGAATTGTGGTCTCAACAAAGCTTCTCCAAACGACATAGCCTTTGTTTTACATTGGAAGAATGGAGTGGACCCAAACCCGCAGTTCAAACTGTTCCACCACAACTTGCCAATGAGAAGGTAGAACCCATTTCAATGGGATGGTGCTTGAATGCTGTATTTACAAGAAAATGAAAACATGCTCACTTGGTCTCTAACCAAGGGGACAGAATACTTCAAAAGACTTGTTCTTCTAGTAAGTGAACAACCAAGATTGCAGGCTTTATGGACTCCACACAGAATAAACAGAAGGAGACTATACATTCTGTAATGTTCAAAGACAGTTTACTCCAGCATCATTCATTGTTTCCATCATTCCGGAGATCATGGGGGCTGCAGAAAACCAACACAATTAGAAGGAATTGCTGCTTGATTTCAGCTTTTCAAGTTTGATTCTTTTAGCAACTAGAAAGTTCTTCAAACAACCCAGATTAACTTCAGAACCCTGAGAGATAACATTACAGTTTTGGGGTGTTTTTTTTTTCTTTCTTTTTTGCGGGGGAGGGTGAGCCACTTGTGACCCCAGGACATGCTCACTAGTGCCGCCAGTACAGGAGAGGACTTAAGGACCTCAGTTTCTATTTCTGAGCTCAGTTTGTCCTGTGAAGTGAGTTAAGTAAGCTTCAGTTTCCCCGTATAAACAATTAAATTGTTTTTCTTAAACAAGGTGAGCTAAGGAGCAGAAAATTGAAAAGTGGGGGTAGGTGCTGTAGTAATTCCTTCTCTATGACTGCTGGGCATTTCCAGCTTTGGGAGACAGGAAGGAGGTAGGACTTGGCCAGAATTCTCTGGCATATTCAGGCTTACTCATACACCACACCACACACACACACACAAACACACACACTTCACATTCACACACATGCACGCACACCAATGATAGCACTCAGATAACTTCACACTCCTGGGGTTAAGGCTTTGAGAAAAACAAAAAGGAACTGGCCCTCCCCTAGTACGTACTGAAAGTATAGGGACCTTGTCCAAGTTTGGAAACCCTGGTAGCATAGTGGTTAAGTGCTACGGCTGCTAACCAAGAGGTCGGCAGTTCGAATCCGCCAGGCGCTCCTTGGAAACTCTATCAGGCAATTCTACTCTGTCCTATAGGGTCGCTATGAGTCGGAATCGACTCGACGGCAGTGGGTTTGGTTTGGTTTTTTGTCCAAGTTTTTTATTTTATTGTCTCAATAGGCATATATTTACCCAAGTAGAGCAAAGAACACACACACACACACACACACACACAGTATGAAAAGTCTTGCTCTCCTGCCCCATCTACCCTGTTCCTCTTGTCATTTTTATTAGCTTTTTTACATAGCCTTAGAATTTGTGCAGATAAAATAAATACAAGTATATATTCTTAATTTTCCTCTTCCTTATATGAAAAATAACATAATACATGCCCTATTTCACCTGGAGCAAGTACTTTTGAAGTCTTGTTACTATGGATATATAGTCCCTAACCTCCCTCAACCCTAGTCACTGAGTTAATACACAGGCTCAGAGCCTGCAGCTTTTATTATTAAATTTATTATTTCATTAATAAATTTAGATGGTATTTATACTTACACTTCTTTCAAACCCAAGCTATTATTAAAAATGTCTCTTCAAACAGGGAAGTCAGCACAACTGAACTGAAGCAAAAGCTAAGAAGTTTCCTGAACACATCCAAACACTTTGAGGGAAAGAAAATCTAGTAAAAAAAAAAAAAAGAGAGAGAGAAAAAAAAAAGTCTCTTCAGTATCAGTAATACTATCTTACATTGTTTCATAGTAATTTCCTATTTATCATCTCATTTAATTTGATCTACCCCAAGCCCCATGGAAGTCGTTAGGGTAGGTATTGTCCTTGTTTTTAAGGTGAGGAAGCCATGATTATAGGATTTGTATCACATCACACATCTGGTTCTAAGGGCGGTCCTCTTTACCCAATGCCACTTCTCTGTTTTCCAAAAACGAGAACTCTTCTTCTATAACATTGCTATCACTTCATATTTATCATACAGTCTTTCACTTTTTTAGCATTTTATTTTGAGATAATTGTAGATTACATTCAATTGTAAGAAATACTACAGAGAGATCCTGTGTACTCTTCACCCACTTCCCCCAATGGTAACATCTTACAAACTGTAGCACAGTATCACTACCAAGGTATTGACACAATTAAGACGCAGAATATTTCCATCAAAACCAGGATCCCTTGAGGTGCCTTTTTATGACCACACCTCCCTCCTCTCCCTCCCCTGCCCTAATCCCTGGCATACAATGATCTGTTCTCCATTTCTATAATTTTGTCATTTTGAGAGTATTATATAACGTAACCCTTTGGTATTGCTTTTCTTACCCAGCATAATTTCCTCCAGCTGCATCCAAGTTGTTGAATGTATCGCTCGTCATTCCTTTTTGTTGCTGCGTAATGGTCCATGGTGTGGATGTACCACTCTCTGTTTAACCCCTCACCTGCTGTAGGACATCTGGGTAGTTTCCAGCTTTTGGTTATTATGATTAAAGTTCTTTATCAAATAACTCTTCTTCTACTCTGTAGCTTGTTTTTTTCATCTTTTTAACAGGGCCTTGCACAGAACGAAACTTTCGAATTTTGATGAGGTCCAGTTTATCAGTTTTTCTTAAGAATTCTGCCTGGTCCTAAATTCTTAAGATTTTCTCCTGTGCTTTTTTTTTTTTCTTTTCCTTTATGTTTTGCATTTAAGTCCCTCATCCATTTTCAGTTAATTTTGGCAGAAGATGTGAGGTTGAAGTTGAGGTGTGTGTTTTGGCCTTGGGGTGTCCAGCTGTCTCTCAGGGCTCTTCATCATCTGACTGCTCCATCGTATCTGGTCTCCTCTTCTGTTGTTCCTGCTCCCATACCCTGGGCTTCACCTTAACAGCCTGTTGGCCAGTCTCCTGTACTTTCACACCACTCTGCCTTTCTGATACTGTGCTCCCTACCTAGATTGCCCTTCCCCTTTCTTTTCTCTATGACATCTTTTCAGGATGTCACCCCTTCCTTGAAGCCTTTCCTGATATCACCTCAGATAAAATATTTCACCTTTCTCTGTTCTCATTCACTGTCTTATTACCAATGATATATCCCTTCACAGTATATTATATATTATCCCTCATTATCTGAATTTAGGGACCCATTATACTTGGACAAATTTTTGAGATAAGGCAGTTTGAAGGAAACTACCTTTTAAATAAATTTTCATTGCTTATTGTTCAGAATCCAGGAATCACATCATTGTGACAGCATGATATCACTTGATAGCTGAACTCATTCTCCAAAATCAAGAACCAACTCAGACAGTGAAGGGTTTTTGTAGTTGCGCCCTGTGCCTAGCACAGGGTTAGGCACGTAGGTGCTCAACAAAATGGTAAATTACTGCCAGTAACCTCTAGGAAAATTTGTTTTGCTTGTCGCTTTAGAAAATTCCTGCCCTCTTCATCTCCTAGCTTTTAGCTAAATATCACCCTCACTAAAGTAACTAACCTGATTTATTTGAATAACAACTCTGCTTTTGTGTAAATAGCCTTATGTATGTTATATCTAATAATAAAATATTCTGTTTCTAAAGTTAAAAAATCTATTGAGTAGTCCAACAGGTAAAATTTCCTAAAGATTGATTGTTTGAAAGAAGGGGGAAGAACTTAAAAAGAGCTTCCTAAGCACGATCTGTCTATATGCTGCCTACAAGAGACACACCTTAGGCTTAGAGACACAAACAAACTAAAACTTAAAGGATGGAAAAAAATATATCAAGCAACAACAACCAAAAAAGAGCAGGAGTAGCAATATTAATTTCTGACAAAATAGACTTTAAAGTTAAATCCACCACAAAGGATAAAGAAGGACACGACATAATGATTAAAGGGACAATTGACCAGGAAAATATAACCATATTAAATATTTATGCAGCCAATGACAGAGCTGCAAGATACATAAAGCAAACTTTAACAGAACTGAAAAATGAGATAGATACCTCCACAATTATAGTAGGACACTTCAACACACCCCTTTCGGAGAAGGATAGGACTTCCAGTAAGAAGCTCGATAGAGACACAGAAGACCTAATTGCTACAGTCAACCAACTTGACCTCATAGACTTATACAGAACACCCAACAGCTGCAAAGTATACTTTTTTTTCTAGTGTACATGGAACATTCTCTAGAATAGATCACATATTAGGTCATAAAACAAACCTTTGCAGAATCCAAAACATAGAAATATTACAAAGCATCTTCTCAGACCACAAGGCCATAAGAGTGGTAATCAATAACAGAAAAATCAGGGAAAAGAAATCAAATACTTGGAAACTGAACAATACCCTGCTGAAAAAAGCCTGGGTTATAGAAGACATTAAGGAGGGAATAAAGAAATTCATAGAATGCAACGAGAATGAAAACACTTCCTATCAAAACCTCTGGGACAAAGCAAAAGCAGTGTTCAGAGGTCAATTTATATCGATAAATGCACACATACATAAAAAAGAAAGAGCCAAAATCAGAGAACTGTCCCTACAACTTGAACAAATAGAAAGCGAGCAACAAAAGAATCCATCAGGCACCAAAAGAAAACAAATAATAAAAATTAGAGCTGAACTAAATGAGCTAGAGAACAGAAAAACAATTGGAAGAATTAAGAAAGCCAAAAGCTTGTTCTTCAAAAAAATTAACAAAATTGATAAACCATTGGCCAGACTGACTAAAGAAATACAGGAAAGGAAACAAATAACCCGAATAAGAAACAAGATGGGCCATATCACAACAGACCCAACTGAAATTAAAAGAATCATATCAGATTATTACGAAAAATTGTACTCTAACAAATTTGCAAACCTAGAAGAAATGGATGAATTCCTAGAAAAACACTACCTACCTAAACTAACACAATCAGAACAACTAAATCGACCCATAACAAAAAAAGAGATTGAAAAGGTAATCAAAAAACTCCCAACAAAAAAAAGTCCTGGCCTGGATGGCTTCACTGCAGAGTTCTACCAAACTTTCAGAGAAGAGTTAACATCACTACTACTAAAGGTATTTCAAAGCATGGAAAATGATGGAATACTACCTAACTCATTCTATGAAGCCACCATATCACTGATACCAAAACCAGGTAAAGACACCACAAAAAAAGAAAATTACAGACCTATATCCCTCATGAACATAGATGCAAAAATCCTCAACAAAATTCTAGCCAATAGAATTCAACAACATATCAAAAAAATAATCCACCATGATCAAGTGGGATTTATACCAGGTATGCAAGGCTGGTTTAATATTAGAAAAACCATTAATGTAATCTACCATATAAATAAAACAAAAGACAAAAACCACATGATCTTATCCATTGATGCAGAAAAGGCATTTGACAAAGTCCAACACCCATTCATGATAAAAACTCTCAGCAAAATAAGAATTGAAGGAAAATTCCTCAGCATAATAAAGGGCACTTATACAAAGCCAACAGCCAACATCATTCTAAATGGAGAGAGCCTGAAAGCATTTACCTTGAGAATGGGAACCAGACAAGGATGCCCTTTATCACCGCTCTTATTCAACATTGTGCTGGAGGTCCTAGCCAGAGCAATTAGGCTAGACAAAGAAATAAAGGGCATCCGGATCGGCAAGGAAGAAGTCAAATGATCTCTATTTGCAGATGACATGATCTTATACACAGGAAACCCTAAAGAATCTTCAAGAAAACTACTGAAACTAATAGAAGAGTTCAGCAGAGTATGAGGATACAAGATAAACATACAAAAATCACTTGGATTCCTCTACACCAACAAAAAGAACACTGAAGAAATCACCAAATCAATACCATTCACAGTAGCCCCCAAGAAGATAAAATACTTAGGAATAAATCTTACCAGAGATCTAAAAGACCTATACAAAGAAAACTACAAAGTACTAGTGCAAGAAACTAAAAGGGACCTACATAAGTGGAAAAACATACCTTGCTCATGGATAGGAAGACTTAACATAGTAAAAATGTCTATTCCACCAAAAGCCGTCTATACATACAATGCACCTCCAATCCAAATTCCAATGACTTTTTTTAATGTGATGGAGAAACAAATCACCAACTTCATATGAAAGGGAAACAAGCCCCGGATAAGCAAAGCATTACTGAAAAAGAAGAAGAAAATGGGAGGCCTCACTCTACCTGATTTCAGAACCTATTATACAGCCACAGTAGTCAAAACAGCCTGGTACTGGTACAACAACAGGCACATAGACCAATGGAACAGAATTGAGAACCCAGATATAAATCCATCCACATATGAGCAGCTGATATTTGACAAAGGCCCAGTGTCAGTTAACTGGGGAAAAGATAGTCTTTTTAAGAAATGGTGCTGGCATAACTGGATATCCATTTGCAAAAAAATGAAACAGGACCCATACCTCACACCATGCACAAAAACTAACTCCAAGTGGATCAAAGACCTAAACGTAAAGACTAAAACGATAAAGATCATGGAAGAAAAAATAGGGACAACCTTAGGAGCCCTAATACAAGGCATAAACAGAATACAAAACGTTACCAAAAATGACGAAGAGAATCCAGATAAGTGGGAGCTCCTAAAAATCAAACACCTATGCTCATCTAAAGACTTCACCAAAAGAGTAAAAAGACCACCTACAGACTGGGAAAAAATTTTCTGCTGTGACATCTCCGACCAGCGCCTGATCTCTAAAATCTGTATGATTCTGTTAAAACTCAACCACAAAAAGACAAACAACCCAATCAAAAAGTGGGCAAAGGATATGAACACGCACTTCACTAAAGAAGATATTCAGGCAGCTAACAGATACATGAGAAAATGCTCTCGATCATTAGCCATTAGAGAAATGCAAATTAAAACTACAATGAGATTCCATCTCACTCCAACAAGGCTGGCATTAATCCAAAAAACACAAAATAATAAATGTTGGAGAGGCTGCAGAGAGATTGGAACTCTTATACACTGCTGGTGGGAATGTAAAATGGTACAACCACTTTGGAAATCTATCTGGCGTTTTCTTAAAAAAGTTAAAAATAGAACCATACAACCCAGAAATCTCACTCCTCAAAATATACCCTAGAGAAATAAGAGCCTTCACACGAACAGATATATGCACACCCATGTTTATTGCAGCACTGTTTACAATAGCAAAAAGCTGGAAGCAACCAAGGTGTCCATCAACGGAGGAATGGTTAAATAAATTATGGTATATTCACACAATGGAATACTACGCATCAATAAAGAACAGTGACGAATCTGTGAAACATTTCATAACATGGAGGAACCTGGAAGGCATTATGCTGAGTGAAATTAGTCAGAGGCAAAAGGACAAATATTGTATAAGACCACTATTATAAGATCTTGAGAAATAGTATAAACTGAGAAGAACACATTCTTTCGTGGTTACGAGAAGGGGGAGGGAGGGAGTGTGGGAGAGGGTTATTTACTGATTAGTTAGTAGATAAGAACTACTTTAGGTGAAGGGAAGGGACAATACTTAACACAGGGAAGGTCAGCTCAACTGGACTGGACCAAGAGCAAAGAAGTTTCCGGAATAAACTGAATGCTTCGAAGGTCAGTGGAGCAAGGGCAGGGGTTTGGGGACTATGGCTTAAGGGGACTTCTAAGTCAGTTGGCAAAATAAATTCTAATATGAAAACATTCTGCATCCTACTTTGAAGTGTGGCATCTGGGATCTTAAATGCTAACAAGCGGCCATCTAAGATGCATCAATTGGTCTCAACCCATCTGGATCAAAGGAGAATGAAGAACACCAAGGTCACACAATAACTGTGAGCCCAAGAGATAGAAAGGGCCACATGAACTAGAGACTTACATCATCCTGAGACCAGAAGAACTAGATGGTGCCCAGCCACAACTGATGACTGCCCTGACAGGGAGCACAACAGAGAACCCCTGAGGGAGCAGGAGAACAGTGGGATGCAGACCCTAAATTCTCATGAAAAGACCAGACTTAATGGTCTGAATGAGACTAGAAGAATCCCGGCGGTCATGGTCCCCAGACCTTCTTTTGGGCCAGGACAAGAATCATTGCCAAAGACAACTCATCAGACATGGAAGGGACTGGACAATGAGTTGGAGAGAGATGCTGATGAGGAGTGAGCTACTTGTATCAGGTGGACCCTTGAGACTTTGTTGGCGTCTCCTGTCTGGAGGGGAGATGGGAGGGTAGAGAGGGTTAGAAACTGACAAAAGGGTCACGAAAGGGAGAGACTGGAGGGAGGGAGTGGGCTGACTCATTAGGGGGAGAGTAAATGGGAGTATGTAGTAAGGTGTATGTAGGCTTATGTGTGACAGACTGACTTGATTTGTAAACTTTCACTTAAAGCACGATAAAAATTATTAAAAAAAAAAGTGCTTCCTAACATGAAACAAATTTGATGGGTTTATTTACTTTTTACAATTTAATGAGAAACATTAACTTTTACTCAATAGACATAGCACCTTTGTGGCTGTGGAAATGAACTCGGACTCTTAACTAACTTGTGGTTTCTGGTTCACTAGGAGAACTAAGTTTTCCTTTTTGTTTTTTAATCTGAACCTTGTCAACCATTCCACATTTTATATGTATAGAGTGGAAGTGTGTGTGTGTGTGTGTGTGTGTGTGTGTGTGTGTGTGTGTGTGTGTGTGTGTGTGTACATAGTAATATATTTTGAAATGGGGGTTGTATTATTAAGGAAATCATAACAGCAGTAACAGACAACCCCGTATCCCTATGGCTAACAAAGTAAAGGTTTATTTTTTTGCCATTTCAGTTCATTGGTGGTCAGTTCATTGGATGACGGGAAGGCTCCGCTTCATGTAGGCATTCTGAGACCTGATTCTGTGTGGCCGCTCCACCATCTCCTATGGTCTCAGCATCCTCCTCTGCTCAGGCCAACAGGCAGAAGGGATGAGTACATGAAGGCCCTTAGGGGTCAGATCAACAAATGGCATTTATCCCTTCCACCACATCCCATTGGTCAAATTTCACTCATTTGCACTACCTCTCTGCAGGGAAGTTGGGAAATTTGTTTAGCTGTGCCCAAGAGGAAAAGGAAGAATTTTGATGAGCATATAGCAGTGCCCTGCCACAGAAGTTTAAAAAGACAGGCACAAGGATGTTGATGGCCGTGTTGTTAGTTATGGGGTAAAAACTGGGAAAAGACCAAATGTTATTGATGATATAACAAAAACCAAACCAAATGCGTTGCCGTCAAGTTGATTCCAACTCATAGCGACCCAAAGGACAGTATAACTGTCCCATAGAGTTTCCAAAGAACGGCTAATGTATTTGAACTGCCGACCTTTAGGTTAGCAGCCATAGCTCTTAATGACAGTACCACCAGGGCTCCATTGACAGCAGGGGATGAGTGAATAAATGGTGTGAAATTCACTCAGTGGAGTATTATACAACTATGAAAATGACAAGCTGTAAGGAGATGAAATCTTAGACACCTAATGCTGATTGAAAAAGCAAATTATCAGAGACATACAATATGATAGAATTTTTATATAAAAAGCTCAAACACAAGCAAAACCAAATATATTGTTTAGGGATATAAAAAATATGTATTAAAGCCATTTTTCTTAAAGCAAAGAAACGATAAACAAATTTTAGGATTGTGGTTAGCTCTGGGGAGAAAGGCAGGGGGATTGAATGGGAGGAGAGAACATACAGGTAGCTTCAGACCTGTGGGTTATGTTCTCATTCTGACAAGTTTTGATTCAGGAGACGTCCTTTTTTTTTTTTTTTCACTATGTTACCGAACATAAGTGTGTGTTACAAATATTCTTTGGTATCTAACAAATATTGCATAGTAATTTTAAAAAGATCAAACTCAAACACTGTAATTAATAGTAGTAAAAATAAATCCTTATTAGTTATAAGAATGGGGCAAGGAACAAACTCAACACTGGAAAAGTGACTCAGCGTCCACATTGATTGGCATTCCTGCCTGATGCTAGTGAACTGACCTGCCTTTGGGCTGGGTCTACCTAAGGTCACAAATGTTGTGGCCCCATTGTTTTGATCAGCCCCAGTGCCCTAGTCAGAATACTATCTGGTAATTCAACAGTTTTCTTAACTTGCCGCTGCTTCTTGCTGTCGTTGTTGTTAGGTGCCATCAAGTAGATTCCAGCTCACAGCGACCCTACTGACAACAGAACGAAACACTGCCCAGTCCTGCACCATCCTTACAGTTGTTGTTATGTTTGAGCCCATTGTTGCAGCCACTGTGTCAGTCCATCTCATTGAGGGTCTTCCTCTTTTCCACTGACCCTGTACTTTACCAAGCATAACGTCCTTCTCCAGGGCCTGATTCCTCCTGACAACATGTCCAAAGTATGTAAGACGCGGTCTCGCCATCCTTGCTTCTAAGGAGCATTCTGGTTGTACTTCTTCCAAGACAGATTTTTTTGTTCTTTTGGCAGTCCGTGGTATGTTCAATATTCTTTGCCAACACCACAATTCGAAGGCGTCAATTCTTCTTCGGTCTTTCTTATTCATTGTCCAGCTTTCACATGCGTGTGATGTGATTGAAAATACCATGTTTTGGGTCTGGCTTGGGTCAGGCGCACCTTAGTCTTCAAGTTGACATCTTTGCTTTTCAACACTTTAAAGAGATCCTTTGCAGCAGATTTGCCCAGTGCAATGGGTCTTTTGATTTCTTGATGGATGCTTCCATGGGTGTTGATTGTAGATCCAAGTAAAATGAAATCCTTGACAACTTCAGTCTTTTCTCCATTTGTCATGATGTTGGTTATTGGTCCAGTTGTGAGGATTTTTGTTTTCTTTATGTTGAGGCATAATCCATACTGAAGACTGTGGTCTTTGATCTTCATCAGTAAGTGCTTCAAATCCTCTTCACTTTCAGCAAGCAAGGTTGTGACATCTGCATAACGCAGGTTGTTAATGAGTCTTCCTCCAATCCTTATGCCCTGTTCTTCATATAGTCCAGCTTCTTGGATTATTTCCTCAGCATACAAATTGAATAGGTATGGTGAAATGATACAACCCTGAAAACTTGACCCTGCAGTTTTCATTAAATCAGTTATCCTCATCCATTGAATCATTTCTCTTAGAGTCTTGGTATATAGTGTGTCTGGATATCTACTGCAGAGATTATTTCCCTGCAGAGAAATGCAAAGCTTCATTGTGATCCTTCCCAATGAAAAGCAAGTTTTGCATATCTAAATTCACTAAATACCCCAAAACTGTTGCTGTCAAGTCAATTCTGACTCATAGCGACCCTATAAGACAGGGTAGAACTGCCCCGTAGGGTTTCTAAGGTGCGCCTGGTGGATTTGAACTGCTGATCTTTTGGTTAGCAGCCAAGCTCTTAACCACCATGCCACCAGGGCTCCAAATATACTAAGTACTATCCCTTTAAAAGCATCTCTTGCCTACAGAGACATTACTAAATCCATCATTTCGGCAAACAAAAGCTGAAATAGAAGTCATTGCCGTACAGTTATCACCACAGGTACATGCCCAACTTCCAGAGCAGCCACATTACTTAATAAACATGTCAATCCTCTTATCTTAAAATGAAAGACCTAAAGGAACCACTGCCACAATAATCCCTTATCTGGCAGCCGAGGAACTGTCTGTAAATAATCAATCCAGAACAGTCTGCTGGCTTGTTTTCTCCTGCCCTTCCCCCCTCCTTCTCCTCTTTTGCTCAACAGTTTTAGTCTTTGCAGTCTCCACCCCCTATAGTGATTCTGTGCTCTCTGCACCAGGAATGAGTCAGCATGTGGATACATACCTGCATTTCCAGGGAAATAGACTGAGGTTATCAAAAAACCCAATCTGTCCGACCATAGATAAAATTAAGGTGTTTTATAGCAACCCAGATAGTTAGCTCAGCAGCCACACTCTCGGGAACATGCGGTCCAGCTCCTTTGGGTGATACCTAGCTGGGGAGTGACTTTCGGTCTCCTGAGTAAAAGGTTCAGTTCTCAGACAGCAAATCCTTTGTGAAAGGAAACAGACTTTGTCAAAACTGGGTGGTGACGAGATAAAGGCCAGCCACTCCTGTTTGAATGTTTGTCATTTTGGTGGGGATTTTGTTTAACAAGGTTCCTACCTTATCTGTCTTCTTTTAGATTTATAGCTCCAGAGCTCATAAAAGGGAGGTCACAGATGTGAACATGGGCTTGGAAAGATGAAAAACAGACCTGGCTATCCAATAGCAGTAATCCTGGAACATTTTGGTTTTAGTTGTTGTCATTTTTACATTGAAGATCACATCAGGCTCTCTAATTATACTTGACTAATAGTTCTTTGCAGCACTTGGCTACTATCCATATTATGAAAATGCTGGAAAGGATGTTACCATGGCATTGTTCATAGCACCTGTGTTATTTTCCATTGCTCTCCCTTGGAAAACAGGGTTAAGTCCACTATTATTTATTAAACACCTGCCTTGGGCCATGCACTGTATTAGGTACATGAATAAGATACAGTTCCTCCCTCATGAAACTTAAAATCAGAAAATCATCATTATACCCCATTATTCTAGAAAATCGTATTTAAATTGTCTCTTAAGAAAGGACTAGATAGAGGAACAAAGGCTTTAAGTGGTAGGGTCTGGTACACACACGTACATGTTGTGGCCTTTGTGCCTTGGAGAGGATTTTGGCCACTGCTGCTACTGGTCATATATTCGATTGTGCCTAAACCAGATACCACCTTTATCTTCCCACCCCTGAGCTAGGAATCAACCTGCTGTTCACTAGATGGTGTGATTATTCCTTCAGTGTATTCTTATCTTCTGCTGTTTCTGTGGAATCCAAATCACAATAGTAGTTGTCATTTATAGAACCAACTAGCCAGTCACTATGCTAGGAACGTCATGTACATTACCTCATGTAATCCTCACAACAGTCCTACAAGATAAAAACCAAGAGTGCTGTTCTCCCATTGGGAAAGTAGGAAGCAGAAAGCCTTCATAACTTACCTACGATCACAAAGGTGATAAATGGCAACTGGATTTAAACTTGGATCTCAAGTGTCCAGATTCAAACTCTAAGCTCTTTCTGCTGTGCCGTGCTTTATCTTATTCACACAATAAGGTAATGCTAATATTTCTTGATCTTCTTAGTGATATGATTTTGCCCTGTTACCCTGGGGTCCTGGAGTCAGTTATGCATGGGGTGCGCGAACACTGAGTTGACATATATAGATTATATACAAAGTCCTGGAGGCAAAACAGGATGTGGAACACATTATTTGGTTTTCTCACATTTGGAAGATGTCCATCCATGAACACACAACTAGATCTCAGTGGAATGCTTAGCTTGTCTGGCAGAGTTTGAGATAAAAAGAGGCAGCTGCTTCACACGTATGGAATTCTTCAAAAGAACACAGGCCCAGAGTCTTAGGGTTTTCACCCATCATCCCAAATAGAGAAGGTTTTTTAAAAATGCAAGGTGGTTGGGTATGTTTGATTTGGTTGGGCTTGAAGCTGGGCCAGAGCCACCACAGCCACTTCCTGCTACATCAGAGAGATTGTTCCTTCAAGGCCTTGCTCACGCAGGCAGTGAACCAATATGACCTCTTCTCCTCATGTCTTGGGCCCTCAAAGGGATGCTGTGCTTCCAGCTTCAGTTACATGACTCAATCACAGTCTTCCAAATAGTGTCTGGTTTCCTTTTTCAAAGAAAGAAAATTTGAGAGATCACCCTGTTAACACATTGTGAAGGAAACAAGCCTCTTAAATATCCATGCCCTTTACAACAAGTGTTTTGTTGACACGTGGAAACTAAAGTAATTTTGTATTATTGGAAAAGGATTTTAGAAAATACAGAAAGTGTGTATTACCCCAAATCCATCCTTTATGGAGCCATCAGTTAAGAGGGAAATGGTCAGCCAGTCAGGTTAACTGTACAATGTAATATTGAAGACTCCACTTATCAGCTTGAAAATCATCGGCTTAAAATGGGTTTTCAAGTTGTAGAGCATATATGTTCAAGCTGATAATCACTTGTAAGTTGGGGACATTTATGCCAGTCACTAGTAATCTCAGATGATCACTCTGTCAATTCTAGGCACGTGGTAGAAATTAGAGATGATTCCTACTTTCAAAGGCATTAACATTCCATTGGCATATGTGTAAAGAAAAACAGAGCATAGAAGTACATTTTAAGAGGGGAGGGAATGGGAAAATTATGGTGGCTGGTAGAGAATTGGGAGAATTATTTTGGGAAAGCATCCAAGAGGAGGTGGTTTTAAGATCTACTTTGTAGATCAGGTGTGGTATAATGACAGGAGAAAGGAGATTATTTCTAGTATTTAGGCCAGTTTACTGTTCATGAAAAGCAATGCACTGCACCTTGGTGGAGTCCATGATGGAACTCCATTAAGAACTGTAATTCAAAAAGCCTAATAGAACTCAAACACCCATGGTAAAGTTGTATAAGCTAAGTGAAATATCAATTTTTTCTAGCTTTGAGTTTAGAATCATGTCATCTTGGTTTAGCAGTTATAGTCAAGTTGATTCTGACTCATGGTGATCCCATGTGTTTCAGAGTAGAACTGTGCTCCATAGTATTTTCAGTGGCTGTGACCTTTTGGAAGCACATTGTCAGGGCTTTCTTCTGAGGTGCCTCCAAGTGAATTCAAACTGCCAGCCTTTAGTTAGTAACTGAGTGTTTAACTATTTATGCCACCCAAGGACTCCCAGCTTGGTGTAGTATTGTGAGTATCTGGTGGGAAAAATTGTCATTGAGTAAAATGCTTTAAATTTGCAGCTTTGGGGAGGGAATTGCAGTGAGAGATGGAACCTCATATAATGAAGGGGCAACCTATTGCTTAGGCTCAAAGATAAGAGGATGGAGACTTGGTTCAACTCAAGGATTCAGACCTTGGTATAAGTCAAGACAATCAAATGAAGGTGTGGCTTGATAGAAGTTCACCTTTATTCCAGAGGGTCTAAGCTGGGTATAGCAGTCAACAGATAGTTATTGAGCATTTCCCATATCAGAAGTACAAGTGATATGAGATGGTGCCTGCCCTCAAGTTGCTCATTGTCAAGAAAGGAAACCTGAACTACCAAGAAAGCCCACAGTGCTCCAGAGTTCCGTGAGAACCAGAGGAGAGAGCAACTTTCTCTGCCTAAGAAAGCTGGGGGAGGCTTCACAAAGACACCATTTGAACTGGGTGCTGACCTGACTGAAACTGCAGATGAGGTATGGGAGATGGGGAGACAATGAGGGCCCAGCAGCACCCGTCTTCACCTACAGGGCCTGGCCTCTCTCTTGAGGCGGGAAGAGTGTGATGCCATCTCATCGCAGAAAGCCATCTTCACAGCCACACTCTGCTTAGGCCAGTCTTCTGGAATGCCACCAAACTTTTTCCTTTACCTGGTGAAGATCAAAGGTAAGAGCTAATACAGGAATGTGGAGCTACCATGTTGGCCCAGTTTAGGAGACAGTTGTACTGGATGCCCTAGATTGAACATCTTCTGCTCCACCCAGCTTTTAATGGCAGAACCAGACTTCTGTGAACTGAGGCTGAAAACCTTAGAGTCATGCTTAATTTCTCCTTCTCTTTTTATACATTTAGGCACCACATGGTGCCTGAGCATGTGCAGTGAAGTGTGGTACAGTGCAGAGTGCAGTGTGATGCAGTGTAATGTGGTGCAGAGTGTGCAGTGCAGTGCATACAGTGCAGTGGGGTGTGGTGCAGTGCACACAGTGCAGTGTGGTACAGTGCAGAGCATGCAGTGCAGTTCAGAGTGGCACAGTGCAGAGCACACAATGCAGTGTTTGCAGTGCAGAGCATGCAGTACAGAGTGACACAGTGCAGAGCGCACGGTGCAACGCATACAATACAGTGCATGAAGTGCGGTGTGGTTCAGTACAGTGCATGCAGTGTAGCATTGTACACAGCAGTGCGTGCAGTGCAGTATGCACAGTGCAGTGTGGAGCAGTGCAGTGCATACAATGTAGTACGGTGAAGTGCAGTGCGTGCTGTGCATGCAGTGTGTGCAGTGCAGTGCTCAGTGCAGTGTGGTGCAGTGAGCACAGTGCATGTGGTGCGTGCAGTGCAGTGGTGCGGTGCAGTGCTTGCGCTGCAGTATGCACAGTGCAATGTGGTGCAGTGCAGTATGTACGGTACATGCAGTGCATGCTGTGGTGTGCAGTGTGTGAAATGTAGAATGTACGTTGCAGTGTCCGTGGTGTGGTGCACGCAGTGCAGAGCATGCAGTGCAGTCCACACAGTGCAGTGTGGTGCCGTGCATGTAGTACAGTGTGATGCAGTGTGTGCAATACAGAATGCAGTGCAATGCATTGCAGTGCAATGTGGTACATTGCAGTGTGTGCTGTGCAGTGTAGTGCAATGTGGTCAGTGCAGCATATGCAGTGCAGTGTGGAGTGGTGCAGTGTCACACCGTGCAGTGTGTGCAGTGGTTCCGGCCCTGGCTGCACTTCAGAACCCCTCAGAGCCTTTGAAAATCCTGACACCCAAGTATCTCCCAGCCTGTTTCCTCTCCCACCCTCCATTTATTGAATCAGAATCTCTGATGCTGGACTTGTGTATTTTAAGACAGCTTCACAGGTAATGTGATGCCCAGCTAGTCTGGAGAACTAGACATATAGTGGGAAGAACGCTGTTCTCAGTTGAAAGCCTGGCTCTGAGACTACTTCCTCTGTGAAATGGGATTGACACTTATCCTGCCTACCTCACAGGAGTTTTCTGAGGATTGTTGTTGTTTTTAGTTGCTGTTGAGTAGGCTGCAGCTCACCACGACTTTGCATATAATATAGAACAAGAAAATAATAACATAAAACATTTTATGAAACATAAAAAACAAATAACTTGAAAGAAACAGTAATGTGCCATTAAAAAAAAAAAAAAAAAACCATTGCCGTCTACTCAATTCCAACTCGTAGAGACCCTAGAGGACAGAGTAGAACTGCCCATAGGATTTCCAAGGTGTGGCTGGTGGATTCGTACTGCCGAGACATTTTGGTTAGCAGCCGAGCTCTTAACCACTGTGCCACCAGGGCTCCATGTTTCCCACTTCCATGCCTCCACTCTAGCTTATATCCAGTTACCTCACTCCAGGATTATTTCACGTCCTGCTGACTGGTCTGTAGCTCTCCCCTTTCCTCCCAAATATCCTGTGCCCTGCCATGCAATCAACTTTATTAAAACACGAATTTGATATTGTTTCTTTTCAACTGAGAGGCCTCCCATGGTAGACAGGCTCACTCTACCCATCAGGTTTTCTCTTTCGCTCAGCCTTGGCCCCTTGGTTGTCCCTGCTTGCTGTCTCTCCTTGACCTCTATATCTGTCATGCATCATTTCTTAAAACTTGTCTCTTGTTTTCTCTTTGACCTGATCACCTCCCTCCCACCCCTATAGCAGTTGATCTCAGACTTTAACATGTAATACCTGAAATGGTTCTTTAATTGTCGTGTGTATTTGTATCATCATTCTGGAGTATTTGCTCACCAAGGTCCAAGATGTGTCTGAATCATTTTTAAATTATGAGATTATTGTCCACAGTGCCTAGCAGCATTAGGCCCTTGCCAGGGCTCAGCAACCTCTGGCTGAAACAGAAGAGCTGAGTGGTTTATAAAGTACTTTTCTCTACAGGCTCTCTTTCCATCATCACGACCCTGAGAGGTAGATGGTATTATTCTCCCCCTTTTGAAAGTGGGAAAAGACAGGGATGAAGAGCTTAAGTAACTTCGAACTTGTGGGAATGAGGGGGAAACAAGGGACGCTAAGTCCTTGGGTAAGCCAGAGGGTGGCACAGCCTGCAATGGGAAAGCATGGAAGTGAGTGAGCATCCTGCGTGCAGCGCACAGGGCGTGGCTGGGCTGAAGGAGTGAAGACGTAGCAGAAGCGACCAGTCAGCACCACTATTACAGTGGGCTGTTCACCAGGAGCCAGAGCAGAATTCAGGTGGCTCTGGCTGCATTCTGGGCTGTGGCTCCCCTCAGCAGCCTACTTGGTACATGTCAAGTGAGTCAGGAGGGATTAAGGTGACTCAGCTTCTGCCCTGGTCGGAGCCAGGCAGTAGACTTTATAGCCCATTTCCTGGGGAATTTTCGGAAGGACCAGTGATTTCATCTTTCTATTATAGAGCACCGGTGCCCTGGGAGACATTGTTCACATGGCCCGGATGAGGTCAAGTGGTCTGATCTCTTAAAGGAGAAGCTGAAACAGCAGTGGAAACTTTCTAGACCTAAAGGTGTCAGTAGTTCCATTCCTGATCAAACACTGATGATCAAACAGAGTCTTCTCCAGCTAAAGCCAGTGTGTGATTAATGTTGTTGTCATTGTTAGGTGCCGTCGAGTTGGTTCTGACTCATGGCCGTCCTATGTACAACAGAAGGAAACACTGCCCGGTCCTGCACCATCCTCACAATCATTGCTGTGTTTGAACCCATTATTGCAGCCACTGTGTCAGTACATCTCGTTGAGGGTCTTCCTCTTTTTTGATGACCCTCTACTTTAGTAACCATGATGTCCTTCTCCAGGAACTGGTCCCTCCTGATAACATGTCCAAAGGATGTGAGACAAAGTCTTGTCATCCCCACTTCCAAGGAGTACTCTGGCTGTACTTCTTCCAAGACAGACTTGTTCGTTCTCTCACAGTCCGTGGTATATTCAGTATTCTTCTCCAACACCATAATTCAAAGGCATCAATTCTTTTTGGTCGCCCATATTCACTGTCCAACTTTTGCATGCATATGAGTTAAATGAAAATATCATGGCTTGGGTCAGGTGCACTTTAGTCCTCAAAGTGACATCTTTGCTCTTCAATGATTTAAAGAAGTCTTTCGCAGTAGATGTGCCCAATGTAATACATTGTTTGATTTCTTTCTTTTTTTATTTTATGTTTTACATGAACATTTACAGAGCAAATTAGTTTCTCGTTAAATGATTAATACACATATTGTTTTGTGAAGTTTGTTGCTAACCCTTCAATTTGTCAACACTCTCTTCTTCTCAACCTGGTTTCCCCCATTTCCGTTCATCCAGCTTTCCTGTCCCCTCCTGCCTTCTTGTCCTTGCCCCTGGGCTGATGTGCCCATTTAGTCTCATATACATGGTTGAGCTATGTGTATTATTGGCTGATGGGTGAGCCCCAGGAATGACTTCAGGACTGAGCTAAAAGGGTGTCTGGGGGCCACGTTTTCAGGGTTTCTCCAGTCTCTGTCAGACCAGTGAGTCTGATCCTTTTTTGTGAGTTTGAATTTTGTTCTACAGTTCTCTCCAGCTCTGTCTGGAACCCTCTATTGTGATCCCTGTCAGAGTAATCGGTGGAGGTAGCTGGGCAACATCTAGTTATGGTGGACTCAGTCTGCTGGAGGCTGTGGTAGTTGTGGTCTGTTAGTCCTTTGGACTAATCTTTCTCTTGTATCTTTGGTTTTCTTCATTCTACCTTGCTCCACACCGGGTGGTACCAGTGGAGCATCTTTGATGGCGGCTCACAAGCTTTTAAGGCCCAAGACACTACTCACCAAAGTAGGATGTGGAATGTTTTCTTTATAAACTATCTTATGCCAATTGAGCTAGATGTCCCCCAGGACCACAGTCCCCAGCCTTCAAATCAGTAATTCAGTTCCTCAGGGAGTCTGGATGTATTTATGAAGCTTCTGTGACTTTGCCTTGGTCCAGATGTGGTGACTTCCTCAGCATTGTGTACTGTCTTACCCTTTACTAAAGTTACCACTTATCAATTGTCTAGTTAGTGTTTTTCCTTCCCCACCCCTCCCCTCCCTCATAACCATCAGAGATTGTTTCTTTCTGTGAGTTTTTATAATAGTGGTCTCATACAATAGTTGTCCTTTTGTAATTGACTTATTTCACTCATCATAATGTCCTCCAGATTCATCCAGGTTGTGAGATGTTTCACAGCTTCATCATTGTTCTTTATTGGTGCATAGTATTCCTTTGTGTGTATGTACTATAGTTTGTTTATCCATTCATATATTGATGGGCATTTAAGTTGTTTCCATCTCTTTCTGTTGTGAATAATGCTGCAATGAATATGGGTGTGCGTATGTCTATTCGTGTGATGGCTTTTATTTCTCTAGGATATATTCTTAAGAGTGGGGTTGCTGGATCGTATGTATTTCTTTTTCTAGCTTTCTAAGGAAGTGCCATATCATTATCCAAAACGTTTGTACCATTTTGCATTCCACATCATTTGACTTCTTGATTGCTGCTTCCATGGACATTTTTGTGGATCCAAGCAAAATGAAATCCTTGACAACTTCAGTATTTCCTCTGTTTATCATGATGTTACTTATTAGTCCAATTGTGAGGATTTTTATTTTATGTTGAGGTATAATCCGTACTGAAGGTTGTAGTCTTTGCTCTTCATCATCAGTAAGTGCTTCAAGTTTTCTTCACTTTCAGCAAGCAAGGTTGTGTCATCTGCATATTGCAGCTTGTTAATGAATCTTTCACCAATCCTGATGCCACGTTCTTCTTCTTATACTCCAGCTTCTCAGATTACGAACTCAGCATACAGATTGAATAAGTATGGTGAAAGAATACAACCCTGACACACAGCTTTCCTGACTTTAAACCATGTTATATCCCCTTATTCTGTTCGAACAACTGCCCTCTTGGCCTATGTACGGGTTCCACATGAGCACAATTAAATATTCTGGAATTCCTATTCTTTGCAATGTTATCCATAATTTGTTACGATCCACACAGTCAAATGCCTTTGCATAGTCAATACAACACAGCTAGACATCTTTCTGGTGTTCTCTGCTTTCAGCCAAGATCCATCTGGCATCAGCAATGATATTCTTCATTCCATGTCCTCTTCTGAATCTGACTTGAATTTCTGGCACTTCCCTGTCAATGTACTGCTGTAACCGTTTTTGAATTGTCTTCAGCAAAATTTTACTTGCATGTGATATTAATGATATTGTTTGATAATTTCTGCATTCTGTTGGATCACCTTTCTTTGAAATGAATACAAATATGGATCTCTTCCAGTTGGTTGACCAGCTAGCTGTCTTCCATATATCATGGCATAGATGAGTGAACACCTCCAGCACTGCACCTGTTTGTTGAAACATCTCAGTTGGTATTTCATCAATTTTTGGAGCCTTGTTTTTCACCAGTGCCTTCAGTGCAGCTTGGACTTCTTCCTTCAGTATCATCAGCTCTTGATCATATGCTACCTCCTAAAACGGTTGAACGTCGACCAATTCTTTTTGGTATAGTGAGTGTGCATTCCTTCCATGAATTAATAGTGTTTTGATATTTCAGTGTTGCTGCTTGACTTATGAAGGTATAAACTCCATGCAGGTGACCTGCTCCTGCCTGTGGTTGAATTCACTGAACTTATTGCCTAACTGGGACAGGCCTTGGGTGGGACTGGTGAGAGCTGACAACACCAGGCCCAGAAAGCAAGCTAAAAACCAGCAGGCAGGCCTGAGGGTTGGAAAGCCATACTCCAAGTGGGTGGAGTACCAAAGCCTGGTTGTGTGTCTAGAGAATTCAGGGTGTGGTGAGGGATTAGCTACTGGGAGAGCAAAGATTAATATTTAATACATAGGCATTTATTAGCGTGGCTGGGGCTTTTGTCAAAAATGTCATAAATTCACAGTTTAGGATTATAAAGCAAATAAAATTCCTAATATTTCTATTTTAACAGCCAGTGAGCTTCCTAACTAGAAGAAGAGTGCAGAGTCATTGATTTATCTTTTGCCTATAATATGAAAATTCTAGTTTTCATAAACTGTTAGAACTTGTTAGAAGGATTATTCCTGCCTCCAACACCCTGCCCATGTCAAAGGTTAGAAGGAATAAACCACATTTTCTTTAAAACATTTGATGAAACCCTCGACCTTTTCCTAAGTCTGCCCAATTTTGATCTCAAAAAAGAAAAGGGGAAGGGGTCCAGGGGGCTAATATGACAGCACGATTTGTACCTTCACAAGTAAATATTACAATTTAGCTGGGCATCTTGTGGAAGCTTGTTAGTTCAAAGTGACTCACTTGCGTAGATGAAGTTATTTTTAGAGTTGTAATTTGTACTGTTTAGAAAAGAATAAAGAGATGGTAAAAGGCTAGATCACTCATTATAGCTTACGGAGCTCATGAACCCAGCATCCGTGCAAAAGATGACTAAGCAAGGGGTCGGTTGGTACTTTCTCTCAGAATTTTACAGACATGAGTCATCCACTTTAGTCCACAGACACAGCATCGAGGTACCTGTGACTCAGCTCCTATTTAGAAAGAGCACTAGAATTCAATTCTGATACATTTTTGTAGTTAAGTAGTAAGGAAATTACATAGCAAAGCAAAATATGCCTTGGTACCACGCAGCAATCGGATGTTTTTAGCTAGAAGTAATTTATCTTTATCTCTGGTCTTTGAAAGACTATTTGTGATCCATGCTGGGTGAATGCCCATTCAGTCTGCTGCTGTACATTGCAATGCCACCTTCTTTATGTTCGGCTCATTGACCCAAGTGCATGATTATCCTCAGTAGAGATCTCAGACTCATCCTTTCTGTATGAAAATGTCTGGTATTCAGGCCCATTTCCTTTAACCAAATACATATATGTGTGAGTAGATGTATGTGTCAATCTTCAGCATAAAATACTAAGATTCTAGTTTTCATAAACTGGCAGAAATAGCTTTCAAAGACTCTCTCCCTCCATGCTCCACCTACGCCAGGAGTTTCTATTTTCTTATTTTTTTTTTTCAACTGTACACACAAACACAAATACACCAGTGTGCATATGCACATGGATAAGAATTATCGCTGTAAGTGAACAATCTTGTCAAAGCCAATGTGTTCTTCTTTCTGGAGGCCTGCTGCTTTGTTTTCTGGGTGGGGACCTACTGGGCCAGGAGGCTGTGCCTCGCTCAGGATCTCCCATCAGCACTGTGTGCACTGAGCATGCAGCCTGTTTAGAGGTAAGCCCTCAGAACATAAATACATAGAATATGTTCCTTAGCAATTTGCAGGCATATCAATAGACTGTTCATAACCAAAAGAATTATTAATTCTGTCAAAGAAAAAGACAAATAATGAAAAGCACACTCTTTTTATGTGGTAAAATATATATAACATAAATTTGCCATTTTAACCATTTTTTACTTACTGGATTTTAATTTCAATTTTTTTGAAGTGTAAACCTCTTCATTTTTTTTTATTGTTGTTGTAAATATACACAGCAGAACATATACCAGTTCAACAATTTCTACATGTACTATTCAGTGACATTGATTATATTCTGCAACTTATGCAACCATTCTCACCCTGCTTTTTGGAATTGTTCCTCCCCCACTCACATCATTTCAATCATTTTTAATTGTACAGTTCAGTGGCTTTAATTACATACAGCCCCTTTTAACCACTTCTGTTGTCAAAGCTTGGTCCTATTGCCAAAAGAAAAAAGAGACCAACTCATCAAACACTTGGTATCTACTGTAGACCAAGCCCTATGTTAGGCCTTTCAGTCACAGAAATGAGTAGGTGCACTGAAGGAGTTTGCAGTCAGGTAGGGGAAACAGACATGTAAACACATAAATACAAATACTGTGTGGAAAATGCTATCATACAGGTGTTATAAAAGGGTTGTGGGATAACAAAAGCAGAGGCAGCTACCACCTCTGAGAAGCTTTACAGAAATGTCCTCAGAGCTATGTCTTTAAGTGTGAATAAAAATTCGCTAGGCAGATAAGGAAGAAACAATGTTTCAGGCAAAGAGAACAATGTGCTCTTGAACTGATGTAGTGGATTCTAAATACTGGGAATAGTTCATAGGCTGAGTTTTTAGGGTACATGAGTTAAGGGAGTTATGGGAAATGAAGTAGGAAAGAAATGTGCCTCATTATGAAGTGCCTTGTATGTAAGGAGCTCAAAATATATCCTATTCCTGATGGAAGCCTTAGAAGGATTTTAAACCAGGATGTGACATTATCTCAATTATACTATCACTCTAATGGCACAAGGAGGATGAATTCAAGTGGGAAGAAGCTGGGGGCAGGAAAATCACTTGGGGAAACTAGTTGAAGCAAGAGAATGTGAGGTACTAAAATAATAGGAGTAGGGAGTGAGAGAAATTGATAGATTCTAGAAATACTTAAGAAGTAGAATCAGCAGGACCTAGTGAACAATCCGATTTAGGGTCAGAGGGAGGAATTGCAGATTACTATGTAATTCCTTGCTACAGTAGTTTACCAGAGAGTAGAAATTTAAGAAAAAGCCTAGACTTGGAGGGAAAGAAAATGAATTTGAAAATTTTGAACTTGATGTGTTTGTGAGATAGGCAAGTGGAAGTGTTCAGTAAGTAGACCAAAATATGAGAGCGAAGCTTAGAAGAGCAGTCCTGACCGATGGAGGTTTGAGTGTGAACCATGTACCAGTGGCAGTTGGAGCCATTGAGCCAGGGGAAGGCCACCATTTCATGGTGGGCAGGATAAGATTCCTGGATGGAGTCTCATAAGCAGCAGAAGGTTGAAATGAGAGCCAGGGAAGAGTGGTGCCGGGAAGGCAAGAGAGGACAGGATTTGAGAAGGCAGGAGTGGCAAGTGAGATGAGAATGAAGAGCATTTGATTTGGTAGTTAATGGCCATGGTGGATGTAAAAGAAACACCCATGCATTAGAACAGGCGGAAGCCAGGTGTTAATGGGCTACAGAATCATTTGGCGGTGAAGAGGTTGAGCCAGTACTCTTTTAAGAGTTTGGGGAATTAAAGGAAAAGTGAATGGACAGTAGCTAGCAGGCATGGCCTAGAGAGGGACTTTTTTTTTTTTTTTTAAGTTGTTTTATTGTTGGGGAAAAAAACAGATAACACAATATTTGCCAATTCAATATTTTTCACTTGCATAGTTCAGTGAACCAATTACATCAATCATGTTGTTCAACCATCACCAGCATCCAGTTTTCTTTTTTATTATACTTTAGGTGAAGGTTTACAGAACAAACTAGCTTCTCATTAAACAGTTAATACACATATTGTTTTATGACATTGGTTAACAATCCCACGACATGTCAACACTCTCCCTTCTCAACCTTTGTTCCCTAGTACCAGCTTTCCTGTCCCTTCCTAGCTTCTAGTCCTTGCCTCTGGGCTGTTGTGCTGCTGTAGTCTCATTTTGTTTTATGGGCCTGTCTAATCTTTGGCTGAAGGGTGAACCTCGGGAGTGACTTCATTACTGAGCTAAAAGAGTGTCCAGGGCCATACTCTGTCAGGCCAGTAAGTATGGTCTTTTGTGTGTGTGAGTTAGACTTTTGTTGTACATTTTTTTCTACCTCTGTCTGGGATCCTGTATTGTAATCCGTGTCAGAACAGTCAGTGGTGGTAGCCAGGTACCATCTCATTCTACTGGACTCATTCTGGTGGTTGCCGTGGTAGTTGTGGCCTGTTAGTCCTTTGGACTAATCTGTCCCTTGTATCGTTAGTTTTCTTCATTCTTCCTTGCTCCTGAAGGGGTGAGACCAGCAGAGTATCGTAGATGGCCACACACAGGCTTTTAAGTCCCCAGTCATTACTCACCAAAGTCGAATGTAGAACATTTTCTTTATCAATTGCGTTATGCCAATTGAGCTAGATATTCCCCGAAAGTATGCTCCTAGAGGGGGACTTTTCTTAAAATAATATATTTTATTTTTTGTTGTTGTTGAAAATATACACCGATTCAATTTCTACATGTATAATTCAATGACAGTGATTACATTCTTCAAGTTGTGCAGCCATTCTCACCCTCCTTTTCCTTCCATCATTAACATAAACTCACTGCTCTGTAAGCTTCCTATCTAGCCTTTTGACTTGCTGTTGTCAATTTGATCCCATATAGACCTTTTTTTTTTTTTTTAAACAGCACAATGCTCAAGGGAGACATTCTTTACTAATTAAGCTAAACTGTTCTTTGGTTTAAAGAAGACTTCAGGGGATATTTTTATTTTAAGGTTTAAAGATTATCTTAGGGCGGTAGCTCTGGAGGGGTCATCTAGCCTCAGTGGCTCCAGAAAGTCTGGATTCCATGAAAATATAAAATTCTGTTCTGCATTTTGATCGGAATTCGTCTATAGAATCTTTGATCAAAACATTCAGTAATGATAGCCAGGCACCATCTAGTTCTTCTGGTCTCTTGGCAAAGGAGGTAGTTATTCATGGAGGCAATTAGCTGTGCATTCCATTTCCTTCTCCTATTTCTGATAAGAGGAGGACTTTTTGGAATAAGAGATTCTTCACCATAAGAAGGAGCCCATGAGGAGAGATTAAAATGTATGAGGGAAGAGAGAGAGAAAAGAATTGAAAGAGCAAAATTCTAGTAGTGGTTTTAAGGGTATGGGGCCTGGGTCACAGGTCAAAGGGTAAGCCTTGAACTAAAGGGAACTCAGACTCCTCTGAGATGGAAGGAAAGGATGCACACAGATATTCATAAGTAAGAGGTATGAAGAGGGAGGAAGGTCTTGGAAATGGAGACGTTTACCCTTGACATACATTTTCTCTAAGAAGTTGGAAGCAGGATTATCTACTGGGAGGGAGTCAGGGATGCAATTAGGGGTTTTGAAGAGAGGAGTAGTTTTGGAATAATCACCAGAGCCAGCACAGCAAATTAAGAGTTGTTTTCATTTATCTCTATGTTACCAGCACCAAACAGTGCCTAGAATATATAGTAAGCACTCAAAAATGTCTGTTGAATCAATGCATTTTTAAATTGTGGTCAGAGAGTAGGATTTTAGAAGTTACTGTTTTATAGCTGGAGCACAGAAAGATGGTAAGAAGGTCCAGGGTGTAGCCATGGGACTTGTTTGCTGCAGGGAAGTGGGTGTTAATGACTTGCCCTTGTAAATGCTAAAGTTGTACCAGATGATTACAGAAATCAGAATGGAGAGGAAGACTTGAAGCAGGTATAGACATCCTCAAGAATGTTAGCATGTAACCAGGAGACTGGGTGGATGACAGCATAGAGGTGAACTAGCCAAATGTTATGAGCTTCAAAGGGGATGCTTTTTTTGCAGCGAACAAGGCTGAGTGTGTAGACAGGTGTGGGAAAGCGAGTGGCTTCCACTCAAAGGATGGCTAGGGAGAAAGCCAGGTTTCCCTCGAGACAAGGAAATGGCAGGAGAAGAAAGGAAACAGAGAATTCCTAGAGTATAAGCAGAGGTAACTAGCGTGTGGTATAGACTGGATGTCTGTTCTGAGGACCCAGAGTGACAGAGGGGCATCAGGAAGGTTCAAGAGAGCTTTTTATTTTTTTTAGATAGAAGATGAGCCTCACTGAAATTATGAGATTGGTAAACTAGGGAAGAGGTGAGTGAGAAAAAGAGGCCTGGAAGGGTCTGCACAGGGGCAGTGAGTAAGAAGGCAGTTATAACGGCGCCAAATGTCATGGTGGGGAACATGACATCTTGTCAATTAGGGATTCTGCCAGACCCTCAGAGAGCCACAGCTAGCCTGGGAGTCAGTAGGCTACACCTGCAAGCACACATGTTCCAGGAAGCCACTCAAGAGGCCTGAATTTTCCCAGCTCCTAAATGCATCAGGCACATCTAGTGGTGACTCTGACTGGAGGCTTCACTGAATGCTCCTCAGAGTGCCGTGCAGACTATTACCTGACTCTGAAGGGACACCAACAACAACTGAGAGTAAACACTTAGAAACTTTTATAGCAATTTGGCAATATTGTAACATCCAGGTGCATAATCATTTTTTCCAATCATTCAGTTTTTGTTTTTAATTTTATCAAAGTATCAGTCCATAACAGATTGGAAATTGAAATGAAGCAAAACTGACCCTTTACTTCAGAGAGTTTGAGAAGCATAGATCTACAGCATTTTCACTTCAGCCTTAGGCCCTGATGCTCAGCTCCTCAGATTAGGGGCCGCTTATACCCTGCTGTGGTCCTGCCATCCCAGTGACCAGCACAGCCAGTCTGGCCACATTATAGTCATGCGTTGCTTAACGTCCATGATACATTCTGTGAAATAGGGCATTATGTGATTTGGATATTGTGTGGACACCATATTACTTAGCAAAGTATGTATGCTTCCTCAGCCTCTGTCCCCCTCTCCAGTCCCCCCAATTCAGTGGTTTCTCCAAGCTGCCTCTCCGATCCCTCTTTTCTGGCCCCGGACCCCCTACTCCATGCCCTTCTGAAGCCCCTGCCTCTTGATCCTTTCTCCGGTGTGCCCGCCTTCCCAAGTCCAGCATCCTATCAGAGCCCAGCTGCACTAAACCAATTTGAAAGAGCGGCCACTCACAGCATGCCATGAGCAGACCGAGGAGGTTCCGCCAGGAACAGCAACCACTCAGCCATTAAGCCTGACTTGTCAAGGTCCACCGACCTCCAATGACTTGTCCCCACATCTGCCCGGGACTCCCTGCCCCATCTCCCTCTTCGCTTCCTCCCCCATCTGCTGCTTTCTTCCTGGGTCCAGACAAGCCTGTGTACTTAGCCGTATATTCTTAGCCATATACACACCTTATATACTTAGCAAAGCTATATGGGACCACAAACGTTTATGTAATCAGACATTGCCCGAATGGATATTTTGCAGCGCCTGACTGTATTCTTGGCCATAGAGTTCAGCTCCTCCTAAGCAAAACATGGAAGAGAAAGTGCAACACTCATCTGGTGCCACTAAGTTGTCTGCCTCTACCTGTGGAGTTTCACTTGCTTTCTCTGCTACCACCTGGTCAACAGCTGGCTTGAGAGGTGAGGTGTAGAGCCCTCCCTACACCTGAGCTTTAGTCAGACAGAAACCTCAGGGCATTGCAGAGAGATGCACATCAGCAAAGCAAGGTGTCCATTTGCTTGTATTATCTGCTGAATCAAAATGGCACATTATGGAAGAAAGGAAAAGAAAACAAAGCCTGAGCAGTAGCAAGTCTGTCTTCCCCTGAACACAGGCGGCATTGAGTGCGTCCTTCTACATTAGTACTCCTCTTGCTCTTGCCATCACTTTGTTTGCTGACTCTCCCTGATAATGAGGCTTCAGGGCACAGTTCATCTTTGCTTCAAACTGAAATCCCCTACCCTTAGCACAGGGGCTTTTTAAATGAATGTACAAAGTCACATACTTTTTTCTTATTTGACTTGTAATCATGCA
The DNA here is from genome assembly GCF_024166365.1 of Elephas maximus indicus. Classification (NCBI taxonomy): domain Eukaryota; kingdom Metazoa; phylum Chordata; class Mammalia; order Proboscidea; family Elephantidae; genus Elephas; species Elephas maximus. The sequence goes on from NC_064830.1 coordinate 47,151,224, forward strand.
ATTTGGTCCTACTCTCATACCTTATCATAATTGATTTTTTTTATAATTTTTATTGTGCTTTAAGTGAAAGTTTACAAATCAAGTCAGTCTCTCATGCAAAAACCCATATACACCTTGCTACACACTCCCAATTACTCTCCCCCTAATGAGACAGCCCGCTGTCTCCCTCTACCCTCTCTTTTCATGTCCATTTCACCAGCTTCTAACCCCCTCCACCTTCTCATCTCCCCTCCAGGCAGGAGATGCCAACATAGCCTCAAGTGTCCACCTGATCCAAGAAGCTCACTCCTCACCAGCATCCCTCTCCAACCCATTGTCCAGTCCAATCCATGTCTGAAGAGTTGGCTTCGGGAATGGTTCCTGTCCTGGGCCAACAGAAGGTCTGGGGGACATGACCACCGGGGTCCTTCCAGTCTCAGTCAGACCGTTAAGTCTGGACTTATGAGAATTTGGGGTCTGCATCCCACTGCTGTCCTGCTCCCTCAGGGGTTCTCTGTTGTGTTCCCTGTCAGGGCAGTCATCGGTTGTAGCCAGGCACCATCTAGTTCTTCTGGTCTCAGGATGATGTAGTCGCTGGTTCATGTGGCCCTTTCTGTCTCTTGGGCTCGTAATCACCTTGTATCCTTGGTGTTCTTCATTCTCCTTTGCTCCAGGTGGGTTGAGACCAATTGATGCATCTTAGATGACTGATTGCTAGCGTTTAAGACCCCAGACGCCACTCTTCAAAGTGGGACGTAGAATGTTTTCTTAATAGATTTTATTATGCCAATTGACTTAGTTGTCCCCTGAAACCATGGTCTCCAGACCCCTGCCCCTACTACGCTGGTCTTCGAAGCATTCAGTTTATTCAGAAAACTTATTTGCTTTTGGTTAGGCCAATTGTGCTGACCTCCCCTGCATTGTGTGCTGTCTTTCCCTTCACCTAAAGTAGTTCTTATCTACCATCTAATTAGTGAATGCCCCCTCCCACCCTCCTTCCCTCCCCACTCTCGTAACCACAAAAGAATGTTTTCTTCTCAGTTTAAACTCTTTCTCAAGTTCTTATAATAGTGGTCTTATACATTATTTGTCCTTTTGCAACTGGCTAACTTCACTCAGCATAATGCCTTCCAGGTTCCTCCATGTTATGAAATGTTTCACAGATTCCTCACTGTTCTTTATTGTTGCATAGTGTTCCATTGAATATACCATAATTTATTTATCCATTCATCCCTTGATGGACACCTTGGTTGCTTCCATCTTTTTGGTATTGTAAACAGTGCTTCAGTAAACATGAGTGTGCATATATCTGTTCATGTAAGGGCTCTTACTTCTCTAGGATATATTCCAAGGAGTGGGATTGCTGGATCAAATGATAGTTCTGTTTCTAGCTTTTTAAGGAAGCGCCAAATCGATTTCCAAAGTGTTTGTACCATTTGACATTCCCACCAGCAGTGTATAAGTGTTCCAATCTCTCCACAGCCTCTCCAACATTTATTATTTTGTGTTTTTTGGATTAATGCCAGCCTTCCTTGTCGGAGTGAGATGAAATCTCATTGTAGTTTTGATTTGCATTTCTCTAATGGCTAATGATCGTGAGCATTTACATCTGTTAGCTACCTGAATGTCTTCTTTGGTGTAGTGTCTATTCATATCTTTTGCCCATTTTTTAATTGGATCATAACTGATTTTTAAATGGTTAAAATGCCACAGGTCATGCTATGCTATGCTGAAAGTTTCTTTAACTCTCACTGGTCAAGAATTCCATGGCCAAGAATTCTCATGGTCATCTTCCTTGGATTTCAGACAAGCAGCTTTCTCTTCTCTTTCTGTTTAAGTATTAAACTTTGGTCCTCCTTAAATGAAACATACACACAGATATGTGTATGTATTTACATACACTTACATGTTTGTGTTTAAAGTCAGGAAAGATGTACATCAGGGTTGTATCCTTTCACAATAATTATTCAGGCTGTATGCTGACAAATAATCTGAGAACCTGGCCTATATGAAGAAGAGTGTGGCATCAGGATTTGAGGAAGACTCATTAACAACCTGCAATATGCAGATGACACAATCTTGTGTGCTTAAATTGAAGAGGATTTGAAGCACTTGTTGATGAAGATCAAAGACCAGCCTACAGTATGGATTGCACCTCAACATAAAGAAAACAAGTACCCTCATGACTGGACCAATAAGCAACATCACAATAAATGGAGAAAATAATTGAAGTTGTCAAGGATTTCATTTTACTTGAATTCACAATCAACGCTCATGGAAGCAGGAGTCAAGAAATCAAACAATGTATTGCATTGGGCAAATTTGTTGCGAAAGATCTTTTTAAAGTGTTAAAAATCAAAGACGTCACTTTGAGGACTCAGGTGCGCCTGATCTAAGCCATGATATTTTCAGTCTCCTCATAAGCATGCGAAAACTGGACAATAAATAAGGAAGACGGAAGAAGAATTGATGCTTTTGCATTATGTTGTTGGCAAAGGATATTGAATATACCATTTACTGCAAGAAGAACAAGCAAATCAGTCTTGAAAGAAGTACAGCCAGAATGCTCCTTAAAAGCAAGAATGGTGAGACTTCATCTCACATACTTTGGACATGTTATCAGGAAATACCAGTCCCTGGAGAAGGACATCATGCTTGGTAAAGTAGACAATCAGCAAAAAAGAAGAAGACCCTCAAGGAGGTGTACTGACACAGTGGCTGCACTAACGGGCTCAAGCAAAACGACGATTGTGAGGATGGCACAGGACCAGGCATCCTCATTATGAGTTGGAACTGACTTGATGGCACAGAACAACAAATGACTTATGTTTGTGTGTGTGTGTGTACATATAAAAATATAGCACCACTTGATAAAGCATTCCACTAGACCCTGGGTTCCCACACCTGTTCCTGATTCATGCTGGGGTCTGCTCAGGTACTCTTTTGCAAATTTCAGTTTTATTTTTCTGTAAGCTAAGGTTGAATGTATGATTTAGCAAGTTGAACATTTAAAGAACCAAACCTGTTTTTCCACAGGACCAATGAATAATATATCAAACGTAAACCATTTTGACCTATAGAAACAAAGAGATTTCCATCAAAGGGAGTGTTAGTAAGGGGTCATGAGTAAGGTGGGGCTGGTGAGAATAGCTGTTTTGTAAGAGCAGTAGGCAGGCTGAATGAGAAGGTATTAAAGTTGAATCTAACTGTTGAGTCTACATCAGGCTCTTGAAAGGTGTGAGCAGGTTTAAGGTTCTTTATTTAAAGCCCTTTCGAACTTCCCCCTCTTTTTTATTCCTAATCTAATTCTTTTCATCTGACCTTAAATGGTCTGTGTATATGAGTTTCAGCTTCTGTATTCAGACCTTATTCTTTTAACCCAAGCCTGATGGGATGTACACACCCTCTTTAGAAGGAAGGGCTCCCCCTGGGTTGACGCACCAGCATTCAAGAGACACTGTGAGCTATGACAAGGGAATTATTAAGTTGGCATCAATATGTAGGACAGATAGAAAAGGAATTATTGGTGGTAGAGAAGGATTATTGAATTACTTCAGATATGAATTGAGAACTATTTGGAGCTGGCCTAAAATGGTGGATGTGGGAGCCCTAACACAGTTGTCCTTGGGTTTAAAGAAAAGTATATTCACCTGTATGAAGTAGATTGATATATACACACACACACACACACACACACATATATATATACACATTCTTACTATGGTTGATCCATGGCAGAAGTAAATGTGTGGCCAGTGGAATACTACTCAGTGATAAAGAACAATGATGAATCCATGAAACATCTCATAACATGAAAGAATCTGGAAGGCATTATGCTGAGTGAAATTAGTCAGTCCCCAAACGACAAATATTGTATGATACCACTATTTTAGGAACTTAGGGAAAGGTTTAAACACAAATATTCTTTGATGGTTATGAGGGTGGGGAGGGAGGGAGATAGATATTCACTAATTAGATAGTAGACAAGGATTATTTTTGTTGAAGGGAAAAACAACACACAATACAGGGGATGTCAGCACAACTGAACTAAACCAAAAGCTAAGAAGTTCCCTGAGTACAACCAAACACTTCCAGGGACAGAGTAGCTGGGGTGGGAATCTAGGTACCATGGTTTCAGGGGACATCTAGGTCAACTGGCATAACAAAGTGTACTGAGAAAAATTTCTGCATCCCATTTTGGTGAGTAGCATCTGGGGTCTTAAAAGCTAGCAAGAGGCCATCTAAGATGCATCAACCCACCTGGAGCAAAGGAGAAAGAAGAACACCAAAGACACAAGGAAAATATGAGCCCAAGAGACAGAAAGGGCCACATAAACCAGAGACTTCATCAGCCTGAGACTGAAAGAAATAGATGGTGCCTGGCTACCACCAATGACTGCCCTGACAGGGAACACAACAGAGAATCCCTGATGGAGCAGAAGAAAAGTGGGATGGAGACCTCAAATTCTAGTGAAATGACCAGACTTAATGGTCTGACTGAAACTGGAGGTACCCCAGAGGTCATGGCCCTGGACTCTTTGTAAAATGATACTGATGAGGAGTGAGCTTCTTAGCTCAAGTAGATACATGAGACTATGTGGGCAGCTTCTGTCTAGAGGCGAGATGAGAAGGCAGAGGGTGACAGGAACTGGTTGAATGGACACAGGAAATCCAGGGTGGAGAGAAGGAGTATGCTGTCACATTGTAGAGAGAGCAACTAGGGTCACATAACAATGTGTGTAAAAGTTTTTGTATGAGAAACTGACTTGAATTGTAAACTCTCACTTAAAGCCCAATTAAAAAAAAATTTTTTTAAATCTGGAAGAAAAAAAAAATAAAGTAAATGTGTTGCCCCCAGCCCCAAAGCTTATATTTTGAGATTAACCAGCCCTCTGGTATTAATTTAATTACCAGGCTGACAGGTGAACAGGTATTATCAGACTGCTGCACAGGTGAGCAGTTAGGGGAGGATATCGAGATTTTGAAGTCATCAGAGGGTATTGATAAGTGTGACTTTCTAATAAAGTAGATCTGAGGACCAAGCTTTCAGGATTAAAAAGTCCATCAGCTGAGCTTTGGGAGTGATGGGGATGTTAAGCAGATGGAGAAACGGAGGCAGTGAAAATTTTTAAAAGGAAGGAGAGCAGCAGATAAATACAGCATTATAGAATCCATGGGAGAAGAACAGAAGTGAGGAGCATGTGAGATGCCATTAAAACCCCATAGAAACAACTATAAAATGTTTTTCCAATCAAAAGGAAAAGCACAAGGAAATTGAAACATCAAAAATAAAAATTCTTAGAAGTCTGAAATCATTGTACCCTTGAGCTTAACTTGGACTGAAAAACAAACACATCATATTCCTTCTCACTGTCTGCTATGACTGTACATGTCAGTCTCAGACTGCTGTGAGCTTTCTTTATCAACAACCAGAGAACTTGCTTGCCTGTAGCAACCCCTGCCTAAGATGCTAAAAAAAAAAAAAAAAAAAAATGCCCCTGAGTAGAGGCTCCTTCCAGAATGTCAGAAACAAGCAGTACAGCTAATGTAGCACTTGTGGTGGAAAGAGCATGGGTTTTGGAGTCATATGTGGCCAGGGTCTAATCCGGACCTCAGCTCTTCCTCACAGCTTTAAGCAAGTTCTCTGGCTTGCTTGTAAAAAAAAAAAAAAAAGGGGGGGGGGTCCGGGGGGGAATCGTATGGCAGAAAGCACCCAGCACATTGTAGGTGTTCAATAGGTGTTGATTTTCTTCCTTTTTCTTAGCTTTCTTGTTTGTTCCTGACTGTTGTGTATACTAAGAGATTTTTCTTCAGATTTGTGTTAATGAAAAACTCAAAGTCATACTTTAAAAAGCCGCTGTTTTCATGGAGGCTATTTCATTCCTGCCTGGAGATTTACTGTGTTACAAGTGGCATGGTACAATGTAGCTCACTGGACTTGGGGCCAAGACCCCAAGGGTTGTGTGTGTGGCCACTGAACTAGTTCGTTGCTCTGGACCTCAGTCTCCTCTTTGTAAAATGGATAGATGATTGCCAAGGTCTCTTTATGAACTGTGGTTTAATGAGTGTATCATTTGTTATGACAAGACATGAAGATTTTTTAAAATAAATATCTCACATATCTACAGCTCAGCTATGTCCTGTAAGCACACAAATCAAAAACACAGCCAAGAGGAAGGGAGTAGACTAAAGAGGTATCACAGAGTCTGTATGTTTTGCTCATAGGGAGCCCTCCAAGGCAGCACTTCTTATACGTCTAAAAGCTTAGTGAGCTAGTTTCCAAGTCCCTAGAAGCTTAACTACCTAGAGAAGGTTGTTGGCACGTAGCATACTAACCATTGTAAGAATTCTCAGGGGATAACCTCATAGCCTGGGATCAAGAGATAGGGATGGAGAGAACCAGGGTACAGAAAGCAGAACCTTAGTTTAGAGATTGGCATGCCTCATTAGGCCTTTAGGTCATAGCTATGTAACTATATAGTCTGTGTTGTTATTGTTGTTGTTAGGTTACTGTTGAATCGATTTGGTCTCCCCTCACGTGTGCAGAGTAGAACTGCTCCATAGGGTTTTCAAAGCCGTGACCTATCAGAACAGATCACCACACCTGTCTTCTGAAGTGCTTCTGGGTGGGTTCCAAATGCCAGCCTTTCAGTTAGTAGTCCACCTCTTAGGTGTTAGCACCACCCAGGGACTCCATATAGTCTATAGTTATCACTGTAAGAGTTGATATTCATAATTCTGACTTTGAGTCATTTGGAAAGGGATAAGGGAGAAGTAAATGTGAAGTCTATTTTAGAAAGATTTCTATCACAAACAGTCAAAAAGAAAAAAAAAAAAAGAGCTTCCAAGAATAAACCCTTGGCTATCTGGAAAGCTTAACCATCAGGAATGGTTTACTGGGTGTGAATATGCCTCTCTTAACACTGTGCCAACACCTTGACTTGAAAATGATCCTGTTCCTTTAATTTTGGATGAACAAGCCAAGCAACCCGTTTAAATCAGGGGCTTGCCTCAGCATGCTCATTTCAGGTTTATATAGTTTAATCTCTTTAATTTGAGTGAGTTCGATATGAGAATAATGTGACAGTTTGAGCACATAATTTTAGACAGCAATCGTACCTTTATCTCAAATGAAATTTCTAATTGGAATTGCTATTAAGGAAGAACATTAATTTCTGTTCCCTCCATTGTACCCCTTCCCATTCTTGCAGAATAACAATAGCTAAGGAGCTGGCCAAAAAAATCAAAATAACAAAACAAAAACTAGATAATTCACAGATCAAATGGGCAATCCTTAAACATACAAAAGTTGATTATATTTCCAGTCTTCTCTTTGCAAAGAACAAAACCACTCTCAAGTAGTTCTCCAAAAAAAGAAAAAGCCTTCGCCTTCAATGAAACAGCTATGAGAATGGGGAGGATATTACATTATCAAAGCACGAAAGAAAACCGATCAGGTTTTCATGAGGCTTCCTCTCTAGTCATATGTTTTCTCGTCTGTGGTCAAACTTTGCTGCAGGACCCCATTGGAGTTTAGAGTCTCCAGAGCTATGATATTTTTATATGGAGGAAGAAGATTGTAGAATTAAAAGTGAAGAGTTCCTCCAGACTCCCACATTTGCCTCAAATAAAAAGGTGGACAAGACTAAGTTGGGCGCTTCATTGAAAACTCATGGCTACTTTTAATCTTTGGGTTGTATATCTTCAGCTGGGAGTCTGGTTGGAAAAGGAAATTATATAGACTCAGGTTTTGGGTGTTTTTTTTTAATTGCTTCTAAGAGAAAAGTGACTAATAATAGGTCCCACTTTTGAATACCTGCTATGTGCCAAGTAGTCTACATATATGCATTATGTCTTATAAACCACCCAACAACCTTGCAGGGTAGGTATTATCCAGTTCTAAAGATGAGACAACTTCGGCTTGAGGACTTCAGTTTAAAGTTGCCTGCGGTCACGCCTGTAGTAACTAGCAGAATAGGAATCAAGCCCAGATCTGTCAGATTCCTAAGACCATATTCTTTCCACTATACTGCCCTGTTCTTGCATTCCTTTAGGTTCCAACCTTTATTTATTGAGAACTTTTCTTATGCCAGACACTGTACTGTTTGCTTTACCTGCTTTATTTTCAGCCCTAAAGAATAGAGTTACTCCAGTTTTATGGATTCTCTAATCTGGATTTATACTGTGCTGACAGGATTTACATTATAGGAAAATTTCTGCCCCACTGGAATCATGGTGTCGGATAGTGCCCCTAGAAATGTTTAGGGGTGACATTGCTCACAGAACAGTGTCCACACCCCTTTGCTTTGTGTTCAGAACTCTCCATAGTTTGACATCTTTACCCAGAGCCTCTCTGTACCAGCATTCTATCCCTGCTCAATACTGTTCCTTCTGCTTAGAATTTTCTTGCCTTTCTCCCTCCCTTCCCAGTTGTAACCCTTTTATTGCAATTGCCATCAATATCTTAGTCATCTTTCAAGGCCCTCCTCAAAACCACCTCATCTAGTAAGCCTTAGAAGCCCTTAGATGGAGTGTATGGCATGACCCTGGTGGTTAGTGCCTCTGTGATGGCCCTTACCATCGTCTCCCTCCCCAGGAACAGTGAAGGCTCAGCATACACAAGCACTGGGCCTTACTTAGCTTCACTTCCCTAGAGTCTGGCACATAGTAGATGCTTGGGAAATGTTTGTCAAATTGCATACATGTTGTTGTTGTTGTTGTTTTTCTAGTATATAAAGCGGATAAGTAGATCCTTAAAAAAAAAAAAACTAGATTAGTTTGAGCAATTGTGTGTGTGTGTGTGTGTGTGTTTTAGGTGAAAGTTTACAGATCAAGGTAATTTCTCATTCAAATATTTATACACATATTGTTTTGTGATGTTGGTTGCAATCCCCACAATGTGACAGACCCTTCCCCTTTCCACCTTGGGTTCCCTGTGTCCATTTGTCCAGTTCCTTTCTCTTCCTGCCTTCTTACCTTGGTTTTGCACAGGAGTTGCCCATTTGTTCTCATATATTTGATTGAACTAAGAAGCATGTTTCTCACATGTGTTATTGTTTCTTTTATAGGCCTGTCTAATCTTTGTCTAAAGAGTGGGCTTTGGCAGTGGTTTCAGTTTTGAGTTAACAGAGTGTCTGGAGGCCATAATCTCGGGGATTCCTTCAGTCTCTGTCAGACCAGTAAGTCTGGTCTTTTTTGTGAATTTCAATTCTGTTCTACATTTTTCTCCTGATCTGTCCAGGAATCTCTGTTGTGATCCCTGTCAGAGTGATAGGTCGTGGTAGCCGAGCACCATCTAGTTCTTCTGGGCTCAGGCTGGTAGATGCTCTGGTTTGTGTGGTCCTTTAGTCCTTTGGGCTAATATTTTCCTTGTATCTTTGGTTTTCTTCATTCTCCTTTGCTTCAGATGGGATAGGACCAATGGATATATCTTGGATGGCCACTCAAGCTTTTAAGACCCTAGACGCTACTCACCAAAGTGGGATGTAGAGCATTTTCTTTATGAACTGTGTCATGCCAATTGACCTAGATGTCTTCTGAGACCACGATCCCCAGCCCCAGCCCCAGCAACTCAGTTCCTTAAGGTGTTTGGATGTGTCTAGGAAACCTCTATGCCTTTGCTTTGTTCAAGTTGTGCTGACTTCCCCTTTTATTGTTATGTTGTCTTTTCCTTCACCCAAGATGAGTTTGAGGAATTTTTTTTTTCTTCATAAATCCATGTTAGTCATCCTTTGCATTGAGGTAATCACAATATTTGCAAATCTGTACCTGACTGGTTTGCTCTTAATTTTTGGAGACTGGAATGTAAACTGACCAGTCTGTAATTTTCAGTGTCAATCCCCTACTCTAACCAGAGATGATTCACTTGTCCTTTTCCTTCTCATTTGCCACATCTGGCACATTGTCCATCAATTTTTGAAATTAAAAGCTTGTGACTCTTTAAAGACTTTGCCCAGTTTTTAAGTGCCAAGGAGTTTGCATTTAAATATATTTTAATTTATTTAAGGATTCTTTTAATCAAGATCTTCCCTAATTTAGCCAGATTTCTTTTTTAGTTTTCCCAGGGCAGGAGTTTATTTATTGTGACTAAATTCTTTTTAAAGATAGAAGTTAAAACAGTACAAAATGCTGTTTATGGTGTTTGCTCTTGCTAGATTTCTTTCTGCATCAAATGAAAGCATGTTTATTTTTCTCCTTTTTTACATGTCAAGAGCAGTCAGCATTTCCAAACTTTTATGATGTGTGCCTCTCTCCATCACTAAATATGTGTTGGCTACCCACTGTGTGTCCAGCCCAGTGCTACCCATGTGGAGGAAATAAAATAAAGGCAAGCGCTTGTTAGCAATCCAACTGGGAGAAAGTGCCAAGTGACAGAGCAGGCAAGGAAGAATTCTGGGAAGAAGGGGGGGACTTGAACTGTGCCACAGAGTTGGGAGCAATAGTAGGCTGAAGGGACTAATAAGGAGCCAAGCCTGAAATAAAAGTGTTGGAGCAGCAAGGGGCCAGAACCAAGTGGGAAACATATCCAGAGGACACAGAAACCAGACAGTGTAGCAAGGCAGGCAACACAAAAGTCAGCAGATGGTCCAGCTCCAGAAAGTGAGGATCCTCAGTTCTATCCAGAGGCACCTCAGAAGAAGGACCTGGCAGTTTACTTCCAAAAAATCAGCCATCGAAAGCCCCGTGGAACAGAGTTCTACTTTGACACACATGGGATCACCGTGAGTTGAAGCCAGTTTGACAGCAATGGTTTGGTTTGGGCTTTGGTTTGTTTTGTTTGCCCTTAAGGAGCTCAGAGTCCTTTGCAGTGATTCCTACCTGGGGAGGCCTATCAGAAGCACTTGAGGTGCATTTTCAGAAATTAGAGGTCGGGAATGGGACCTATGCATCTGCAATGTCAAACTCCATGGTGATGTTGATGGTCATTTCCAGCTGAGATCCTGTGATCTCCTTGAGGGGGACGGAGGAACATAGCTGATTTAGTCTGGGTTTGCTTATGTGGACAGAGTGAGAGAACCTTGGCTCTTCACTGGCCAACACTATGACATCCTTTTCATACTGAGATTCTTCTTAGAGTTTTCTATGAATGTCTTATTGGATGTTGCCATGATTAATTTCTGTCTATAACGTGCTTCAAAAGTAAATGCAAAACAAAATGTGAGCAAAGGCCAGATATCCTATAAATTCAACTTTCCAGAACAGATATAAACCTGGAAGAAACCAGCCAAACAACAACAAACAACAAGAAGAAACAGTCTCTGAACTGTCCCTGAGGAAAGTATCCCAGAGCTCACGTTGCACCCATTCACTGTAGTGGAGTACCCCACCCTGCTCTGGTCAAGGGATGCACAGTCAGCCCAGTCTTGCTCCTCAGAAGCTCAGACACATGTAGAATGAAGTAGATGAAAGAAAGAGGCAAGAAAGAAGAGGTTGCATTAGAATTGGCCTTGGTGAGAAATGTCCAAGGAAAAAGGAGCTGGCCAGGGAAAGGAAACAGAAATAAACTAAGTTCCTAGTCAGGAGTTAAATTGCTTGTCACACCCCAGTAGCCGTGGAGACATCAACTCTTAACAGCTGGACAGTTAGGGGGTGTGGGCCCTCGGGTAGGAGGTGTTTGTGAAAGCCCATTAAGTATAATAATTTTTTTAACTGTTAAAACATTCTCTGTATCTAATTCCAACTTTATAGTAGAGTACAGGAAGATGCTTCCGAAACAAACAGAACATTTGTTTCAGTACATGTCTTTAAAGGATAGACTTACAAGTATGTAAACAACTATATAATAAAGTTTCCAGACTTTGCCTGTAAGAAATCAGGCAGATTTTACCATAAGCAATAAACAACTCCAAGCCTTCAAGATAGTTTATATGGCTTCAGTAGCATGGCAGTAAACTTTTATCAAACAAACCAAAAACTTTGCTGTTTGTATGCTGCAGCATGGCGGGTGGGGCGGGAGGAGGGAATATAAACACAATGGAATCACAAGTCAATATAACTGAAGGGAAAATAAAGTTGTAATCAATATAATCAGAAATTGGCAAATTGAAGAGGAATGGCATTGTGTTCATTGTCAAAAAGAACATTTCAAGATCTATTCTGAAGTACAACGCTCTCAGTGATAGGATAATGTGCATACACCTACAAACCCATTAAAGCCATTGCCGTCAAGTTGATTCCTACTAATAGCAACCCTATAGGACAGAGTAGAATTGCCCCATAGAGTTTCCAACGAGCGCCTGGTAGATTTGAACTGCCAACCTTTTGTTTAGCAGCTGTAGCCCTTAGCCACTGCACCACCAGGGTTTCCTACACCTACAAGGAAGGCAATTAATACGACTGTTATTCAAATTTATGCACCAACCACTAACACCAAAGTTGAGGAACATGAAGATTTTTACCAACTTCTACAGTCTGAAATTGATCAAGATGCATTGATGATTACTAGCGATTGAAATGCAAAATTTGGAAACGAAGAAGAATCAGTAGTTGGAAAATATGACCTTGGTGATAGAAACCACACAAAAGGTATCATGATAGAATTTTGCAAGACCAATGACTTATTCATTGCAACTGCTTTTTTTCAACAACATAAACAGTGACTGTACACATGGACCTCACCAGATAGAATACACAGGAATCAAATTTACTATATCTGTGGAGAGAGACAATAGAGAAGCTCAATATCATCAGTCACAACAAGGCTAGGGGCCAATTGTGGAACAGACTATCAGTTGCTCATATGCAAGTTCAAGTTGAAGCTGAAGAAAATTAAAACAAGTCCCCAAGAGCCAAAATATGACCTTGTAGATTTGGAGACCATCTCAAGAGTAGATTTGACACATTGAGCACTAATGATCAATTAACGAAGTTGTGGGATGACATCAAGAACATAATACATGAAGAAAGAAAAACATTATTAAAAAGACAGGAAAGAACGAAGAGACTAAAATGGATGTCAGAAGAGACTCTGAAATTTGTTTTTGAACATAGAATAGCTAAAGCCGATGGAAGAAATGATGAAGTAAAAGAGCTGAACAGAAGATATGAGAGGGCAGCTTGAGAAGACAAAGTATTATAATATATTATAAAGTATTAAAGTATTTATTTATTATTAAAAAAGACATGGAGTTAGAAAACCTAAAGAGAAGAACATAATCAGCATTTTTCAAGCTGAAAGAACTGAAGAAAAAATGCAAGCCTCGAGTTTCAATTTTGGAAGATTCTGTGGACAAAATATTGAATGACACAGGAAGCATCAAAAGAAGATGGAAGGAATACACAGAGGCACTATACCAAAAAGAATTGGTCAACATTCAGCCGTTTCAGGAGGCAGCAAATGATCAAGAACTGATAGTATTGAAGGAAGAAGTCTAAGGTGCTCTGAAGGCGTTGGTGAAAAACAGGACTCCAGGAATTGACAGAATACCAATTGAGATGTCTCAGCAAACAGATGGCAGCACTGGAGGTGCTCACTTATCTGTACCAAGAAATTTGGAACACCTGGCCAACCAACTGGAAGAGATCCATACTTGTGCCCATTCCAAAGAAAGGTGATCCAACAGAATTAGAAAATTATTGGACAGTGTCATTAATATCGGAAACCCTGGTGGCGTAGTGGTTAAGTGCTATGGCTGCTAACCAAAGGGTCGGCAGTTCGAATCCACCAGGTGCTCCTTGGAAACTCTATGGGGCAGTTCTACTCTGTCCTATAGGGTCGCTACGAGTTGGAATCGACTCAATGGCACTAGGTTTGGGTTTTGGTTTTATCATTAATATCACATGCAAGTAGAATTTTGCCGAAGATCATACAATGTACTGTTGTAGGAGTACATTGACAGGGAACTTCCAGAAATTCCAGCCAGATTCAGAAGAGGACTAACATTGGAACAAGGGATATCATTGCTGATGTCACATGAATCTTGGCTGAAAGCAGAGAATACCAGAAAGAAGTTTGCCTGTGTTTTATTGACTACACAAAGGCATTCGACTGTGTGTGTCATAACAAATTATGGACAACACTGAGAAGAATGGGAATTCAAGAATACTTAATTGTGCTCATAAGGAACCTGTACATAGATCAAGAGGCAGTCGTTTGAATAGAATAAGGGGATACTGCGTGGTTTAAAGTCAGGAAAGGTGTGTGTCAGGTTTGTATCCTTTCACCATACTTATTCAATCTGTATGCTGAGCACATAATCCAAGAAGCTGGACTACATGAAGAAGAATGCAGCATCAGGATTGGAGAAAGACTCATTAACAACATGTGTTATACAGATGACACAACCTTGCTTGCTGAAAGTGAAGAGGACTTGAAGCACTTACTGATGAAGATCAAAGGCCATAGCCTTCAGTATGGGGTATACCTCAACGTAAAATAAAAATCCTCACAACTGGACCAATAAGCAGCATCATGATTAATGGAGAAAATATTGAAGTTGTCAAAGATTTCATTTCATTCGTATCCACAGTCAATGCCCATGGAAGCAGCAGTCAAGAAATCAAACAAGGTATTGCACTGGGCAAATCTGCTGCAAAAGACCTCTTTAAAGTGTTGAAAAGCAACGATGTCACTTTGAGGGCTAAGGTACACCTGACCCAAGCCATGATATTTTCAATCTCCTCATATGCATGCAAGAGCTGGAAGGAAGACTGAAGGGCATGGGTAGGGGAAGAGAACTAACATTTATTTAGTTAAATTTTTGTTTGAGGTGCTCTGGTGGTGCAATGGTTAAGTGCTTGGCTACTAACGAAAACGGTCAATGGTTCAAACCCACCAGCTGCTCTGTGGAAAAAAGATGTGTTAGTCTGCTTCTGTAAAGATTATAGCCTAGGAAACCCTATGGGGCAGTTCTACTCTGTCACATTGGGTCGCTATGAGTCTGAATTGTCTCAGTGGCACACAACGGGTTTTTGTTTAATCCTTTCAATAACCTTGTTGTGGATTGAATTGTGTCTTCCAAAAAGATATGTTGTGGTCCCACCTCCGCCTCCCCAACCAGTGAACACAACCTTGTTTGAAAACAGGGTCTTTGGAGATGTTATCTTTTAACCTAACGTGAGGTCATACCACAATAGGGTGGGTCCTAATCCCATCCAAGTGATGTTTTTATAAAAGAGGAGAGACACAGACAGAGGAAAGATGGCCATGTAACGATGGATCTACATGCCAAGGAATGTCTGGGACTACCAGAAGCTGAGAGAGACAAGAAGGGATATTCCCCTAGAGACTTCAGAGAGAACATGGTCCTGCTGACATCCTGAATGCAGACTATAATCTCCAGAACTGTGAGGCAATGAATTCCTGTCCTTATATGCCACCCACTTTGTGGTATTTTGTTATGGCATCCTGGGAAACTAATGGAGTCCCTGGGTGATGTAAACCGTTAATGCGCCGGACTGCTAACCCTAAGGTTGGTGATTCAAGACACCTCAGAAGAGAAAGGCCTGGTGATCTACTTCTGAAAAATCAGGCATTGAAAACCCTATAGAGTACAGTTCTACTCTGAAACACTTGTGTTTGCCATGAGTTAGAGTTTACTCGATGCCACCTGGTTTGGTTAGGAAACTAAGACAAACTCTATGAGATAAGAATTATTATCCTCATTTTGCAGGTGAGAAAATTAGGATTCAAAAAGGTAAAATATATTGCTTAAAGTCTCACCACTGGTAAATGGCGAAGCCAGGATTTGAACTTAGTTTTATCTGACTCCAAAGACTGTGCCTTTTTCTACCATACCATGCTATCTCCCTCCTTATTAGGATTTTTGACATTTACAAAAAAAACCAAGAAGTTTCAGGCTTTGGTTTGGTAACATTAAAACCCTAATCTGTTTTCATAATCAGATCACACAAAAAATATTGAAAAGTTGAATGCAGACTTCTAGGTATTGATAAATTAGTTTAACAAAATCTGGTTAATATTTAATGTCCCCTTATCACTTGGAAACCGTGGTGGTGTAGTGGTTAAGTGCTAAGGCTACTAACCAAAAGGTCGGCAGTTCACATCCGCCAGGCACTTCTTGGAAACTATGGGGCAGTTCTACTCTGTCCTACAGGGTTGCTATGAGTCAGAATTGACTCGACGGCAGTGGGTTTGATTTTTTTGGTTTTAAATGGGAGTCCCTGGTGGCACAAATTGTTAGGTGCTCAACCACTAATCAAATGGTTGGCAGTTCAAACCTGCCAAGAGGTGCCTCAGGAGAAAGGCCTGGCGATCTGCTTTCAAAAGGTCACAGCCTTGAAAGCCTTATGGAGCACAGTTCTACTCTGCCACTCATGGGGTCACCATGAGTCAGAATTTACTCGATGGCAACTATTTTGATTTGGTTTTGGGGCACTTAAATGAAAGATAATAAAATGAGACATCATTTGGTTTTTAATGCCTTGAATAGAGGTACTTCTGAATTGGAAAAGTTTATATTTCTTGCAGGCAGGCATTTTGAAATTCCAAATTTTGGGTGGTTGGTAAATATTTTGGAAAAATAGCTTGGGATGAGATGTATGCAAACTACTTTTAGGAAGAATCAACCTCTGATAGAACCATCATTGGAGGGTGAGTTTACAGCAAATCAACAAGAGGTTAAAACTGCCCCATAATGAGGCCTGGAGGAACTAGAAAGGCCTAAGAGGAATGAAAATGGTAACATAACCACAACCACCACAAAATGAATCCAGGGGCATCTTCCTACTAACCCAGGAACACAGGGAAAAAGGAGAGGAGTATATAGCTTGGAAGGTTTAGAGAGATGAAATAATGGCTGACTTGTAAGTAATGATGAAAATATTTGATGATGTGACTCCCAGAGAACCAATTATGGTTAACCCCTCATTTGTTTGGCATTTTGAAGGATTGAACTATCCCACACAACTGAATTTTCCAGACAACTAAAATTTTCCTGTTTATGTGCCTTGAATGTTTTTTAACCAATGCTTGGTGGAAATATTTCTGAAATTGATTATACAATTATCTTGCCTTCTTGAACAGAAGCTGCAATAAATAAATCAGCATTTCCTTGGATGCCTTTGATTGCAAGTATGAGAAGACTTGATTAAAAGAGGTTCCCACATAACAATAAATCCAGAGGTAGGCAGTTCCAGGAATGATGAATTAGGCAGCTTGGTGACATCAGGATCTGGGTTGCCTTCTCTGTAGTTTTTTTTTTTTTTTTTTTTTTACTTTCCCTTCATGGTCACAAGATGAGTGCCAGAGCTGTAAGCCTCAAGAACTCACATGATAAAATCCAAGGCAACAATGAAGTAGGGGGCTCCTCCTTACATGTGTCTTTATTCAGAGAGGGAAATATTTCTCAGAAGACCCCTAGCTGACTTCCCCTTGAATTGCATTGGGAGAATTGAGTCACATTTCCATGTGTTGGTTTTAGGGAAGGGCAGGAGAGTGAGTGAGTGAATATCCAGCATTTTCAGACCCTGCATGCAGTGGGAGGGAAGGCTCTGCCCATGAAAAATGAGAATGGCACTTCGGTAGGCCTCCAGCAGTGTCTGCCATGGCTGCCAAGATTGGGGGCGAACGTCACATTCTATGTGGTAGTAGCCTGAGGGGTCATTAGACATATAGAGCTTTTTGTCCCTGAAAGCTCCCAGTGGCCCCACACTTGGGATTCTTTATGACCTCCTAAGTCTGCCTTTATTTATTATTCCTTCTCCTTCCTTCGTGCCAGACTGTTGGTTATCACTACTTGCTGTTAATGGACCTTATCCTCACTTTGCCATAATTAGATTTTTTTTTTCCTGGAATATCATATAATCAAACTTGTTAGAATTATGCCTGAAGTGTTCAGCGTGAGTAGCTGACAGGCTGTACTGTGAATCAGATGCATAGTGTGGCATTCCTTTTGTCTGCTCAGGGTCATTTTTCCATTGTTGAGGTTTGTAGATAAGTAAGGAGTTTCTAGAGAATCTTGTGTTTTAGATACTATGTTAATGAAATTTTGAGCCCTGGCGGTGCAGTGGTTAAGAGCTCAGCCTCTAAGCAAAAGGTCAGCAGTTCAAATCCATCAGCCACTCCTTGGAAACCCCATGCGGCAGTTCTACTCTGTCCTATAGGGCCACTGTGAGTCAGAATCGACTGGACAGCAATGGGTTTTTTGGGGTTGAATGAAATTTTGTTAATGTGAAAAAGAGCAGGGGCAAGTAAGCTTATATACTAGGCAAGGTAAAACTGTCTGTCCACATGAACCTCAGCGTGATTTAGAAAGAGCAGCAAAGTTTATTGGTGCATCCAGTTCCCTCCCAAAACTGTGTGTGTGGTTTTTGCGTGGAGAGGCCCACCAGGTTTGAGACTATGACCAACAGAACCTGACACTGCAGAGGCTGTCCCACACAAGGCAAGGAACAGCTGCCCCCTGGTCAGAAAGTTGGGCAAAGCTTCATTAATCCTACCCCCTTACCCAGTGAGCTTGAGCCTGTGGGTGAGTCCTGTGAACTGCCCCACTGTGCAGAATTAGAAGTGTTTGGGTGTGACTTGTTTCAACAAGCAGTTGAAGAAGTAATGCGTCAGAAATGGTTATTGAAATTCTCCTGAACAAGTAAGGACCATGTCTTCCGTGGATGGAGAGCTGACCAGCATTCAGTCTCTGGAGACAGGAAGAAGGAAATAGGAAGCAGTTGTCAAAATAATACTGACAATGAGTAATTGAAGACAAGGGGATAACTCTGCTCCAGGAATACAAGTCTGAGCCCATAGCTGGGTTGGTTTCCAAGGGAGCAAAGGGTTAAAATGTTCAGTTTTGACATACCTGCATCCATGAGCCCAAACTGCTTAGGACCCAGGGTGTTCCCGCAGAACAAGTCAGTTGTTTCAAGGCCTAAGGTCGTTATTTTGCTGTGTGTCAGAGAACCATGAGCTAACTTAAAGCAAAAGTTAAATGACAGAAACTCTTAGGATAAGAAACGCACATTGTGTGTGTGTGTGTGTAAGTTTTTTTGTTTTTCCTAAGTGTGACTGATTTGATTTGTACCATTTTAATCATTCTTGCAAGAAGAATAAAAAGTATTTCTTATAACTATTTTTTATTTTTTACCCATTCTTATGTGTCGTAGTTATCTAGTGCTGCTATGCAGAAATACCACAAGTGGATGGCTTTAATGAAGAGAAACTTATTCTCTCACAGTCTAGCTAGCTAGAAGTCTGAATTCAGGGTGCCAGCTCCAGGGGAAGGCTTTCTCTCTCTGTTGGCTCTGGGGGAAGGTCCTTGTCATCAGTCTTCCCTGGTCAAGGAGCTTCTCAGCACAGGGACCCCGGGTCCAAAGGATGTGCTGTTCTCTTGGCTCTTGTTTCTTGGTTGTGTGAGGTCCCTCTGTCTCTCTGCTTGCTTCTCTCTTTCATATCTCAAAAGACATGATACCTAATCTTGTAGATTGAGTCCTTCCTCATTAACATCTTAGTGGTAGGATTTACAACACATAGGAAGATCACATCGGAGGACAAATGGTGAATAATCACACAATACTGGGAATCATGGACTAGCCAAGTTGACACGTATTATGGGGGTCACAATTCAATCCATTACGCATAAAACATTTTTTTAAAAGTCATCCTTTTGTTGACTATTGACTGATACAGACAGAATACCACTTAAGTTAAATTGAGCAAGATAGTTGTGTTTTTCTTTTCACATATGTGAATTAATATGTAGATTACCGATTTTTATTTTAGGTACTCTGACCGTTCCTGCTTCCCTAAGAATCCAGCCACTGTGTGTACAAATAAAGTATTCGATTTTCATATTGGCTTCAACTAGTCTTTGTTAGACAGTTCTCTATGGAGAAGTAGTCATGTAATCAATACTTTTGGGGGTCATGATGCTTATCAGTATATAGCTTGGTGACTTTTTTTTTTTAAAATCAGAACTGACTTGCCTTGATGTCTTGGTTATCTAGTGCTGCTGTAATAGACATACCACAAATGAATGGCTTTAACAAAGAAAAATTTATTTCCTCACAGTAAAGTAGGCTAAAAGTCCAAATTCAGGGTGTCAGCTCCAGGGGGAGGCTTTCTTTCTTTGTCGGCTCTAGAGGAATGTCCTTGTCATCAATCTTCCCCTGGACTAGGAGCTTTTTCTCGCAGGAACCCCAAGTCCAAAGGACAGGCTCTGCTCCCAGCACTACTTTCTTGGTGGTATGAGGTCCCCCGTCTCTCTGCTTGTTTCTCTGTCTTATATCTCATAAGAGGCTGCCCAAAGACGCGATCCAGTCTTGTAGATTGAGTCCTGCCTCACTAACACAACTGCTGCCTATCCCTCCTCATTAACATCATAGAGGCAGGATTTACGACACACAGGAAAATCACATCAGATGACAAAATGGTGGACAATCACACAATTCTGGGAATCATGGCCCAACCAAATTGATACACATATTTTTGGGGACACAGTTCAATCCATAACACTTGGTAAATAAATTTGTATTCACATTTTGAATTATTTCTGATGCTAATTGTCACTTAGTAGGTCAAAGAGGATGGTTCAGAACTAAGTGAAAAAAAAATCATTTTTTCAGTGTATCGAAGTACTAATACAATAATACTAATTTTATACAAAACAAAATAACAAGAGAAAACTGTAATGCATTCCAAAGCCCAAAAAGCTTGAAAAACACACAGGCTGTGGTGTTATCTGCATTGCTTTTGACATTAAATGGTGGCTGTATTTGCTTTATATTTGTAAATTATTGCCATTGAGTTCTATTATCTAAAATTACTGCTTTTTTGAAGGAAGATTGCATGTTAAATACTTTTCTGCTATTGATGATTGCTTTGGGAGGTTAATCTGAGTCTCATTTTATATTTAGAAACTTGTACATAATATAAACATAATTGAAGTCAAATTAAAGCATATGTGAATAGGCATTCTTTCCCAAAATTAATCAGAGAAAATGGAATGAGTAATAAGAAAAAAGATAAATTTAATTTTAGAAAGCAGTATTTGTTCAAACTGGCTAAAGATGGTACAGATCATGCTTTGTGTATGAAGTGATTCAAAAATGGTTTTCTGAGTTGGATTATTTATAATCTGAATTAGTCTTTTTTATCTTTTGTATTGCTCTTATATGTTATTAAATCTCTGGTTTGGGCTCAAATAGACATGTACTGAGACTGCCTTATTGAGGCACGTGGAAAGTGTGACTAAAGAGTGGACATTTGGAATCTTGCCACTTTTCTTTGGTTGCTGTAGTGTGATTCATATGTAGAAACCCCCTACAGCACTGAGTCAGTGATCAGCAAGAGGCAAATATCCTCAGAGGGCTAAGAGGCCCTACCCTGGGACCATTTTTTGTTTCTTGGTATTTTTGAGTTCACACCGAACTTAACTTTTCTTTTAAGATATCACATTGAGTGGTTAGAGGGCCTAATCCAAGTCCAACACCCCCGACTGAGGTGGTAATAGAGATATAACTATCTACTAGGTTTTTTGTCATTGTTGTTTTTAAGGAGTCCTTGTGACGCAGTGGTGAAGCACTTGGCTATTAACCGAAAGGCTGACGGTTTGAATGCATCCATCACCTCCATGGGAGAAAGATCTGAGGTGGTAATAGAGATATAACTATCTACTAGGTTTTTTGTTGTTGTTGTTTTTAAGGAGTCCTGGTGACGCAATGGTTAAGCACTCCGCTGTTAACCGAAAGGTTGACGATTTGAATCCATCCATCACCTCCATGGGAGAAAGATCTGACGATTACAGCCTAGAAAACACTATGGAGCAGTTCTGCTTTGTCACACGGGGTCACTATGAATTGAAAGTCAACTCGACAGCACCTAACAACAATGTATTTTTTAATACATTTGCTTCATATAGCCAAAAAGATGAACCTTGTATACCCTTCACAATGGAGACTTTAGCTTACTAAATTGCAATTATGACATAATGTGTTAGTTGTGAGCGTCTTATACCATTATCCTCAAGAGCAGGAGGAAATATGGCATAGAGAAGGAGCTTCAGATGTGAATCATGGGACTAACTTCGAGTCTTGCCTCTGCCTAGCTATGACATGTGCAGCTAATAAACCTCTTGGACTCTCAAGTTTGCTCATCTGTTAAAAGGAGATGGTAAAAAAAAAATAATGCCGTTTCATGGAGTTTTAAGTATCAAATTAGATGAAGTATGTAAAACTACTCTGTAAAGCTAGAAAATACTATTCACATTTTTGTTATTATTTTTGATAAATGAATGTGCCTGTTCTCTGAGAAGTAGCTATGGTAATATTCACAGAAACAGATATACTTTTCAGAATGTGCTATTAAAACAATCTATATTTTTAATATGGTTGCTTCAACTAAAAATAGCAAGTTGTTTTATTTTTAAAAATCGGATTAAAGAACCCCAAAATGAGAAAGTAACACACGTAATACATGTTAACAGCAAGGATTAGAATCAGCCTGTACTATAACAACAGCCATAGGTAGTGCTCAGATTTGTCCCTGTTGTATTCCATTAAGGTGCTCACACTGATTAAGGAAATACGATATGTGTGTGGTAACACAAATGGAAAAAACTGAAACTGCTAAGTATCAGAGCTCACTGCTTGACTGGAAGTAGAATGATAATATTTTTGTATTTTTTTCTGGTGATCCATTTGCCATTTCCTATAAAATAGAGAAAGAGTATGACTTGCCCTCTTTATCCCCTTTCCAGTCCATTTTCCAAGGACAGGCTCATTCTCGGTTCCTCCATCAAACTATAGGTGAGGGAGGTACTGCCTGGCCCTGAAGAGTTTATGGCACAATAGACATTTCCCAGATATCTGCATGTGGGTATATGTAAAACTGCTCTGGAGCATTGAAGAAGGTAAATTCCATAGGAGAAGTTCAGATGGATGGGGGCACCCAGGGGTGCTTCAGCCCTAAACTTCTGTAACCATTTCATAGCTTTCTTTCAGCATCCACACACCATGCCTCATATTGGTTAAATTTTTCATTAATGTGTGATTTGCCTCTCTGACTAGGTTATAAACTCCTTGAAGTCAGGGAAGTCACCTTGCATTTCTTGGTCCCTCTCTCCATACCTTGTACCTAGACCTCAACCACTAATTCGTGATTCAAATAGACTCTTGTAATCTGTATTCAGATTTAGCCAGAAAAGTACCTTAAGATGTGTTTGAACCCTGAATTTGTTTCCCTTTCTTCTTTCTTTGCAGTTGACCTGCCCCTGTTTTTCCCTCGAGACCAGCCAACTCTCACATTTCAGTCCGTCTATCATTTTACCAACAGTGGACAACTTTACTCCCAGGCCCAGAAGAATTATCCATACAGCCCCAGATGGGATGGCAATGAAATGGCCAAAAGAGCAAAGTAAGTGAAGTCATTGTTATATCCAGAAAGAAACAGAAGGGAACAGTTTGTTTATCTAGCTCAGGGATCGGTAAGCTCCTACTCCAGGCCTAGTTTTATAAATAAAGTTTTATTGAACATATCCACACCCATTCCTTGACTTAATTTCTGTGACTGCTTTTACGCTACAGTGGCAGAGTGAGTAGTTAGAACAGACCGTAAGGCCTGCAAAGCATAAGAAATTTGCTATTTGGCCCTTTACAGGAGAAGTTTGCCGACCCCTGATCTAGTCTAAGAAGATGCTGACCTGCATCTGAAAGTGTTTGCTTTTCCTGCTGTTTCTGTTGGTCTCAGAAATTTCCATGACTACTTTTTTTTTATATAATGGATTACAAGATTTATTAGATATCTACCTCTCTATTTAGATTAGAGAAGAAGTAGTAGAAGAAAATCAGAGCTGTGGATAAATAATGTCAATGAAAATGCTAGTAGCTACTCTCATATTTGGCGGGGGGGGGGAATGGAAAATTTTAGATGACGATAAGCAAATAGAACTTCTGCTTAGTAGTCAGTACACGGACCCAGACCCTGGTTTTTCATATGGAACTGTAATCTCTTTGAAGGAGCAGATTGAATTATATACATCAAGGCACCTCTGCAGTATGTACACAGCCACTGCCCACAGTAGGAGCTACATGTTCCCTGACTGAATAAATGGCTACACAGATAGCCTACAGCCAATAAAATTGCTATGGAATTTGGTAGAAGTGAAAGTTAGCTAGAGTTCAGGGTTTAGAGGTACAACTCTTATTATACACGAACCTCTCTGTCAGTGTGGAAGGCTTTCACCTTAGTCATATGAAATAGGTAAATGTGGGAATATGCTGAGTGTTTTTATAGGTAAAACTTTAGTAACTAGAACAGCAGTCTTCATGAAGCAAGGCCTCCTAGAATGAAGCACCAGCAGATGAAAATCATAGTTTCCAAAAATAAATCATGGTTAGAACGGTATGTGGTTATTACCTTAGCACTCTGAACAGCCAGTGCTCACACCTGTGATACCAGCTGAAAGATGATTGGATCCAGAGATGCACACAAGCGAAGACCCACCTATGAAGAATCCTCTTCATCCATTCATTAAATATTTATTGAATGTCTGCCATGTTACAGACATTGTCCTCGGTGCTGGAGATACATGGTAAACAAATTAGGAATTGTCTTTGTCTTCATGGAGCTTGTAGCCCAGCAGGGGAGAAGAAAGCCTTTACCGCATCAGACATCTGACGGGCTTGTAGTGCCCACCTACAAAGCCTGGCCTCCCAGGTCTATAATCCTCCTGCTTCCCCTCCTCAAAACCCCTGTCTCCTCGAGTGCTTCCTGGCATCTTCTGTACTTTCTGTAGTTCAAGGCCTTCACTTTAGCAGGCTCAGGGCTCTTTTAAATGCTGACAGAGTGGCTTTTTCCAGAAGTCCAAGCCTCTTTAGATTCCTATGTGCGATCTACAGTTGTTACCTAAAACATCCATGTGCCCTCTTGTCCTGCGTTTTTGTCCATGATGCCCAAGCCTGAAATTCTTTTTAAGGAAAAGAACACACATATGCAAATGCAACTAGTAACAATGGTTAAGACGGATATATGTTGAGATGTAGTTTTTAAAAAGCACTTGTAAAGTAAGCTGTATGTTTGAAAGCATTGCTGTTGTTTAATTTTCTGGGCTTGCCCCATGTATACAGAGAATCTGCTCCTAGAAGATGGGCTGGTATTTGTGGTATGTGCTGTGGAGTCTGAACCAGACGTGTCTTTGTGGTTTCCATGGCAAAGCTATCTTGGTGTGTGTGCGCGCCTGGGCGTTTTTCTTAAGCAGACATTTTAGCATGTATGAATTGAGTCTTGTAAGGAGTTGCAGACCACAAGCCGGTGATTTCAGTATAGGAATATCGTCAGTGAGGCCTGTTTATCTTCACAGATTGCTTTAGACTTTCAAGGGACACTTGCTTTATGTTAACACCAGCCTAAAGAAAACATCTGAAGTAACCTTAGAAAAAATCTGTTTTCTACTGTAGCGAAGATGAATCCATTTTAAATGTAATAAAAGAGAAAGCCAGAAGCTCATGCTAGCAAGAAGAAGCAGTTTTAAAAGCTCTGTTCTGAAAATGAACTGAGTAACTACTGTGGGCCATGTCCGAAAGCCATGTCAATGGATAAACATGGCAGAAGAAATGTCCTGCGGTGTAGACTTGAGACTGGTGGAGAGGTTGAAGAGAAAGGACTGAAAGAGAGAAAGGTCAGCTGCAGCATTCCTTACACTCCCTGTTTCTTTGTCCTGTGAAGATGGTGTGTGTACAGATTGCATAAAAGGCTATAATTCACTTGGGGAGCTCTGCCCATGACGTAAACACTCTCGCAGTTTATGAACAGCAGTAGAGCCTTTTGAGTGGAGTCAGCTGTTTATTCCCACATTATTCTAAACATGTGAACTTAGAAAAGCACTTCCTGGCACTGACCGGAGCCTTTCCTACCACATGCGCTTCTTGCTCTAGGCTGACCACAAAACCTTGTCTTTCACAAGTGAAATGCCCTTACTGGATGAGCACAGGCTTCGAGATCATGTATGCCCCAGATCCTGTTGCTAGTTTTAGTCCTATAAACTCTGTGTCCTTGGGCAGGGCTCTTAACCTCTCTGAACTTAGTGCTGTTTTACAGGACCTCACTCCTCCCAATTTGATGGGCTTCATGTGAAAGGTCAAATAAGTTACCATATGCGAGGAGTTTAGCTTATGTTCTGCCCCACAGTGCCTTTGCCCACCTTTTCCCTCGGCCCTCTCTGCCCACTGAAATCTCCTCATCCTTCAAGCTTTTTCCATGTGGCCTTCCCCATCCTTTCTACTTGCAGGCAGCTCTTTCCCTTCTGAACAGTTTTATTTGATTGTTGCTCACGTACTGCTTTGAAATCTCTCTTGTATTTTTTATGACTTTTCACATCTTTACCTCATTTCCGTATACATATCGTTCTTTCAAGGCAAAGGCTTTGCATATATATCCTTTTTTATTGTGACATAATTTACATATGGCAAAATTGACAGAGTTTGAGTACACATTTTGATGAATTTTGATACCCCTTTCCAGTCAGTCTTATCACCCCCAAGGCAATTGCTGTTCTGATTTCTCTTACTAGTCTCTTAGTTCTTCCTGTTCTAGATACTTCTTATAAATGGGATCATACAGGCTGTACTTGTTTGTGTCTTATTTTCATTCAACAAAAATTTTTTAGATTTATCTGTTGTGTGTTTCTTACTGCTAAGTAATATTCCGTGATATGAATATACCATAGTTTATTAATCCATTCACCTGTGCATGGACATTTTAGCTGTTTCCAGTTTTGAGCTATTATAAATAGAGCTGCTTATGAACAATTCTTTTTATAGATGTGTTTTCATTTATTTGGATAGATACCTGGGAGTGGGAATATGTGTACAATTAACTTTTTAATAGACAAACTTTTACCAAAGTGCTTGTACCATTTTACACTCGCACTAACAATATGTGATGGCTTCAGTTGTTTCATATTCTTGCCAACACTTGGTATTGTTAGCCTTTTAAATTTTATCTATTCTAAGGGGATGAAATAATATCTCATTGTGTCTTAAATTTGCATTTTCTGATGGTTAATGCTGTTGAACATCTTTTCATGTGCTTATTGGTGTATCTTCTTTTGTGAAGTGTATGTTCAAATCTTGTCTATTTTTAATTTTTATCTATTTTAATGTTTATCATTTTATTATTGAGTTTTAAGGGCTCTTTATATATTTACCAGATATATGTATTGCAAGAAAGAGCCCTGGTGGCACAATGATAAATAAACTTTTGAAAGATTGGCAGTTCAGACCCACTCAGCAGGTCTGTGGGAGAAAGACCTGGCAATCTGCTCCTGTAAAGATTACGGCCTGGAAAATCCTATGGGAACAGTACTGCTCTGGTACATAGGGGTCACTATGAGCCGAACTCAACTCGACAGCATTTAACATCAACAATAACAGCATGTATTGCAAATATTTTCTCCCAGTCTGTGGCTTGCCTTTTCATTTTCTTAGTCACTGTTGAGCAGAAAAATTTTAATTTTTATGATATCTATTTTATCAGTGTTTTCTTTTTTATGTTAATAATTTTTGTATCCTCAGAGTTATTTGCCTACCCCAAGGTCATGAAGAAATTCTCCTATGTTGTCTTCTAGAAGCTTTAGTTTTTGTGTTGACATTTATGTTTATGGTCCATTTCACATTTTTTTGTTTATAGATATCCAGATGTCTTAGCACCATTTGCTAAAAAGACTTTCTTTTCCCGTTGAATTACCCTTCTACTTTTGTCAAAATCAATTGACCATATATGAGCCATTCTAATTCTGCATACTGCATTCTGTTCCATTGATTTATTTACCAATACGTCTTGAAATCTGGCAGTATG
Source organism: Elephas maximus indicus (assembly GCF_024166365.1). Classification (NCBI taxonomy): domain Eukaryota; kingdom Metazoa; phylum Chordata; class Mammalia; order Proboscidea; family Elephantidae; genus Elephas; species Elephas maximus. The sequence goes on from NC_064830.1 coordinate 47,178,948, forward strand.
AATTCTCCAACTTTGTTCTTCTCTTTTAAAAATTGTTTTGACTGTTCTAGGTCCTTTGTATTTTCATGTAAGTTTTAGAATCCGTTTGCCAATTTCAATTTAAAAAAAAAAAAAAGGGAAGAAATGCATTTTAACAATATTGAATCTTCCAATCTATGAACATGGTTTTATTTAGGTCTTTTTTAATTTCTCTCAAAAACATTTTAAGATTTCAGTGTAGAAGTCTTGCACATTTTTCAGTGTTTTTACTGCTATTTATAAATGGTACTTTAAAATTTTTTGTTTGCTAAATTCATGTATTAATTCTAGTAGCTTTTTTTTGTACATTCCTGAGGATTTTTTATAGTCATGTCACCTAAAAACAGCTTTAATTCTTTCTTTCCAATCTTTGCACTTTTTGAATTTCTTTTTCTTGCCTGCTTGCACTGACTAGAACATCCAATAACTATGTTGTACACAAATGATAAGAGCAGGTATCCCTATCTTATATTTCCCCGTTAAGTAAGACTTTAGCAGTCGATTTTATATAAATGTTCTTTATCAGATTGAAGAAATTCCCTTACGTTGGTACTTTGCTAAGAATTTTCATCATAGATGGGTGTTGAATTCTGTAGAATGTTTTCCTGCATCTACTGAGATGATCGTATGATTTTTCTTTGTACTGTTAATGTGGTAAATTACATTAGTGATTGAGTGTTGGACCAACCTTGCATTCCAGGGATAAATAAACCCTTCTCAGTCATGACATTTTATCCTTTTTTATATTTATAGGTTGGACTTGCTAAAATTATGTGAAGGTTTTTGCGTCTATGTTCATGAGTGATATACGTCTGAAACTTCTTTTCCTGTGTTAGCCTTGTCAGGTTTTTGCTGGTTTTATAAAATGAATCGGGACGTTTTCCTTCCTTCTTCGTTTTCTGTTAAGAGTTTAAGTTTGCTTTATTCCTGCCTAAATGTTGAATAGAGTTTTCTTTGTGGGAAGAAATTCAGTTTCTTTACTAGATATCAGAATGTTCATACTTTTCATTTCTTTTTGTGTTAGTTTTAACAAGTTTTTTTAAAAGAAATTTATCCTTTATGTCTAAGTTGTTGAATTGATTGGCATAAGATTGTTTATAATATTCTCTCAATTCCTTTTAATATCTGTAGAATCTGTCGTTTTATACCCTCTTTAATTCCTTGTATTGATAATTTTTGTGGTTCCCTCTCTTTCTCTCTCTCTCTCTCCCCTCCACACCTTAATCAGTCTAGCCTAGGGGGTTATCAATTTTACTAATCTTTTTCAAAGAAGCAGCTTTTGGCTTGCTGTTTGTATCCATAGTTTGTTTTCTGTTTCATTGATTCCTCTCTGTTTTCATCTTCATTTATTTCCTTCCTTCTACTTACTTTCAGTTTAATTTGTTCTTCTTTTTCAAGCTTCTTAGAGTGGAAGTATAACTCATTGATTTTAATCTCGTCTTCTTTTTTTATTATTCTTTTTTTAATTGTAATTTACGGAGCAAATTAGGTTCTCAATAAACAGTTAATACACATATTGTTTTGTGACATTGGTTGCCAACCCCACAACTGTCCCCTCCTCGACCTTGGGGTCCCCATTACCAGCTTTCCTGTCCCCTCCTGCTTTCTCATCCTTGCCCCTGGGCTGATGTGCCCATTCAGTCTTTGTTTTATGCGCCTGTCTAATCTTTGGCTGAAGGGTTAACCTCAGGGGTGACTTAAGTAATGAGTTAAAAAGGTGTACGGGGGCCATACTCTAAGGATTTCTCTAGTCTCTGTCAGACTGGTAAGCCTGGTCTTTGTGTGTGTGAGTTGGAATTTTGTTCTACTTTTTTCTCCAGCTCTGTCCGGGACCCTGTATTGTGATCCCTGTCCGAGCAGTTAGTGGTGGTAGCCAGGCACCATCTAGTTGTGCTGGACTCAGTTTGGTGGAGGCTGTGGTGCTTGTGGTCCATTAGTCCTTTGGACTAATCTTGCTCTTGTGGGGAGTCCTAGGCGCTGTCTTAGAAATCTGCCTACTACATGGGCGAGCACAGGTACATTGAATAGTGCAGTGTCTGGCACAGATAAGCAGTCAATAAATGTTAACTATTTTTTTATCATCGTTATCCCTGGTTTTCTTCATTCTCCCTTGCTCCAGACTCATCTTTTTTTTTAATAAAAACATTTAAAGCTATAAATTACTTTCTAGGATTTACTTTAGATAAACATCACATAAATTTTCATTATCATTTTGTTAGAAATATTTTCTCATTTCCCTGCAGTTTGTTTTCGACCCATGGGTTAAGTTGTGTTGTTTGAATTTCAAGTGTTTGGGGATTTTTCTAGATAACTTATTGTTATTGGTGTCTAATTTAATTCTGTTGTGGTCAGAGATCACATTGTTGTTGCTGCTGTTGTTAGGTTCTGTTGAGTCGATTTCTACTCATAATGACCCCATGTGACAGAGTAGAACTGCACCGTAGGGTCTCCTAGGCTCTCATCTTTATGGGAGCAAATTGCCAAGTCTTTCTTCCACAGAGCCACTGGGTGAGTTTGAACCATCAACCTCTCAGTTAGTCAGAGATGGTAACCTGTATGATTTCTCTGTGAGGGATGCAGTGCACGAATTTTTACTGCCCTTCCTACAGACAAAGAAACCGGGGCTTGGAGAGATAAGTGACTTTCCCAAGGGTATCCAGCTGACTTCTAGTTGGAGCCAGGGCTCAGCATAGGTCCTCTGATCTTTCTGCACATCCACACAGGCTGACAGACATTTCCCCATTCCCGTTTGTCTGGGACTCCCTCCTAAGAGGGCTGGCACTCCAATAGCATATACTCAGAGAAGGAAGTACATGTGGCAATGAAGAGTGCCGACCCTGGAGTCAAGACACAGCAGGGTTTAAACCTGTTTCTGCTATTTACTAGCTGTGTGACTTTAGGCAAATTCTTAATCTCCCTGAGTCTTTGTCTCCTAGTCAATAAAACGGTTTAGAAGGTTATTATGTTTGTAATGGGGTATATATTTTATATCATTGTATAACAAATTAACGACAAATTTAACAGCTTTAAAACAACACAAATTATTCTCTCAGTTTCTAAGGGTCAGGAGTCTGGCGTGCTGTGCCTGGGCTCTCTGTTCAGGGTCCCTGACAACTAAAATCAAGGTATAATCTGGGGCTGCTATCTCATCTGAGGCTTGGGGGTCTCCTTCCAATTTATTCAAGTTGTTGGCAGAATTCAGTTCCTTCTGGTTGTAGGACTGAGGTCTTTGTTTCCTTGCTAGCTATCAGCTGGGGACCACTCTCAGCAATGAGAGGCTGCCCACATTCCCTGCCACATGTCACCTTCCATCTTCAAACCACTAATGGCTCAATGAATCATTTTCATGTTTCAAATCTCTGACTTCTTTGTCTCTAACTTCTAGACCCAGATTTAAAGGGCTCATGTGATTAAGTCAGCTCCACCACACTTACTTCCCTTGCTTAAAGTCAACTGTGCCATATAACATAACCTAATCACAGGAATGAAATGGATCATTTTACCAGTCCTGGAGGCTATGCAGGGTATGTATGCCAGGAGGTGGGGAATCCTGGGCACCCTCTTAGAACTCTGCCTACTACATGGGCGAGTGTGGGTACATTGTCTAGTGCAGTGTCTCGCATAGATAAGCAGTGAATAAAGGTTAACTATCATCATTATCCCGGGAGAGAAAAGGAGGCCTCTAATTAAAAGATAACAGAGTCAACAATGATACCTTCACATGTGCCCCAATAAACAGTTCCCCAGCCTAAGTGATTTGGCCAGAGATTGTAAAGTTCTAGGATGCCCCATCCATGGGTTACTATCCCCTGTGGCTGTCTTCTTGGTGCCAACACAGCTAGTTTGAAAAATGGAAAAAATCCATCCTTCAGATTTTTTTTTCTACATAAAACCAACCCTCACTTAAAAACAAACAACCGAGCCCACTGGTTGCCTTGGCATCTTGTGCATAACTGCAGATCTGTCTAGAGAAATGGATCATATGACTTTCTGTAATCCTTTCTACCCTGGTAAATCTAGGAATAAATGGAATGATTTTTCTATGGGTTTCATTGTATAAAGCATCATTTTGGTCCTAGAGAATTGAGTAGGTTCTTAGAGGAAAATTTGACCCTGAAGCCAGTTACCACAACGGTTCATCACACGTTGAATCCATCATGTAAATGGAATTACTAAAGAATATTTCGGGAGATGGAGCCAAGATGGCAGAATAGACAGACACTGCCAGCGAGCCCTCTTTACAACAAAGACCTGAAAAAACAAGTGAAATGAGTATATTTATGACAAGCTAGGAGCCCTGAGCATCAAAGGCAAGCTTAGAAAACAAACAGAGGGGCAGGGGGAGGAAGAGACGGTTCAGAAGCGGAGAGGAGTTACCCGACCTGAATCGCGGGGACCCCTCAGGCACCATTCCCGGAGCGGCTGTGGCGGGCTGGTACTAGTGTTCTGCTGCAGTTTCCTCAGGACGAAGCAGCCAGCCACACAGCCTACTCCCACCTCCGGAACTACAGAAGAATGGCGCTCTCTGCAAAAGCTTAGTACTTGCGTATATCTTACCACGCCTCCCCACCCCCAAGCCGGCTTCAGTGGCTGAATTCCCTAGGCCTGAGACAGGCACTGTTGAGTGTCTAGAGCCATCCTCCCGGCCTTGGAAAAGGAAAAAATGTGCAACTGGGGGAAAAGATAATTTGCCAGCTCCACTAACCAGGGGAGCTCAGGACAGAAGCAGCTCCTGTCCAGGCATAAATGGTCCGTGGACTTTGAGCATCTTTCCCCTCTGCATGGACCTGTGTGGACCTATTTCAGGAGAATAGGCTCTCGTTGGCAGGCTCCAACAATTTCAGCTGTGCGGTGGAGAGGTGGGTGGTTGATGTTTGCTAATGCTTTGCCTATAAAGCAGGGTCCTCACCTACCCACATCAGGGGCCTAAGGACTGGTAGCTCCACTCAGGTCACCCAGCTACCCGTGACTGAGGTCCAAGGATAACTGGTACCTCCCAGTTCTTACAACCAAAAACAGTTGGTGCCCACGGTCCATCTACAGAACCCACCCACCTGCACACTCTAGGGAACAGGGACATGCTTTCCTCAGAGACACTTGGGGGTCGGTCCTCAGCCCCCTACCTTGTTCAGAGCGTGACCCCCTGCTATAATCAGATACCGGTACATACACCAATCACCCCTGCTGCTCTAAGACTATAGAACAGAGCCTGTACCACACAGTTGATGATCAGCCACCTGGACACCTGAGCTGAATTCATACAGGAAAAGTGAATGGACTCCTAGACTGATATAGCTGATAACAGCTCTAGCCATCTGGGGACAGGACCTCAGAGCTCCAAAAGCGAAAATAATCAAGCTAGATCACTCAAGCAACCCATTTGGGCATATCAAAACAAAACAAAGCAAGAAGCTACGACACGGTAACCAAGCATAAACTAATACAATAACGTATAAATGGCTCAGAGGCAACAGTCAATATCAAGTCATATAAAGAAACAGACCATGATCACCTCAACGACCTCTCAAAACAAAAATCCAGGGATCTTCTAGATGAAAGGGCATTCCTGGAATTACCAGAGGCAGAATACAAAAGATTAATATACAGAACCCTTCAAGACATCAGGAAGGAAATGAGGTAATACGCAGAACAAGCCAAGGAACACACAGATAAAGCAATTGAAAAAATTAGAAAGATTATTCAGAAACATAATGAAAAGTTTACTAAGCGGAAAAATCCATAGACAGACAGCAATCAGAAATTCAGAAGATTAACAATAAAATAACAGAAGTAGACAACTCAACAGAAACTCAGAAGAGCAGAATTGAGCAAGTAGAAGCCAGAATTTCTGAACTTGAAGATAAATCACTTGGCACTAATATATTCAAAGAAAAATCAGATAAAAGAATTTTAAAAAATGAAGAAACCTTAAGAATCATGTGGGAATCTATCAAGAGAAATAACCTACGAGTGATTGGAGTACCAGAAAAAAGAGGGATAACAGAAAATACAGAGAGAATTGTTGAAGATTTTTTCACAGAAAACTTCCCTGAAACCGTGAAAGATGAGAAAATATCTATCCCAGATGCTCGTCGAACTCCACATAAAGTAGATGTTAAAAGAAAGTCACCAGGACATATTATAATTAAACCTGGCAAAACCAAAGATAAACAGAGGATTTTAACAGCAGCTAGGGATAAACAAAAAGTCACCTACAAAGGAGAGTCAATAAGAATAAGCTCGGACTACTCGGCAGAAACCATGCAGGCAAGAAGGCAATTGGATGGCTTATTTAAAAAATTAAAGGAAAAAAGTTGCCAGCCAAGAATCATATATCCAGCAAAACTGTCTCTTAAATATGAACATGAAATTAGAACATTCCCAGATAAACAGAATTTTAAGGAATTCACCAAAACCAAATGAAAACTACAAGAAATGCTAAAGGGAGTCTTTTGGTTAGAGAATCAATAATATCAAGTATCAACCCAAGACAAGAACAACAGGCAGAGCAATCAGAAGTCAACCCAGACAGGAAAATCAAAAAAATAAAGCAAGATTAAAAAAAAAGAAAAACCTCAAAACAGGGTAACTGCGATGTTATTATATAAAAGAAGACAACATTAAAACAATAAAGAGGGACTAAGAAATGTAATCATAGATCTTCCATATGGAGATGAAGATACGGCGATACAAAGAAATTAAAGTTAGGTTTGAATTTAGAAAAATAGGGGTGAATGATAAGGTAACCACAAAGGAGACAAACTATCCTACTCATCAAAATAAAATACAAGAAAAAAATAGAGACTCAGCAGGAACAAAATCAACAACAACGAATATGAGGAAAGGACAATATATAAAGAAAACCTACTCAGCACATAAAATTAAGTGGGAAGAAGAAACTGTCAACAGCACACAAAAAAAGACATCAAAATGATAGCACCAAATTCATACCTATCCATAATTATGCTGAATGTAAATGGGCTAAATGCACCAATAAAGAGACAGAGAGTGGCAGAATGGATTAAAAAACAAGGTCTGTCTATATGCTGCCTACAAGAGACACACCATAGACTTAGAGACACAAACAAACTAAAACTCCAAGGATGGAAAAAAATATGTTGAGCAAACAACAATCAAAAAAGAGCAGGAGTGGCAATATTAATTTCTGCCAAAATAGACTTTAAATCCATCGTAAAGGATACAGAAGGACACTATATAATGATGAAAAGGACAATATACCAAGAAGATATAACCATATTAAATACTTATGCACCCAATGACAGGGCTGCAAGATACATGAAACAAACTCTATCAGCATTGAAAAGTGAGATAGGCAGCTCCACAATAATAGTAGGAGACTTCAACACACCACTTTCGGTGAAGGACAGGACATCCAGAAAGAAGCTCAATAAAGACATGGAAGATCTAAATGCTACAATCAACCAACGTGACCTCATAGACATATACAGAACACTCCACCCAACAGCAACCGAGTATACTTTCTTTTGTAGTGCACATGAAACATTCTCAAGAATAGACCACATATTAGGTCATAAAGCAAGCCGCAGCAGAATCCAAAACAGTGAAGTACTACAAAGCATCTTTTCTGACCATAAGACCATAAAAGTGGAAATCAATAACAGAAAAAGCAGGGAAAAGAAATCAAACACTTGGAAACTGAACAATACCCTTCTCAAAAAAGACTGGATTATAGAACACATTAAGGATGGAATAAAGAAATTCATAGAATTCAATGAGAATGAAAACACTTCCTATCAGAACCTTTGGGACACAGCGAAAGCAGTGCTCAGAGGCCAATTTATATCAATAAATGCACACATACAAAAAAGAAGAAAGGGCCAAAATCAAATAATTATCCCTACAACTTAAACAAAAAAAAGAGAGCAACAAAAGAAACCCTCAGGCACCAGAAGAAAACAAAAAGTAAAAATTAGATCAGAACTAAATGAAATAGAAACCAGAAAAACAATTAAAAGAATTAACAAGACCAAAAGCTGGTTCTTTGAAAAAATCAACAAAATTGATAAACCATTGACCAAACTGACAAAAGAAAAACAGGAGAGGAAGCAAATAACCCAAATAAGAAAGGAGATGGGCGATATTACAACAGACCCAACTGAAATTAAAAGAATCATATCAGATTACTATGAAAAACTGTACTCTAACAAATTTGAAAACCTAGGAGAAATGGGTGAATCCCTAGAAACACACTACCTACCTAAGCTAACACAAACAGAGGTAGAACAACTGAATAGACCCATAACAAAAGAAGAGATTGAAAACGTAATCAAAAAACTCCCAACAAAAAAAGCCCTGGCCCTGACGGCTTCACTCACTGCAGAGTTCCACCAAACTTTCAGAGAATAGTTAACACCACTACTACTAAAGTATTTCAGAGCATACATAGAAAAGGACAGAATACTACCAAACTCATCCTATGAAGCCACCATACCCCTGATACCAAAGCCAGGTAAAGACACCACAAGAAAAGAAAATTACACACCTATATCCCTCATGAACTTAGATGTAAAACTCCTCAACAAAATTCTAGCCAATAGAATTCAACAACATATCAAAAAAATAATTCACCATGACCAAGTGGGATTCATACCAAGTATGCAGGGATGGTTCAACATTAGAAAAACAATGTGACCCATCACATAAATAAAACAAAACATAAGAATCACATGATTTTATCAATTGATTCAGAAAAGGCACTTGAAAAAGTTCAATACCCATTCATGATAAAAACTGTTAGCAAAATAGGAATAGAAGGAAAATTCCTCAACATAATAAAGGGCATTTATACAAAGCCAACAGCCAACATCATCCTAAATGGAGAGAGCCTGAAAGCATTCCCCTTGAGATCGGGAACCAGACAAGGATGCTCTTTATCACCGCTCTTATTCAACACTGTGCTGGAGGTCCTAGCTAGAGCAATTAGGCTAGACAAGGAAAGAAAGGGCATCCAGATTGGCAAGGAAGAAGTAAAATTATGTCTATTTGCAGACGACATGATCTTATACACAGAAAAACCTAAGGAATCCTCAAGAAAACCACTGAAACTAATAGAAGAGTTCAGCAGAGTATGAGGATACAAGATAAACATACAAAAATCAGTTGGATTCCTCTACACCAACAAAACGAACAATGAAGAGGAAATCACCAAATCAATACCATTTATGGTAGCCCCCAAGAAGATAAAATACTTAGAAATAAATCTTACCACAGATGGAAAGACTTATACAAAGAAAACTACAATACACTTCTGCAAGAAACGAAAAGAGACCCATGTAACTGGAAAAACATACCTTGCTCACAGATAGGAAGACTTAACATTGTAATAATGTCTATTCTACCAAAAGTGATCTATGTATTTAATGCAATTCCGATTCAAATTCCAACGACATTCTTTAATGAGATGGAGAAACAAATCACCAACTTCATACGGAAGGGAAAGAGGCCCCGGATAAGTAAAGCATTACTGAAAAAGAAGAACAAAGTGGGAGGCCTTACTCTACGTGATTTTAGAACCTATTATACTGCCACAGTAGTCAAAACAGTCTGGTACTGGTACAACAACAGATACATAGACCAATGGAACAGAATTGAGAATCCAGATATAAATCCACCTACATATGAGCAGTTGATATTTGACAAAGGCCCCAAAACAGTTAAATGGGGAAAAGACGGTCTTTTTAACAAATGGTGCTGGCATAACTGGATATCCATCTGCAAAAAAAATGAAACAAGACCCATACCTCACTCCATGCACAAAAACGAGCTCAAAATGGATCAAAGACCTAAATATAAAATCTACAATGATAAAGATCATGGAAGAAGAAATAGGGACAACATTAGGAGCCCTAATACATGGCACAAACAGTATACAAAACATTACAAACAATGCATAAGAAAGACTACATAACTGGGAGCTCCTAAAAATCAAACACCTATGCTCATCCAAAGACTTCATCAAAACAGTAAAAAGATTACCTACAGACTGGGAAAAAGTTTTTAGCTATGACATTTCTGATCAGCACCTGATCTCTAAAATCTACATGATATGCTGCAAAAACTCAACTGCAGAAAGACAAATAACCCAATTAAAAAATGGGCAAAAGATATGAAAAAACACTTCACTAAAGAAGACATTCAGATATATGAGGAAGTGCTCATGATCATTAGCCACTAGAGAAATGCAGATCAAAACTACAATGAGATTTCATCTCCAACAAGGCTGGCGTTAATCCAAAAAACACAAAATAATAAATGTTGGAGAGGCTGTGGAGAGATTGGAACACTTATACACTGCTGGTGGGAATGTCAAATGGTACAACCACTTTGGAAATCGATTTGGCGCTTCCTTAAAAAGCTAGAAATAGAACTACCATAAAAAAAAAAAAGCAATCCCACTCCTTGGAATATATCCTAGAGAAATAAGAGCCTTTACACGAACAGGTATATGCACACCCATGTTCATTGTAGCACTGTTTACAATAGCAAAAAGATAGAAGCAACCAAGGTACCCATCAGCGGATGAATGGATAAATAAATTATGGTATATTCACACAATGGAATACTACACATCGATAAAGAACAGCAGGGAATCTGTGAAACATTTCATAACATGGAGGAATGTGGAAGGCATTATGCTGAGTGAAATTAGTCAGTTGCAAAAGGACAAATATTGTATAAGACCACTATTATAAGAACTCAAGAAATAGTCTAAACAGAGAAGAAAATATTCTTTGATGGTTATGAGAAGGGGGAGGGAGGGAGGGTGGGAGAGGGGTGTTCACTAATTCGATAGTAGATAAGAACTACTTTAGGCAATGGGAAAGATAACGCACAATACAGGTGGGGTCAGCACAACTGTAGTAAACCAAAAGCAAAGAAGTTTCCTGAATAAACTCAATGCTTCGAACGCCAGCGTAGCAGGGGCGGGGGTTTGGGGACTATGGTTTCAGGGGACATCTAAGTCAATTGACATAATAAAATTTATTAAGAAAATATTCTGCATCCCACCTTGGAGAGAGGCGTCTGGGGTCTTTAATGCTAGCAAGCAGCCATCTAAGATGCATCAATTGGTCTCAACCCACCTGGAGCAAAGGAGAATGAAGAACACCAAGGATACAAAGTAATTACGAGCCTAAGAGACAGAAAGGGCCACATAAACCAAAGACTACATCAGCCTGACACCAAAAGAGCTAAGATGGTGCCCAGCTATAACCGATGACTGCCCTGACAGGGAACACAACGGAGAACCCCTGAGGGAGCAGGAGAGCAGTGGGATGCAGACCCCAAATTCTCATAAAAAGACCAGACTTAATGGTCTGAGTGAGACTAGAAGGACCCCAGTGGTCATGGCCCCCAGACCTTCTGTTGGCCCAGGACAGAAACCATTCCCAAAGCCAACTCTTCAGACAGGGATTGGACTGGACAATGAGTTGGAGAGGGGATGCTAGTGAGAAGTGACCTTATTGGATCAGGTGGGCACTTGAGACTATGTTGGCATCTCTTCCCTAGAGGGGAGTTGAGAGGGTAGAGGGGTTTAGAAGGTGGCGAGATAGATGCGAAAAGAAAGAGTGGAGGGAGGGAGCGGGCTGTTTCATGTGGGGGAGAGCAATTGGGAGTATGTAGCAAGGTGTGTGTAAGTTTGTAAGTTTTTGTGTGAGAGACTGACTTGATTTGTAAACTTTCACTTAAAGCACAATAAAAAATTTTTTTAAAAAAAGAATATTTCACAGAATAGCTTCCAGTCAACACGTGGGAATAATTCATCATGCACCTCCTAAAACCATTTGTTTCTCTTCTTGCCTGAAGGTCAGAAAGAAATGGTGTGTTCTTGTTTAGAAACCTATCCGAACTCTCGCTAAGCAGTTTGTAACTTCCCATTGTTGCTCTTCTCCATACATACTTTTATTATTTGCCATCCAATTGCCTTTGCAGCCTAACTTTCTCTACTAAGAATTTTTTAAAAGATTGTACATTCTGGGCTATTACAATAGTTTTTCATTGTTAATATCCTAATATTGCCAAAACACCGTCTTTTTCAAACTTCTCGTTAGCTGCCAAACTCTTTAAACCAGTCTTATTCGTTTAGTCATCTAAATAACTCAGATAAAAATAGATTTGCTTCCCTTGATTCAAGAGAGTTGGGGTTGAACTGTCCACCCAATTTACTTCTTGTCCTCACCCCTTGTGGTGGCCTTTCTGGACCGTAGGATGCCATAGAGCGCGGTGTGGCAATCTCAGTTCTAGGGGACTACATCATAGCGCCATCTGCAGGATCCCTGAGGCCTGAGAGTCCTTTGAGGCCTGGAGAAGGGCAGGGGAAGGGTTGCTCATGAAGTGTAAGTGGTTACAGTGTGAGCCTGTTTATGTGTTTGTTTTTCCAGGAATTAATGGCTCACTTCTTCACTCCCTTGTTGGTAGCTCCTTAAAGCAGCTCAGCTGATCCTTTGGCTCTGTGAGATTAGTCATGGAGACAGGCCTCTCTATGCAGGCCCTGCGCCTGGTAGCCTGACCACACAGAGCTGTGGCTGAGCCAACTTCGGAAGGGGTAGTACTATGCCAGGTAGCGCCACGCTACAAAGCACTGTCCTCATCCGCCTTATCCAGACACCCCTTCAGTACTAGGGAAACCTTGATGGGAAAGGACTTTGCAACACTCTCCTCCCTTCTCCCCGCTGCTCCACACCTTCCCAGCCCTTCTCCAGTTATGCCTGTATTCCTAGAATTCCCAAGTGGCTCCCAAGGGGTAGGGGGATAACCAGGAAGGCAAGAATTGTGGTCAGCTGTTACTGCTCATCTCCCACGTGCCCACTGCAAGGGGGAGCAGCTGCAGAACCAAGCCGCTCTAGGAGGAGAGGTACTTGGCAGACGGGAGAGCGCCGAGGTGGGCAGAGCACCCAGTGCTGGGCTCCTAGGAGGTTCTGCCCTGGGGCCTATTTGGGGTCAGACCTTAGTGGCAGAACCTGCAAACCCAACTGCTGCTATGATTCATGGGTTTTCTTTTGTTTTGCCCTGGGTTTCCTAGGAATAGTTCCCTTTAAAAAAAAAAAATCCCAGCCTTATCTCTGCTGAACTGCCCGCAGGAGAGAAGAGGGAATTTTCCAGACCCAGGCCAGCATAGCACCCTGAGAGGACACCAGGGAACCCATGACAGTCAGCTGAGAAAGGAACTAGAGAAGGCTGTGGTTGTTGAGGCCTCGGTTCACCCATACGCCTTGGGCTCCTGGCATGTGCACGCTCACCTGTCCTCCTGGGCTTTTTTCTTCACTGGGTTTAGAAATATAGAAGCCATGAAGAGAAAAATAAACCAATAAATAACATGGAATTATTGCATCCTTGAACTCTCCGAATCATTTTGAAAAGTATCTCCAAGGGATTTGGTTTGTTTTTCCCTTTAGAGGAGAGCAGCAGAGACAGGGAGGGGTTCAGAGCTGCCTGACATCCAGGCATCCTCACCACATTGCAGAGGTCAGAGAGAACATGTTATTTATGAGATCCTGACATCTGTTGCTGCGAAATGATAAGCTCCATTACAAAGCCTGGCCATCAATTACTACAACACAGCCCTCATCCCGGGGTGGAGCGAGCTTACCATCCTTGCAGCCTGCACAGACCCATAGACCAGCCGTACCAGGCACTGAGTTCACAGCCCATTCAGCTTCCTCACTCTCCTGGGAAGGGCAGCAAGCAGGTAAAGCCTTCAGCAGGACCCCCCAAGGCCACCTTTCCCCAGGCCCTCCCGCTGCGTTCCTGGCTTCATTTGAGTCTACTCTTTAGCTCCTTTGCGGGATGTTTTAAGGAGTGAACTCCCTGCCCATCCTGCTCTCTCAGTGGAAATGGAAAACTGGGTTAGGGTTGACTTTCTGACCTCAGGCATGCAAGTCAGAAAAAGCTGCACAGAATTTACCACAAGGAAGGAGTAACTGGAAGGGGAGCACACGTTTCTCAGAGAAATTAGTTTGTCTGTTGGGGGAGCAACGGAGCGCTCAGGCCTGAGTTTGGGTTACCAGTCCCTGCCACTGGGAACATGTTCGTAATAACCAGTTAGTTCCTTATTTGTGAGTTATGGTCACATATTTTCTGTCTTGGAAAAATATACAGATGCCTTATAGAGTCAGAACAGAAGGGTAGAGGAGCGGTTTTGGATTTTTACAGAATACCAAAGTAGAAACGTTTATTAATGTTATCAGAGTTGCCTTTGAATTGTTGGAAGAAAAAATGTACAGTAAATGAAGAAAATGAAAAGAGTAATGGCCTGGGAACTAGGTGACCTGGGTCTCATCTAAAAAACCAAAGCTATTGGTGGTTGAGTTTATTCTGACTCATAGCGACCCTATAGGACAGAGTAGAACTAACTGCCACATGTGGTTTCCAAGGAGCATCTGGTGGATTCGAACTGCCAGCCTTTTGGTTAGCAGCCGTAGCTCTTAACCACTACACCACCAGGGTTTCTGGGTCTCATCTAGGCACCATTATTCATTTGCTGGATGATCTTGGGAAAGACTCGTATCCTTCTGGGCCCCCAGTACCCTCATCTTAGTACTTGATGACTGCTAAACTCTAGTATAGTTCTGGAATTTTAAGTGAAAATTATGCTTAAGGTAGGTTAGCATACTTTTTTATTCATGTTTAGAAAATTCCATTTCTGCTGCCAGAGGTCAGACACAAATTGAAAACATTACTAAATGGAATTAAGTACACTATGTACGTGATGCTTTTCTGTACAACCCGTATCTGATATTTATAGAACACTTCAGTTACGGAACGTGCACACATATGCCCTGAACACACACCCAGTAAAATAATTCTAGATGTAATACATTTTCAGATGTCAAGTTAAAACAGCTTCTTGGGAATTAAGCCTGACTGTTCAGATGTGTGTGTTGGTTTCTGACAGGTGCCGCCAGGGCTGCTGGGGGCTGCCATGTGTGATGTGGAGTCCAGCCAAGGCAGGAGGGCCAAGCTGCTTGTTTCTAGTCACTTCTTATTAAGGCATGAATTCTAGAAAAAGGGAAAGCATAAAAGAATGAGCAGGCCCATCCATTCTGGGCAGATCATTAGTGACAAGCAGAAGGCATGCTTCTGTAGAAATGGGACCCTGCCTAGTCTATTGTCAGATCATTCAGTACAGGATCCACCTGTGAAAGTGAACTAGATTCATAACTTTAATGATTCATGACTTCAACGATTCATGACTTTAACGTTCAGGATTTACAGAGGTGAGCAAATATGGGGAGGTGATATTGGAGTAGTTGCCTCAAGTCCAGCCACCTGCAAAATCTACAGCCAACAGCAGAGCTAAGTTGGGTGATAAAGGCATGAATGAATCCTAGGAAGGTAAGCGTGGCAGCGAGGGCCAGTCTTAGGACAAGGGGTGTGGAAGGAACTTTGAGATCATCTACTACAGCCAAGTCTGAGTGTGGTAAGCCTCGACCATTGTGGTGGAAATTAAACGAAATAATTGATATAAAATCCTTAGCACAGCGATTGCCATAGAGTTGACATTTAATTCATCATTTTCATTTCTGGGAAGAACTTGTTCAAGCCCATTAGTACCAAGATTAGAACGCTGTCCACTGACTGTTGGTCAAGGACCCAGCCCAAGCCACCCCTGACCTCCCAACTTTGCTCCACCTCTGCACTGCTCATACGAGCAGGACAGTGAAGTCAAGGGTTGGAGGCTACCAGTGCTGGCACACTGGTACCTGTCTACTTCCCCATGGGGTGGCCTGGCATGGACACCTTCTTCCTACTGGCTGACTCAGGAGGCTGAAGACCACTATGCCCATAGGAAAGCCCCGGGTATCCCTGAGCGGAAATATCTGTCCTGAGAGTCTGAAGACCTGGCACTGGGTACCTGTAAGAGAAGGTAAATATTCCTGTGTCCGAAACTTATTATTAGGGTCTGAGGGTAAAAGCAGAAAAGGGGGTTGCAGTGGGGCAGGCAGTCACTTCACAGCTGCCTCAGAACCAGTGGGGAAAGTGCACAATGAGAAGAGGACTGAAAAATTCCAGTGACTCTTATCTTCCCAGACAGACAGACCCTCTGGCACTTAGTCACGCCTAATGGAAAATGGAAGCCAGGAAAGCAGAAATGAGGTGGTGGTGATCTAGAGTAGCCCTTTATCCACAGAAACTTCTGAGAGGAAAAAGTAGTTCACCTCCTCGTGTGTCAGGGCTGGTCAAGGCAGAGTTGCTAGTGTGAACCCATGGTCCATGGTAGAAAAGGCTTTAGAGCAGCTGTAATGTAAGAATCACAGTTCCCAAAGCTTGCCCTAAAAGCGTCTAGGAGGCCTCTATGCTGTATTGTAGCTGCAGGTAAGTTATTGCTAATGATTCATTCAGCACACAGAGTATGTACACCCACACACACAAGGTTACTGCCCTTCAGGTGCTAAAATCTACCAACCTGTATTTGAAGCGCCCCAAGTACAAAGCCTACTGATTGATTTCTGGAGTGGTCCATCACTGGTTTTGAGATTCCATTCTGATAGTGTGGCTGTTCCATGGCATTAACTACTCATTAACTATTTGTAGATTAAGTTCAAGTCAAAACTGCAAAGTGGGAAGCTCTGTGGCTTTTCTTGAAAATCAAAATTTAGAAAAACAAAATTTTCCATTATTGATCATCTTTTGGATTGGGTAATCCTTAAGCTATCATTATTCCAATTGTCCAGAAAAGTAAACTCTATACATGAACATATATATAAAGGCAAAACTACATTGTTTTTCTTGAAATGATAGTGGGCATCCAGCCCATCCTGCATCATCTTATAGATGATGATGACAAATACTTGCTATATACTTACATAAATGCTTTGTATATGTCAACTCCTGTAATTCTCATAACAACCCTATGAAATAAGTACTGCTGTTGCACCTGTTTTACAGATTATGAAGCTGAGGCCCAGCAAAATGACGTAACTTGTCCAAACTCACAGAGTAACTTAGTGTAGGCCCTGAGGATGTACCTCAGGTTTCCTCTTGGGTGGCGTTCTGCTCTTCCGCTGCACTGCCTCCCTTCTGGGGTTGACTGCCTGAGTTATCCCAAATTCCCCAAGCTGCTCAGCTCACCACCCTGTTTAGAACTGCAGTCTCTAGGCACTCTGCTTGGTTGACATCCGGGGTTGGCATGCTCCCATGTGGATTTGCAGCAGCAGACACTGATTAGATTTTGCCCAGATCATCAGCACTTTTTCCACTCATTCATTCATTCTTTAGAAGGTGTTTATTGAATTCAGAGTAGTAGGTATCAGGCACCATGTTAAGTGATGTATCCAAGACTGTCCCTGCCTTCACTGAACCAGAGGAAAGGTAACAGTTTTCCATGAATAACTCCCATATAAGGTAGTGACGCAGGCTACATGCAGGTCGAGTGCAGTAGGAATCCAGAGGAAAGGAGATGGTCTGTTCTTTGGGACGCAGAAAGCTGACATTGTAAGATGAGTAGGGCTCCAGTGTGTGGAGATGGAGGAGGACACTCCCGTCAGAGGGAGCAGAGTGCTGAGTGACCCAGAGAAAGGTAGGCGTGGGTGGGGGTCCCCGGTACGCCGGTGTCCACTAAAGGGGGTAGCAGTAGATGAGACAGGCGAGGACAAAAGAGGGGGCAGCAGCTTCCAAGTGGTGGAGGGAGCATCAGCTCTGGAACCAGACCAGCCAAATTCACATCCTAGCTCTACCACTTTCTCATTCTTTCTTACTTCTGTGGTATTCTCATCTGTACAGGAGGGTAAGAATCCTCCCTCACTTATAGGTTGTGGGTATTAAATGGGAAAATGATCATAAAATGCTTAGCGTACTGTTGGTGTTCTCTCAGTGGTATCCGTTGTTGCTGACTGCCATTTTATGTAGACAGCAAGGCTTTACTTAAATTAACAGATTACGTATTGATAAAATGATCTGCCTGTGTGCGGGTATATAAATCATAATAGAACCTTCTTGGCTTTGGAAATATTAAGAAAGGCAATAAAAACTCAAGTTTAAGTTTTACCATCACACCAGTGAAACACTGTAAATGAACATTTCTCTTTGGTCCCTTCATCCATTCTTTGCCACCTCAGCACCCAGGGTTTCCGAGACCTACCCCTGCTCTCCAGAGTTAGGGTTGCTAGGTTTAGCAATTAAAAATATAGGGCCACCAGTTAAACTTGACTTTCAGGTACACAATCAATCATATTTTAGTACAAGTATGTCCTGTGCAATGTTTAGGATATACTTACACTTATTTGTTATTTATCTGAAATTCAAATTTAATTGGGCATCCTATATTGAGGGGCCAGTGGTGCAGTGGTTAACAGCTGAGGCTGCTAACCAAAAGGTTGGTAGTTCAAACCCACCAGCCACTCTTTGGAAACCCTATGGAGCCGTTCTACTTTGTCCTGTGGGATCACTATAAGTCAATCAACTCAATGACAATGGTTTGGTTTGGCTTGGTTTTATTTTGAGCAGCAGCCCAGGACCAGGGGTAGATTAGCCAGTAAGCAAGGTACACACAGGCTTACAGCAAGCAAGGCAAGCTTTCACCACAACATGAAAAAGAGGTGAAATTGTGCGCTACAGATTAATAAGTAAACACAAGTAAGCCCCTGCGCACCTTGCTTTATTGGGTAATCTGTCCCCGAATCAGTCAGAACAATCTATGTGTGTGTTTTGGGCAGGGGGCTTGCCTGCCTTCTCTCTCAGACAGTAAAGGCTCCACACAGCAGACTTGGGGCAATGCCTTCACATCACTTCCTGGGTAACCAGCTGCCATCGAGTGGATTCCGACTCTTGGCAACCCCACGTGTGTCAGAGTAGAACTGTGCTCTGTAAGGTTTTCAATGGCTAATTTTTCAGAAGCAGATCACTTCCAGGGTAGACATATGAAATGATGATGGGTCCTGGTGTGTGTATTTGGGGGCGGGAGTGGGGGTGAAGTGGGGAAGAACACCTCGTACCAGCCTTCACATATCCCCAGGCCTGTCTGCGTCTGGACAGGAACACATATCAGCCTTTCCTTCCTGCAACTTAAATATCCTGTGAGGATTTTCCTTTTTTTTCTTCAGAACTTTATTGCAGACAAGTGTCAGAATGAAGACAGCCTTTGTGGTCTGATAACTTGTCTCATGGAATAAGGGCAACTTCAGAGAAGAGTGCCTTTTCCACAGAGTTCATTCCAGGAAGGTTGCTAGAGTAGGGAGCTTCAGTCACCTGTTGTGGAGAGATGGGTGCTATGAGCGACCTGAGACAGATATAGCCAGTGCACAATAACTGACCAAATTTGCCCCACTCTCATGAATCTGAGGATCCCAGTCTCAGAGCTGGAAGGGGCCTACCTCAGAAAGGTAATTGGACAATCAAGCTTCACTTTAGAGGTGAAACAAAGGAGACCCAGAGAAAGGAAACACTTGGCCCAGGGCCACACAGCTATTCAGAATTTGAGTCCAAAGTTAACTCAAGGCCGTGTCTGCCACCTTGGGCCCTTCAGTAACAATTTAGGGGATTTGAGAATCCCAGCAGACTTGTGTGGCTAATTTCTGAATCTTCTCTCTGGATTACCTGATAAGTAGTCTCCAGACGTCCACTTGGCTCCATTACTTTGACACTGCCAAGCTCAGTTTTAAACTTTGACTCATCCCCTCCTTCAGGCAAAACTTCAGGCAGAGTTCGTTAAACCCCTAACAGTGAGACCACGACTGGTGGGAAGTCAATGGCATTTGCTAAATCCAGCCTTATCGTGGCCTTCCCTGTTAGTGCCTCCTTGCTGATCTCTTTGCCCCACCCTGGCCAAGTGTTCTGTGGCTGAAATGGAAAAATCCACCTCAGAGAAGATAGCTTTTAGCCTCGGTTTCAGGGGAATAATTTGTCCACATATCACGAGGTGAAACTAAAACAAAACAGGGCACACGTTTGAGCAGAACAGCTCCCTTGGGCTTAAGAGTGACTTTGACCTATTCCTTTCAGACTAGAATGATTATCGAGCTGCCAGAGAGTTCTTAGAAGAATCACTTTATGAAATGGTGTCACCAGCGAGGTGGTATTAGCCCTAAGACCAGCTTTATCCAAACACTCTGAAAGCAAACCTGACTGAGCAGGCAGAGCCAGCCCACGTGGAAGCCCAGAGCAGCGATCATGGGATCTTCCACACTTTTTTATTTTCTTGTTCTTGCCACAACCTGTCATGAGACCAAGAAAACTTGTTTTGAAAATGCTTGACAGCCAAAACAACCTGTTCTCAGCCCTGGACGAGAGGGTTTGTCCTCTCTGGCCATTTATGTACTATTAGATGTTTGACTAGCTGCTGACTGGAAAAAATGAATTTGCTGTTTTCTTCTCATATTGTTCACAGACAAGTGCCAGCGTCTTTCCAGTTCCTTGTTCTTTCTTCCCAAGCCGTTCACCAGAGGCACTTTAAGACTGCCTGAGCCTAATTGGTGAATGGAGGCTAACAACATATACTTATGAGTATACAACCAGTGGTTAACATTTTTGCAAGCTGAGCTTGATATGCAGGTTATCTTTCCCAGTCCTATTTGATAGATTTTAACCTGTGATTTTCCACTTATTTCTTGGTCCTCTCTGAGCAGGCAGCTACCCTGGTATGGTCCAGCATTAGTCAAACTCTCCAGTTCTATATTTTGGCCTTCTACGCTGGTGGCAACGAGCCCTGCAGTGGTACCACTGTTCTGCCTGCCACGCCATGCAGGTCAGGCCACTGACCAGGGTCTTGGTCTCAGATGGGCACCAAATGGTCATGCGACTGTGCAAATAGAAAAGCTGGACTAGATAAGGGGTTGGCAAACTATGGTCCAAAGGCCAAATCTGGCCAGCTTCCTGGTTTTATGAAGAAAGTTTTATTAGAACATAGCCACACCCATTTATTTACATATTTTCTGTGGCTGCTTTACTACAAAGACAGAGTTGAATTGTTGCAACAGAGAGCATACGACCTACAAAACTGAAAATATTTACTATCTTACCCTTTTCAGAAAAAGTTTACTGACCCTTGGATTAGATGATCTTTGTTGTTAATGTTATTGTTGTTAGCTGCTGTCAAACTGGCCCCCGACTCATGGTGATTGTACACACAGTAGAACGAAGCACTGCCCAGTCCTGTGACATCCTGTGATCAATTGCACACTGGACCATTGTGATCCGTAGGGTTTTTATTGGCTGATTTTTAGAAGATAACAAGGCCTTTCTTCTTAGACCACCTTAGTCTGGAAGCTCTGCTGAGAACTGTTCAGCATCATAGCAACACGAAAGCCTTCCCTGACAGATGGGTGGCGGCTGCACATGAGGTGCATTGGCTGGAGTCAAACCCAGATCTCCTGCATGTAAGGCAAGAATTCTGCCACTGTATCACCAGTGCCCCATAGATGATCCTTAGGCTTCTCCAAATCCAGTGTTCTAGGGCTTTTGAATTTGTGGAAGTTCTTTTATAGGACAAGCTCCTGAAGCAGCCGATGAAGGGCTAACTAAAAGGGCTTTGAGGTTGTTGAAATCACTACAAAGGGCTTATTTTGTTGTATATGTGTAGTTGTGTATATTTGTATTGGTCTAATGACTCTAACGCCTGTGGTGTTCAGCACTTTTGGAAAAAAGATACCCACCTGCCTATGTCTGACTGCATTCAGTGGCATGGCCTATGGTGGGACACCCATTTGCACCAATATGGAAGAGAACACAGATTTGTCAACTTGATGACCATGGCAGGAAAGGGAGCCAAATGCCTCTAACAACCTGTGAGGCTCCCCAGGCACCACCTACCTTCCAGTCTGTGTATGTTTGCCTTCCTCTCTGAGTCTGAGCAGTGGGGCAGGGGAGGAACAACTGAAAGGGCCGGGGTGGAGAGGCTGGGCTGCAGTGGGACAAGCAGGAGCGGGCTCTGAAGATGCCTGGAAAAATGCAAAAACTCAGAAAGAACTTCTCTTTTGAACTTTCTCCCCACAAACCAATCCAAACAAGGTCTCTTTGACAGAGTTTGCACCCCAGTGAAGTTTTCCATACCCATATTCATGCACCAAAAAGACAGAATTGAATGGTCTTCTTATCAGGGCCACTTGGCCTATAAGAAAAAGGTAGCCCCTTTGGATTGGTCAGAGTTTGACTAATACCTTTGGATAGAAATGTGTTCATTTCTCTGGGTGGACATCCCTGCCAGAATACACCGCTTGGCAAAGCAGAACATGGCTTGCTCCCTGGCCCAGACACCTTAGTGCAGGCCAGAAGCTGCATACCAGGGACAGTAGCGCTGCCTGATACCTGTGTGCTAGAAGGCTGTAGGCTCCTCCTAGGACCTTGCTGGACAGCAGCAGAATAACTCTGCTTGGGGCTGAGAGCAGCCCATTAATATCTGTCCCCTTCAGCCATGCTGCAATGTGAGGATGACTCAGAGCCTCAGAGCCTGGAAGGAGGCTGCCTCATGCCTATGAACACAGAGACTTGGTCCTCTTGCAGCAGGCAACCAACCAATCAACGTGTTGTTATCAAGTCAGTTCCAACTCACGGTGACCCCATATGTGTCAGAATAGAATTTTGCACTGTAGGGTTTTCAGTGGCTGATTTTTTGGAAGTAGATTGTCAGGACTTTCTTCCAAGGTGCCTCTGGGTGGACTCAAACCTCCAACCTTCTGGTGAGCTGAGTGTGTTAACCATTTGCACCAGCTAGGGGCCTATTTTAAAAAAAAAAAAAAATCAAGAGTAGGTGATTATTTTGGAGATCTCAAGTCCTGGCTTTTCCTTGCCAACTTCTGACCTAAAACTGGCTCAGCTTAAAGAATACACATGATTTTCCACACAGTTATATTTCAAAGGTAATACGCTAGCAGTGCACAAAGGACACACAGGCAGAACGATGCCGCACGCTGCCTTTATCCTCCTAGGCACACCTTTCCAGGGCACAGGGCTTGGGAAAAAGGAACAAGGAACTGAAAAGCCACTGGCACTTGTCTGTGAACAATATGAGAAGAGAACAGCAAACTCATTTTTTCCAGTCAGCAGCTAGTCAAACATCTAACAGTGCATAAATGGCCGGAGAGGACAAACCCTCTCACCCAGGGCTGAGAATGTTCCTGCTCTGCGTCCTGGAAGGGTGCAGACTGGGGGATAAAGGCAGTGTGCGGGCATCAGGGCTGTTGCATCCTGTAGGCAAGGGTGATGCCACTAGTGAAATTGACACTGAGGAACAACTGTGTGCGTGAGCTTGGGACGGTCCACCTAGGTCCTTAAAGAAGTCTATCTGCTACCACGTGTTTCCAGTTTTAAAAATTTACTACTCCACATCGTAGGTTCATGGTGATGGCCCACACTGTTAGCTGCAGTGTGCTGTGGCCAGACACGAGGTAGGGGCAGCACTCAGCAGGACACTCTTCTAGTGCAGTGCGGGTGCACCAAGAGCCATGTCCTTCCTGCTCCAAGCCCAAGCCCTCAGTGGCCATGAAGGCACCGAAGACCCTCCAGGGCTGGCAGCATGCAGTGGGCAGGCTGTGGCTTGTATCCAAGTCACCACTCTGGCCTTACTACATGCCTGACCTTGGGCAAGCTACTTATTCCCCCTGAGCCCACTTCTTTATGCATACAGTAGGAGTAGAGTAATGGTATCTGTTTTATAGACATAATTGTAATTTCAATTAAGCTGAGGCTATCTTAGAAGCATGTTATAAATTGTTAAATACCCAGTATCAAGTTAATTCATTCATCTACTTAACAAATGTAGAACGGCTACTAGGTGCCAGGCACTATTGAGTGGTGCCAGGTGTTCCAGGCCCTCTTGTAGATAGAAGATATTTAATAAACGTTTGTTGAGTTCAGTTGAAACAGAAGTTCCTCAATGTGTAGTTTATCCAGTTATATGATGGTCATGGAGGGTGAGAGGAAGGGAAAGGAGGCTGGTTGGGTTCCTTCCATGCCCCTGGCACTGTTGTCTCACAGCGAGTACTCTGGACCCATCCGAGGGGAATAGACTAAGACCCTGAGACAAGCTGGTTAGTGATGGATCCATATGGAATTCCATTTCTTTCCTAAATCACACAGGGAAGGTGGCAGGGCGTTGTCCTTGCCCCAGAATGAGACCAAGTGGCCCCATCTCTAACCCATTCTTCTTTTTCACAAGTTTCCCCGAAATCAATCACCCAGGCCAAATATAAGCCAAAAGCGATCACCCTGGTCCTAGGCCAGAGAGTAGGAATTTTGTGAAATCAAAGCCAAGCCTCATATTCATAGGTCAACAGGTTTTAAGAAAACAACAGCCTTTAACATGTGCTCAAAATCCTTCTTTTAAACCTCTGTGAGGAAACTCTCACCCAAATGTTGTACTTTTGGGTGGTGGGGGGGGCGGAGAGTCTTTTTAGGCATAAAGCTACCAGCTAGGGCCCAGAAATCACTCTAGGGGGTTGTTGATTTCTTCAGGAGATCTAACTTTTTGAAAGTAAACACAGCAAAGATTTCATTAGCCCCTCTGCCCGTCCCCCACACCCAAGTCCAGGGGCCTCCCTTGTCTCTAACTCCTTGGAGAGGAGGGTGATCGTGGAGTTCTTTGTCCTTTGTGTTGATTCCCAGCTCAGGGGTCAGTGCATTCTCTTCCAAGTTTAATAAAGTTTATTCTGATACAGTAGGGTTAAAAAAAAAAACATATGTATGTATATGGGATTATTAGAAACCCTGGTGGCGTAGTGATTAAATGCTACGGCTGCTAACCAAAGGGTCGGCAGTTCGAACCCACCAGGCACTCCCTGGAAACTCTGTGGGGCAGTTCTCCTCTGTCCTATAGGGTCGCTATGAGTCAGAATCGACTTGACGCACTGGGTTTGGTTTTTTTTTTTTTTTTTTGGTTATGGGATTATTATCTGGCTTGATCTCCAAAAACAAGTCCCTGCAATGGACAGTTATTCTGTAGATGTTGGAGCCCTGGTGGCACAGTGGTTAAGGGTTCAGCTGCTAACCAAAAGGTTGGCAGTTCGAATCCACTGGCTGCCCCTTGGAAACCCAATGGGGCAGTTCTACTCAATCCTGAGGGTCTCTATGAGTCAGAATCGACTCAATGGCAATGGGTTTGGTTTTCTTTCTGGTTTCTGTGGGCGTTAAGAATAGATTTAGAAGGGGAAGATATTCAGTCAGTCAGCAAATCATTCAACAGAAAATTGGGGTATTCCTGTGTCACTGGGTACAAGGCCCAAAAATGAACACAGAAGCCTTAGGTGTCTACACCAGAAGGAAGAGCAAAGCCTCCAGAGCTGCTGCATTTAAAGCTGGGCAGACCAGGGCAGCCTGGCTTGGGGCCTAGAATGTGTGGTGGAGACCACAGCTACCCCCACCATCCAGGTCACAAGGCCTCCTGGAACCCCCACTAAGTGTGAGCCACCACGCTCAGCCATAGGGTGTCCCCAGGAGTAGACAAGGCATACACAAGAGACATCAACAGTCAATCCCAGACCATTTATGTAGGCTTGTTTTGTTCAGAGGGCAGAATGGGGACCCTTGCTTGTGTGGGAGTTCCAAAGGATGAATTTTAGTTCAAGAGAAGGAAGAATATTATAACTATCAGAGATGCCTTTAAGTAATGAGCTCACCACACTAGAAGTACACAGTACAGGGACACTATAAGTATGGAGGATCGCCCCTTAGAAGTCTTGCCTTGATAGGGTCCTAAGTGTCCTTCCAGCTGTGAGAATTTCTACAGTCCGTGCATGGAGCTTCTGAGACAGGACAAATAGCTGTTGGCTGAGTTGGTGGCAGCAGGCTAGTGCAGGGCCTGATGCTGATACCGGGCCATGAGGGTGGCTAGTTTGTGGGAGGTAGGTGGGGAGGCCCCCAACATATTGCATGGCCCAGGGCCAACTGATTTCCCTGAAAAGTAAAGGGGCTCCTAATTAACTGGCTCCCAGAGTTGAAAAGGGGAATTAATTACTGTTTGTGGTATCCTTTAAGATACACCGATGAAAGGCCTTGTATAAATGCAAGTTATTATTACTGTCATTAAAGGTGCTAGACGTCTGGCCTGCTGGATAATGCCCTGGCATGGCTCTGAGCAGAAAAGAAGGCAGACACCAGGCAGAGTTTGCTCAGGTTGATTCAGGGGCAGTAGGAAGCTGGCCAAGGAGGGCTTGGCCTGTGGCTGTGAGAGCAAAGCCACTCATCTGTCATCCAAGTTTAGCACGTAGCCCTCTGCCCTGGGAGCTGAGGGCCTCTGTGTCCCCTAAGGGCCAGGGTCCTGCTCAGATTCATCCCCAGCACAGGAGCTATCTGTGAATGAATGAATGCTTGATTTTCTGCTGGTTTGGATGATGAAAAAAGATGGCCAGGATGGATGCTGGCCATCTATTCTGAGTCCCTAAGGTCTGGAGACAAAGGAGAGATGTAGAGAAACCTCAGGCATGTGCAGTCCCTCTGACAATCCTTATCAAGCAAGGCTCTTGAAGGAACCCTTTAGCAAAGCACAGGGAGAGGTCATTTATTAAATTACTGCTTCACTTAAGAAACTGTCTGTAGCTAAAGTGGTTGGATTGATATCAAAGTAATAATAATAATAATAACGGATAGTAGTATATTAGACCTGGAAGTGACCTTAGAAGCCACCCCTTTACTTTACAGATGAGGAATCGTGGGGAGCAGAAAAAAAAGTGAAGTGGCTTGTTCAAAGTTACACAGCAAGTGAGAAACCAGCCTGGGTCACAACCAAGCCTACTATTCCTAGTCCACATCTCAGTCATGCTGGGATCATAGCACCTCCCGCTTTACAGTACTTCACAGAGATATTACTTCTCAACAACACTAGAGAGGATTAAGATGCCAAATGACCCTGATTTTAAAGGAGCCTTCTGGGTATCTTTGACTCTTCTGGGGCTGGTTATTTAAGAATGCTCTTGGTGCCTCCCATGTGTACCTGGGTGGATTGCACATGCCCTTCTCATTCGTTTCCTTCCCACAGACACTCAGAGTGGGCCTCATTCTTCATTTGGGCACATTAGTTCTTCAAGGAGCCAGGTGGGCAAGCCAGAGGGAGGCACATGCACCCCTTTTGTCCTTTCCTGGGTGAGTTTACTTAAAAGCCACACAATACAGATCCCTAGATGAGGGCCACCTCCAGACACACAAATACCCCTACAAGAGAAAGGATGTTTGGGGCGGGGGGTGTAAGAACAGATGTGGATCTAATGAGAGTTTGCTGTAAGTAACTCTAGAAAGTCATTACTAGGCTGTTGGCAATTCCAGTAAAAGTTTCATGGAGGAGACTGAAATATAGCTAAAATGATGGTGGGGGCAGTGAGAGAGAAGAAGAATCACCAATCAAAAACATTTAGAAAGTATCTCTACTCCTTCATGATATAGATGAAGAAACAGAGAAGTGATTCAGTGTCACATAGCAGAGCCAGCAGTGGGGCCCAGATCCCAATTCAATCACCTGGGCTCGTTCCACTGGAAATCACAGTGGTGTGGGAAGTGTGTGTATTTGGAGTCAGGCAGCTTGGATTCCTAAGTAGCATTGGCACCCGTTATCTGTGCGATCTTAGAGAAGCTACTTTACATCCCTGAATTGTGGATTTCTCGTTGGCAAAAGGGGAGATCGTAATACCTCCCCAGTAGTAGGCCTGTTAGGAGGAGTCACATAAAGTTATATGTGTGAAAGCAAAGAGCATCGTGCTTATCATGTAGGAAGCACCGCCCTTCCGTTATACTCCTGGCATTCAGGCTTCTTTTTTTTTCCCCCACAATCCACAGGGAGATATGTATGTTACATCTCAATCCAGTGTCTATAACTGACACAGAAGTTTCACCAAGTGATATTCCCCCTTGCTACATGTGATGCACTCGGAATCTATGCTATTTCATCTTATTTCAGTGCTGGTTGGGACCCACTCAACTGATTTCACACCCCGTTGATGAGTAGCAACCCACAGTTTGAGCAATCTTCCTTACACATGTCTGGATGTCATTTATCCACGTTGTGTGGCTGTCCTGTGCTCCTTCCCACCTGCCCTATAAGGGGCACACGGGCCTACAGAGCTAACTGCTGACAGCAGCACAGGTGGAGTGAGCCTGGGGGACTCTTCCTGTGGAGAGGGGTCTCTTCCTGTGCTTCTTCCCTTCACCTTCTGTGCACCTCAGCATGACCTGAGAGGGCCCATGGACCCTCCGCCTGCCTCCTGCCAGCCTACCAGGGAATTGCCCACAGCTCTCACAGCAGCATAGCCTACCTGAAGTTGTCACTATGAGAATTACTCCTTTCACCTAAGACCACTGTCTCCAGCAGGTCATTACAACTGGACAGGGAGTGTAGACTTTGAACATCCTCTTCCATTGAATTGTTTCTTCTTTTGGAATTGCTGGTTTTCTGTCTCTAAGCCCAGAGAGCCAGGCATCTGGGGATATTATTTCAGCTGCAGGTGGGGGAGGCTACAGGAAAAAAAGACGGACTGTGGCTATCCTTGCTGTCTCTCTCTCCAGAACTTCAAGGGTTCTCTGTGAGCACCCGGCTAGGAGGGCAAATACCCAGAGGGCTGAGGGCACAAAGGGTGTTCCCAAAAGCCAGCAGGCAGGGGTCCAAGCAGCTGTGGAGACATGAACCACAACCTCCAGACGTAGAGGATCTAGTGGGAAGAACCACATTTCCAGCCAGGCAAACAACACCAAAAAGCCCTGGAGAGCTTCTTCTCTGGGGAGGAGAGGATTGTTTCATGCCCTGAAGAGTTGATCTCCTAAGTGTTCGCTCAGTCCCAGGGAGCCTGACACCTTCCCAGTGGAGGCTGATACCTGTCAGTGCTGAGTGGAGGCTTGAGGTGCATTGCCCAGGGATGGCTCCCAGTCGGTCCTGAAACCCACGCTGGCCAGGACCCCGAACTCCACACGGGCAGCCCTGCTGAAGCCCTGAGCACTTCCTCTCTGAGGCCCATTCTTTGGTTTTTCCCTTTTTGCTGACTAAGATGTGGAGGGTAATCTGTGATTTTGGTGGTGACTCACTGCCAACAGACAGGCAGGCTGCTCCCCAGCTGTCCAGCCCAGCAGGTGAGCTGCATGAGTGTCCCTCCTCGTGGCCGGGGCTGCGGAGAGATCCCAGCACCCTCCATAGACATCTGCTTGGCCATCAACAGGAGCCTGAGCAGAGCGAGCAGAGGACTCAAAGTGCCCACTCTCAAGGCGTCTGCCATCTGAGGCACACCAGGCCATCGCAGATGGAAAGAGAAGATGAACACAGGGTTGGGCTCTGCCCTGGGCTCCCAGGTCCCAGACACGACTATGTGGCCTCTGCCTAACCCAGCCAGGTGAACCCTGGCATCTGACCCAGGGAGCCCAGCCTTCCTCAGCGGCCATGCTGATGGCCTCTCATCAGCAAGTTCCTGATAGAAAGAGCATCACCCTGGAAATGAGGAGATAGGGAGAACTGGCTCCAGCCCTGTCTACAAGCTCTGGGGCCTCAGACCAGCGTCTGAGACAGGCAGTTATTCATCCATCCATCTAGCCATTCATTCATGTACCAAACTAGAATTCACCTGCTGTGAAGTCCCAGGAAGGTGAGCACATGGAGCACTGATGGTGAACTGTCTCCAAATTCTGTCCTTAGGGGGCTTACAGAGAAAACCTTTGCCAATAGCTCCAATTATTGTATGTCATATTAGAGGGACCATTATAACTTCTCTAGCCCTCAGTTTTCGCTTCCCTGTGATGGTTGGACTATATGATCTCTGAAGTGCCTTTCTGCTACAAAATTCTGTAATTCTAGATTACATCTTTAAATAAGCCAAATGTTTACATTTGTTTGAGAAATATTTTTTTAAGCCACTGTGTCTTGGGCACTGTACTCAAAGCTAGGGATGCAGAGATGGGTGAATATCACCAAAGATTCCTGCCTTCAAGGGGCTTATAGGCAGGCGTGGGAGAAAGGTTGGCAGATGATAAGTGCACACCACGTGAGAGGCACACACAGAGAAGGGAGCCCAGAGGAGGACACCAGCCCTGTGGCTGTGGGAGGCTTGGAGCCCATTAGGACCAACCTGTCCCTCCCGTTTGTTTCGCCTATTGGCCCTCCCCTGTCCTGCTCCCCTTCTCATACACTTGCGTCGGGGGTGCTGAGGAAGCAGAGACACTCGCAGGCCCTGGGGGCAAGGCCTGGCCCTGCAGTTGCAGACACTGACTGCAAGCTGCTGTAGCCCCAGATGGACTGGCCAAACTTCTGAAGGCCTCCTCAGAGTGCCCCAGGAGAGAGAACTGCCAGGTAGTCTTGATCGTTTTAGTAAGTATGTTGAAATGCCATATGATTTAGCAGGAGCCCCTGGGTAGTATCAACAGTTAATCGTTCAACAACTGAATGGTTGGTGGTTCAAACCCACCCAGAGGCACCTCAGGAAAGAGGCTTGGTGATCTACTTTGAAAAATCAGAAACTGAAAACCCCACAGAGCACAGTTCTACCCTGACGTTGACGCACATGGGGGTCACCATGAGTCAGAGTTGGCTCCACAACAATGGGTTTGGGCTGATTTTTTTGTTTGTGTCATAGTTATCTAGTGCTGCTGTAACAGAAATACTACAAATGGGTGGCTTTAACAAACAGAAATTTATTTTCTCACAGTTTAGGAGGCTAGAAGTCCAAATTCAGGGCACCAGCTCTAGGACAAGGCTTTCTCTGTCAGCTTTGGGGGAAGGTCCTTGTCTCTTCAGCTTTTCTGTTCCTTGAAGATCTCCATGTGGCTTGGCATCTATCTTCCTGCATCTCAGCTTTCCTAATCTCCTCCTTTTCTATTTGGTAAGATATTGACTCAAGACACACCCTGCATTGATCCTGCCTCATTAACATAATAAAGACAACCCATTCCCGTATGAGATCATAACCACCGGCATAGAGGTTAGGATTTGCAACACATGTTTTGGGGGAACACAATTCAATCCGTAACAGTTTGTTTTTGTTTTTCCTTTTTTGGGGTATGATTTAGCAGGAACCAGATATCATCCCAATACTTTGATGTCTAGAAATGGATCTCAGTTGGTTGTTAGTTGAAGTCCTCCTAAAACATTATGGCATTTGATTTAATTCAGCACATACTGAGAGACTAGTCTCAGCCTTCTCACGGCAAGGAGGCCAAACAGGGCTGGGAGACACCAATCTAAACATCTCAAACTCAAGGCACACCATCGCTGGGCAGCCCTAGGTTGGAGGCCCAGTGTGCCAGAAAATCCAGTGGAGGTGAGATTGCTTCCAGCTGAGTGAAGGGCCTCTGCTTGAAGCTGTGAGCATATATTTTGTTCTTAATATGTAATCGAGCCTTTGCATCTCAAGTGTATTAATTTCCTTGTTCTGCAAATTTGGACCCCCTGAAAACAAACCAGGCCTGTGCAAGGGTTGGCGCATTTAGCAGGACTGTGTGCATGAAACAGTTACAACCACTCATTTGTTCCTAAAGCCCACAGCCGACAGCTGCCGTCGCCTAGGGCATAACTACAAAACAGGCTCACATCATGCCAGTCACTGCTTACCAAGCACCCGGAGCTGGAGGGACAGTCATCACAGGGGCTTTTGGAAGTTTTGGGCAAAGGGCTTTGAAATAGAACCAGGTCGCTTTGAGAGAAACTATTGTAAGGGTGCCCCCTTTGACATGAGGAGAGTAACCCCAAGTGAGTCAGTATTTACAGTGGTGGTTTAGGACAATGAGGACAAGGCGAGACCACGAGGAATGATTAGCGGACTTGTCTTACACTATTTACAGGACTGCTTTGATTTTCAGACCACAATCCTTTTTCATATGACTGATTAAAAACATGTGCCAGTTGAAGTCACAGCTGCAGAAGAAAACTAGGAAAAGAAATGAGCCTTAGATGTTTTGGAACTTGCCTCTATTTGCAAAAATGACCTCTGACTCGGGTTCTATGTCCTTGATTTCCTGACAGTGGGGGTCGTGTGTTCTGGGACCACTGGTGCTACCCTACCCCACCTCCCCAGCACATTGGCCTGACTCTAGCAAACACCATAAGGCTCAATTTACAATTACCAAAAAAAAAAAAAAAAAACATTTCTGAATTCCAGAAAAAGACTACTGAGTTCTGTTTTGGAAAAAAGCAATTGTTTAGGCTCTTGTAAAATAAAAGGTCTCAAGTAAAGGAGGCTAAAGGCAGCAAGACCACAGGGTCCCCTACATGGTTCTGTTCCAGCAAGAACATGTCCCTAAGGTCACGATGACATTGGGTAACTCTCTTCACTTCAACTCTCTAAGCTTCTCTTTTCTTGCCTGCAGAATGGGGAGGATGACTGTACAGTCTTGTACATGCCAACTTTGCACATCATTGAACCACCCGCTATATGTGGTTCCCTCCCTTTCCCCAGAGTCCCCAACCTCTTTGGGCTATATATTCTGTTTTGGTTTTCTTTCTCTGTGTGTGTGTGTGTGTGTGTGTGTGCACGCACTGTTCAGTCAGTTTCGAGTCGTGGTGACACCATGTGACATCTTACAAAAGTTGCCCAATGGGTTTTGTAAGATGTAATCTTTTTTTTTAATTGTACTTTAGATGGTTTACAGAGCAAATTAGTTTCTCTTTAAACAATTAATACACATACTGTTTTGTGACATTGGTTACCAACCTCACAACATGACAACATTCCCCCTTTCTTGACCTTGGGTTCCCTATTACCAGCTTTCCTGTCCCCTCCTGCCTTCGCATCCTTGCCCCTGGGCTGGTGTGCCTATTTACTCTTGTTTTATGGGCACGTCTAATCTTTGGCTGAAGGGTGTACCTCAGAAGTGACTTCAGTACTGAGTTAAAAGGGTGTCCAGGGGCCATACTCTCGGGGTTTTTCCAGTCTCTGTCAGACCAGTAAGTTTGGTCATTACTTGTGAGTTAGAATTTTGTTCTACAATTTTCTCTAGCTCTGTCCAGGACCCTCTATTGTGATCCGTGTCAGCAGTCGGTGGTGGTAGCCGGGCACCATCTAGTTGTGCTCGACTCAGTCTGGTGGAGGATGTGGTAGTTGTGGTCCATTAGTTCTTGGACTAATCTTTCCCTTGTGTCTTTGGTTTTCTTCATTCTCCCTTGCTCCAGATGGAGCGGGACCGGTGGAGTATCTTAGATGGCCGCTCACATGCTTTTAAGACCCAGACACTACAATATTTTCTTTATAAACTATGTTATGCCAATTGAGCTAAATGTTCCCCGAGACCATGGTCCCCAGCCCTCAGCCCAGTAATTTGATTCTTCAGGGAGTTTGGCTTTGTCTATGACACTTCCATGACCTTGCCTTGGTCAAGTTTTGCTGAGTTTCCCAGTATTGTGTACTGTCTTAACCTTCATCAAAGTTACCACTTATATATTGTCTAGTTAGTATTTTTCCCTCCCTACCTTTCCCCTCCCTAGTAACCGTTAAAGATTGTTTCTTTCTGTGTGTAAACCTTTTCATGAGTTTTTTGTAATAGCGGTCTCCTACAGTGTTTGTCCTTTTGTGATTGATTTATTTCACTCAGCACAATGCCCTCCAGATCCATCCATGTTGTGAGATGTTTTGCAGATTCATCATTGTTCTTTATCATTGTACAGTATTCCATTGTGTGTATGTACTATAGTTTGTTTAACCAGTCATCTATTGACGGGCACTTAGGTTATTTCCATCTTTTTGCTGTTGTGAATAATGCTGCAGTGAACATGGGTGTGCATATGTCTATTCTTGTAACAGTTCTTACTTTTCTTAGGATATATTCCTAAGAGTGGGATTGCTGGATCATATGGTATTTCCACCTTTTTAAGGAAGCGCCATATCATTTTCCAAAGCAGTTGTACCGTTTTACATTCGCACCAGCAGTGCATAAGAGTTCCAAGCTCCTATAGCCTCTCCAACATTTGTTATTTTCTTTTTTTTTTTTTTAATTTGTGCCAGTAATGGAGTAAGATGGTATATCGTTGCAGTTTTGATTTGCATTTCTCTAATGGCTCGTGATCTCGAGCATTTCCTCATGTGTCTGTTAGCTGTCTGAATGTCTTCATTGGTGAAGTGTCTGTTCATATCTTTTGCCCATTTTTTAATCGAATTATTTGTCTTTTTGTTGTAGAGATGTTGGATTTTCCTGTAGATTTTAGAGATTAGACCTTTGTCAGATTTGTCATAGCCAAAAATTTTTTCCTACTCTGTAGGTTCTCTTTTTACTCTTTTGGTGAAGTCTTTTAATGAGCATAAGTGTTTAATTTTTAGACAATCACAGTTATCTAGCTTATTGTCTGGTGTTTGTATGTTGTTAGTTATGGTTTGTATGCTATTTGTGCTGTGTATTAGGGCCTCTAGCATTGACCCTATTTTTTCTTCTATGATCTCTTTATAGTTTTGGGTTTTATATTTAGGTCTTTGGTTCATTTTGAATTAGTGTTAGGTATGGGTCCTGTTCCTTTTTTTGCAGATGGACATCCAGTTTTGCCAGCACCATTTGTTAAAAAGACTGTCTTTTCCCCCATTTGATGGACTTTGGGCCTTTGTCAAAGATCAGGTGACTGTAGACAAATGGATTTACATCTGGGTTCTCAATTGTGTTCTATTGGCCAATGTGTCTGTTGTACCAATACCAGGCTGTTTTGACTACCATAGCTTTGTAATAGGTTCTGAGGTCAGGTAGTGTGAGGAGTTCTGCTTGTTCAGTAGTGTTTTACTTACCCAGGGCCTCTTTCCTTTCCATATAAAGTTAATGATGGCTTTTCCATTTCTTTAAAGAATACTGTTGGTATTTAGATCGGGATTGCATTGTACTTGTAGATTGCTTTGTGTAGAATTGATATTTTCACAATGTTGAGTCTACCTATCCACGAGCATGGTATGTTTTTCCATTTATGTAGGTATCTTTTGCTTTCTTGCAGTAGTGTTTTGTAGTTTTCTTTGTATAGGTCTTCTACATCCCTGGTTAGATTTATTTCTAAATTTTTTTTAGGGGTTATTATAAATGGTATTGCTTACCTGATTCCTATTTGTAGGTCTCTTTATTGGTGTATAGGAATCCAACTGATTTTTGATGTTTTTCTTGTATCCTGCTACTCTGCTCAGTCTTTCAGTTCCAGTAGTTTTCTTGTGGAAGTTTTCATATTTTTAAAGCTATTTTGATGCAGATTTTCAGCTGTCAATTGCATGGATTTTTGTTCTTTTGAAAAATAAAATCCACTGAATAAATAACTATATTCCAGTAAGGAAAAACATTTTGCTAAGACCTTGTTGAACAAAGGGTCCTAGCTGTCTCTACCCCAAGGCCTCTGAGGATTTCCTTCATGACTCCCTGTCTTCACCGTCTTCATTCTCCCTAAATCCCCTTCCCTAGGACACATGTTGTTGTTGTTTCCTGCCATTGAGTCCATTCTGACTCATAGTGACCCTATAGGACAGAGTAGAATTGCCCCATAGGGCTTCGAAGGCTGTAATCTTTACAGGAGCAGATTGCCAGGTCTTTCTCCAGTGGAGATGCTGGGTGGGTTCAAAATGCTGACCTTTTGGTTAGCAGCCGAGCACTTAACCATTATGCCACCAGGGCTTGATTAGTTAATTTTCCAGGCATTGTCTCCCCCCACAACTTATTGTGAGCTCCCTGGCTCCAGATCTTCTCTCAGTGGGAGGCCGGAGAGCAGAGGGATGGCTGAGAGGAACAGGCTTGCCTTCCCCCACCTGAACTGGCTGTGGTACCATTAAACATGTGCTCGGAGCTCCGCAGTGTTCATCACAAACCCGCCCCATTTGGGAAATACTATCCCAGACAATAATAAGAACAACAATGACAGTAACTGCTACTACCTTTACAGTACTCCCACCAACTGTTGAAACCCGCCATGTGTCAGGCCCTGTGTTTGATACTCTATATATACTTTTTTTTTTTTTTTTATACTTCCCGTACTCCTCTGTGTTTGATACTCTGTATACACTTCCCGTGCTCCTCACAACCTCCCTGAAAGTAGGTGCTGGTGTCCTAATTTAGCAGATGAAGAATTCCATACTCAAAGAGGCTAAGTGACTTACTCAAGGTCATGGGATGGTATCTTGGAAGCAGAACTGGATGGCACTTAGAGATCACCTTCAAGAGTCCCAGTTCTAGATGACATATGAGCCAGAGCCTGGACTATAACCCAGCCTTACGGTTCAGTGCTTCTTCCGTTTTCCCCATTGTCTCTCCTTTAAGATATATGTCAGTCCTGGGCAGCCACAGCTATATGGCCCTTCAGCATCCCTCTTGTCAACGGCTATGACCTCTGCCTCTACCAAGCCTGTACCTAAGCCACATGCAAGGACCACACCGGGCAGGACTTGGGCAGAAGAAGACAAACCAAGGCTGGGAAGGTGCCTCTAGCTACAGAATTCATCCCTAGATACCACAAATATACCACAAGCACCTTTGGACTGAAGTTCAGGAAAGCCACAGTGTTCCAATTACTTTGACTTAGTATCCAACCCTAAGAGTGGCCATCTCTGTGCCCCCACCAGCCAGAGGAACAGGATGAACTAAGCACGAAGACCCCAGGGCTTTTCTGTCCATTCAGGGCCTCCCTCTTTTGCAGCCACACCTACTTCTACTTGTTCGTGGCAACTCAGAGCCTCTGTCCGTTAGACCCAACTTGATCCCTGTGAAAACAGCTGACATCTATCGATCATCTGTTGTGCCAGGGACTGTGCCAAGTACTCATTTGCACCATCTCATTTAATCCTCACATGAACTCTTTAAGGCATGCACCGTTACTCCCATTTATATATGAAGAAACTAAAGCTAAAGAGGGGCAGTAACTTGCCCACATGATACAGCTAGTAAGGCACAGGGTCAGGCCTGGAGCTCAGGTCTGGCTAGCTCCAGCCCACGTAACACAGCCTATCCTTCATGCCCTGCAGCCATGGGCAGTCTGCACTGACAGGGCCTAGAGATCATCAAGCTCAGCTCCCTACTTTGTAGGTGAGAGAACTGAAGCCCAAAAATGGGGTGAGATTTACCCATGGACGCAAGGCCCAGAAACAGTGGGCCCAGGAGCCCTCCAGATCCCTGACCCCTGGCCCAAGGACTCTATCTACTCCCCTCCCCTACTATGCCTGTGAACCGAGGCCTGGGCCAAAGTCCACTGGTGTCCTGGGCCAGGGTTCACTGCCTGAGGCCAGTGCTTTATGTTTTATTCCCCTAACCTGAGACTCTTGGATTGAACTGAGTTGTGATTTTATGAAACCCTGAGCAAAGGGACTACGATGGACAAGAGGTTCAGAAACTTGTTTTATCCTAAGGCATCTGAGCTCTCATTTGGTCTAAAAATAAACCCCCATCCAGTGTGAGCAACCTGAGCTTGACTGACTCAGGGTCTCCTTTCCCTGCAGACCTACCTGGCCAGTGGTGGGGAGATGAGGAGACCTTTCCCCCATAGCACACTTACTCTTTTAAAGCTCACCGTACACTTTGTTTTTGGGTCAAAGATTTTCTGAAAGATGACAGATAACTAGTGCCTTTGGCGTGCAGTACTCTGGGCAGCTCTCCGTTTTCTCTGATAAAAAAGTGAAATAAATGAAAACACCGCTTAAAAAAATCTATAAATGGGTGAGAGCCAGTTGTCATTTTCCCCTTCCTCCTCTCCCTCCCTTAGCCAACTTAATGAGGATCCAAGTTGAGACGCTCTTGCTGCAAACAGCTGGTGGCATCATGTCTTTAAATAGTCCTTCTCCACACTGCTTCCCCTTGGCGTCACCAAGTTTGCCCTGGCAGGGAAAGCCCGGGACAGAATAGGGAACTTTGTAACTTTCTGAAGAAGGGAAGAGCTTGACTTAAAGCATGTTCCCTCTAGCCAAGACCTTTTTGTCTAAGAAGCTTGCACTATTGCAGCCCCTTCCCCCAGAAGTTTCCAAGGAAAAACTGAGCTGATGAAATTTACTTCAGAATCCAGCATGATTCTGGGACTGAGTAGGGAGAGAAAAAGGGGGAGAGCTCCCTGCAGGCCAGGCCTTCTCCCTGAAGAGCTCAGGCCCAGTTTCAGTTGCAGCCTTTCTCATCTTACTGTCTTCATCTCTCACTTGGGGCAGGGAGCGGGTGGTGACGGGATGGCCACACTCGTGCACTTCAAGCGGTGAAGCAAACACAGTAGAGGGCTGACATCAGCTTATGCTCTGAGCCTCTGAGGGACCACAGGGCTCTCCTCCAGCTGATGTGTATGTATTGCTGGGAAGATAGCAGCAGGTGAAACAAATATGTAAGTAATGAATGGCCTTCACGCCTGGGTGGCGGCAGACAGTGGACAGCGCCCTTCTCATACACTGTCCCGCACAAGTGTCACATCAGAGCAGGCTCATTACCCCTGCCCACCACAGGGAAACAAAGCCCAGGGTGTCTGTGCCCTGGCCGGCCTTGCTCTGGGGGTGAAGCTCTTTTTACCACACCACAGTCCCCTCTTTTGCATTAAGGAGACTGTTGCACAATGCCATCAGTGAGAAAGCACTTGGAGCTCATCAGTGCCAGAGAATGTGGCCGTCTGGCTGGCGCAGGACTGTGTTGATCAGGATGTGGGTGAAGGAGGGGTACTTTTCTTTCTTTCTCACTAATTATTAACATAGTTTGAAGTTTGAAAAAATGGACAAGTTTTCCCCTTTACTACCTAAATTTTACATGTATTTGCTTTCTGGAATTTCTTTCTCTCCCACCTCCTTGCATGCATGTAGTAGACATCCTTTAAGGGCTTCTTGCAAACGGGTGGCCATCATTAGTTACCTCAGCTGAAGCCACTGCATCCTCCCTGTGTCCAGGGGCTGGTGGTCTGCCTGGCAGGTAAGATTGTGCACATGGAAGAGGCCCAAAGAGTGTCTGCGTGCAGGGAGAGAGCTTTCCCGTGACCAGGGAAGCCTTGATGGGAGTGATGGCACTTAGCCTGTGCACAAATAAAAGCCCAGAGGTGGAATATGGAACGTGTGAGGAGAGCAAGCAGCCCAGCTGATGGAGTGTAGGGGCACGCGTGGATCCCGGGCTCTCAGTCTACGACCAGAGATGGTTGTCAGGGGGTCTATAGCATCCCCCAGTTGCATGTAACATGTGCATGGGGCGGGGGTTTACCTGTAGTTTTTCTGGGGAGAGAATCCTTGCCTTTCATTAGCTTCTCAAAGGGGTGCATGATCCCAAAACTGTAATGGTGGAAAAGGGTAAATTATAAAAAAAAAAAAAAAAAAAAGAGTTGGAGCTAGATTGTGAAAGCCATCGAGCGCTAAGCTGAGAGTTTGGGGAACATTAAGGGGCTTGTTCTGGGTGGTGACAGAGCCCTACACTCTAAGAGATATTAATCTAGTTGCAACAGAAGGGCACTTTGGTCACTTGTGTCCAGGGGGACAAACAGTTAAGAGGCTTCTGCTGAGGTTTTGCTGAAAAGTAACAAGCACAGGAGCCAGGGGATGTCATAGGATGGAGGGACACTGGGAAGAAGTGAAAGAATCATCAGGATGGATTCAACATGAGGGTTTAGGGAGAAGTGAAAACTATTGAGAAGGAAACTGAGGGTTCAAGAAGTATGAATTGGCCAAAGCACTTTCAAATATATAAAAGTGATGAAAACTTCCACATGGAACGCACTGGTTTGAATTACAGAGAGACATCCAGGTTACAATGTCCTGCAAGTGGTTGGAAATGTGGGCCTTGAAGTTTGAAGGCAAGATGAGGGCCGGAGACCCAGATTGGGGTGTTATCTGCTAAGGGAGATGAGAACCTGAGAGTAACCACAGTGCAGACCATTAGGGAAGTGGAGAGCAGGGAGGGAAGAGACCCTAGGAAAGATTTCACCTAGTGGTGGGGAGAGGAGGGGAAGACGGAGGAAGAGAGGTAGAACTGTGAAGTGTAATGTCACAGAAGTACAGGGAAAGAGAGCTTCCAGAAAGAGGAGCTAACATTTTTAAATGGTGCAGAGAGGCCAGGAGGCTATGACTGAGACAGAGCCAGCTTGTGCAAAGTGGTGGGATGACCCCACGGGCTGTCGGGTTGTGTTCCCTATTTGCTCCCGACACTAAACAATCCCTGAGTGAGTCTTTGTGATTCCCTTGCAGTCTCCTGTTCTCTTCTCCCTGGCAGGTTGTGCGTTGTTGTGCATTGTTGCTTCTCTCTGCTTGGGCAAGTTGGCCTTCTACCTTGAAGTCAGTTCCCCCACTCCTTCTAATTCGGAGCTTCTAATCTACTGGAAGTCTGGAGCCTGGAGAGCAACGCTTAACAGAACCATATCCTAAGTCAAATAGACTGTGGGAGGCTCCCCTTGAGTGAGGTGCATGAGGCCTTTGTGGTACAGATGGTGACAGGTCTTCTTGGTAGACCTTCCTAGCTCTTGTCGTGTCCTGGGAAGCTGAGGTTGCTGGATAAGCCACTTGTGGTAAGGTATGACTGCTCTTACCGCATGGGGGCTAGGGCAGGGGAGAGGCCTGGGTGTCCAGCTCCTACCTCTCCGGCTTTCTCTCCTCCACTTTCTACCTCACCCCTTCTGTTCCACCAGGGCCAGACTGCTATTAGTTCCCAACTCACAACAAGCTGTCCGAGTCCCCTAAGCCTTTGCTCCTGCTGTTTCCTCTGCCTGGAACACCCTTATGCTTACTCAACCACCCCTTTCACTGATTCCCTAGTGATTGGCACCCCACACCCAGACGGGTGCCCCTGCTCTTATCATATAAGCTGATGTTACGTATTTATGTATCTGCCTCCTCCTCTAAACTGAGATCTCCTACATGGCACATGCCACATCTGGGTCATCTCAAAACCCCTGGAGCCTCATACAATGCCTAGCACAGAGTGGGCTCTATAGGTGCTCATCTCC
The DNA here is from genome assembly GCF_024166365.1 of Elephas maximus indicus. Taxonomy (NCBI): domain Eukaryota; kingdom Metazoa; phylum Chordata; class Mammalia; order Proboscidea; family Elephantidae; genus Elephas; species Elephas maximus. Next base: position 47,219,722 of record NC_064830.1, read on the forward strand.
TGATCCAGGATGTAATCTGGTGCCAGAAAGGCTAAATGCCCAGATGTTACTGTTTGTCTTTGAGTGATACTCAGTTTGGCTCTCTTTCTGGTATATCAAACTACAAATATGTTTGGAAATAAACGGAGGCCATAGATCATTTGGAAATCCTTTCTCTTCCACCCTCTTTGTCTATATGAAGTCAAAGATCCAAGTTAATGAAAAATGCAGCCCTCTTGACGTTTTGGGCAACTAACACGACGGGGCGGGTGAATCAGTCACTCTCTGCCTGGTACCTTGGATCGGGTCCTTGTCTTTAGGAAAAGGTCAGGCACTGCCTTTGGGTTTTCTTCTGCCCAGCACTTACTATAGATGTCTAATAGGAATTGGTAGCCAGGAAGGTCTGAGTACAAACCCTTTATGTATCCGTGAGAAATATCTCAGTAGTGAACTGCACGTACCCACCTTGGAAAAATCCAGAGGGTTTTGCATCAGCAGGGGAGGAAAATCCAGCCCAAGATGAATGGACAGTAAATAACAACTGTTCTGAGTTAGGTTGAAAGTTCTGAGTTGCAGTTTTTTCGAGTTTTTTTTTTTTTTTTTTTGCTAACCACAATTTTTTTTCTCTCTCTCTTTCCCACCAGGGCCTATTTCAAAA